>NW_024580671.1:10655115-11039898 GCF_017639235.1 Corvus kubaryi
GGCAGAGCACGGGGCAGGACGGGCGCCGGCCGGGCCGGGCCACGCGCCGCCGCCAGCCCGGAAGCCAGGCCGCGCGCGGAGACTGGCAGCAGCCTCCTCCAATCGTGCGCTGCTCGCAGCCAATCGCCGCACGGGCCGCCGGGGGCGGGGCCGGGTGACTGACGTGAGGCGGCGGAGCACGCGGCTATCCCTTTCCTTTCCTGCGGGCCGCGGCGGAGGAGCGCCATGAAGGCTTCGGGCACCGTGAGTAGGGGCCGGGGCCCGGCGAGCGCAGCCGGCGCCGGGAGTGGGGCCGACGTGGCCGTCGGCAGGGTGGCGATGGTGCGTTGTAGCGCTCGAGAGCGGCCCATGCGTGCCCGAACGGCGCCGCCTGGCTCGTGAGGTGCCGAGGGGCCAACATGGCGGCGGCGCCGCTCCCGCCTGGTGCGGGCCCAGATTGGCGGGCGGCATCGCGGGGAGATCCTCGGGGAGATCGACCCGCCCGGCGCAAGGGGCTCTCTCCGCTTCTGGATTGAGTTCCTCTCGTCGCGCTGTTCGTTTCTGGAGCCGCGGAACCTGCGGCGGGTTCGGCGCGGGGTGGGCGCGATGGTGGCTCCGCGGCTCGCTCACTCTGCAGGCCGCCTGTGTTTCGTGTTCCTCCAGCTGCGGGAGTACAAGGTGGTCGGGCGCTGCCTGCCCACGCCGAAATGTACGACGCCTCCTCTGTACCGCATGCGGATCTTCGCTCCGAACCATGTCGTCGCCAAGTCCCGGTTCTGGTACTTTGTTTCTCAGCTGAAGAAGATGAAGAAGTCTTCTGGAGAGATTGTGTACTGTGGCCAGGTGAAGGATTAAAAACCTAAAAACGTGGGAGGGTCTTATGGAATTCCAGCAGGTTTATGTGGAAGGATTTTATAGGAATCACAGTTATTGGGTGTGAGGTTGAAAGCCATTCATCTTCCAGTTGCTGTGAAAAGGAGTGACAAGTTTGATTTTTGAATGTAGTGGTACCTGTCCTGTAAACTAAATAGAAACTTATTTACTGCTTCAGAATTATGAGCCGTGTTTCGCTCAGTGTTGCTCTCTTGTTCTTAGACTTCGTTCATTGTGCCATATACCTTTTAACAAGCATCTGGATATCCATAACCCTGGGAAAGTGGATGTTTATATGCTTACGCTCCTGTATCTTGATACTTAAAGAACACTCTTTAGAGCTGAAATCTTGTATTTTTCTTTGAATTACTATAGTTTTCCACTCTGAATTACCAAAACTTAAATCCAGCTATGTTGGTAAGGGGAAGGAGTTGTTTTTTGACAGTAAGACTTAAAACAGTGGTTTTGTTAGAGCTCTGAAATATTTATTATTAAAATTGTAAAATGGTGATAGTACATCATCTCTAGCTACTACCATGTTCTTGTGTAATTCCAGGTGTATGAGAAGTCCCCTCTGCGGGTAAAAAATTTTGGTATTTGGTTGCGCTATGATTCTCGTAGTGGAACCCACAACATGTACAGGGAGTACAGAGATTTGACCACTGCGGGTGCTGTCACTCAGTGCTGTGAGTATATGTAACTGTTGAGTTATAAAATATAAGCAGAAGATTAAATCTCAAACTAGGCGTAAAGCCTGCTGACTTAATCCATGGTAAAATAGCTGAAACACTTGGAAAAAGTAAAGGAGGAAGTTGCCAGATATTCCATAGATGTTTATCTGTTACCCATGTGGTATCTGACTTGTTACCTCTCTTTATACAGTTTCTCTGACTGGAAAATATTCCCACTTCTTTTTGGTGTGTCTTTCTACAATTCTAGTAATGAGTTTTGCTATACAAACTGAAAATTTAATGACTTTTTAGGTGCTGTATTTCCTGCACTGTGTTGATTTAAGGTAGTCATCTTCCCAAGTCTTGTGAAGAGAGTATTTCAGAGATCATGTGGAACATACTAGCATCTGTCCTTTGGAGAACAAGTTAAAAGAAAATCAAGAAATTTTTTTTTTAATAGGAAAAAAACCCAATTGTTACTCCAAGATCTCATTGTCTCATTTCAGGGAGAATTAATGTTTGTCCTGATTTCAGTCTGTTTTGTGAAGTACTTGAGGGATAGACTATTTGTATAGTTGATGCTGTTGATATTTGACTCCAAGGTGTTAGAAGCACTACAGATTGCACATAAAAACCCAAAGAATATTGTTCTTAATAATGATATTCTTGTCATGTGTGCAAATATTAAATGTATCTTGTCGCCTTTCAAAAGCTGAAGTGCTGTTGAAAGTGAAATTTAAGGTTCTACATTAACGTATGATAATCCCTGTTAATTAACATACCGAAAGATTGCTTAAGAGACCCAGGAACCTTATTTTTCATGGTATAATGATTGATACTTTTATATTTGAGAATAGTCGTGGCAGGTAAGTTTTTAATGGGTGTGTTAGATCTTCATGGGAAACACTGTAGTATTTCAGCAGACATACCTTATGGAACTAGCAATGGATGTGATTTGAAGCCAGTGATTTGCACTGCTGAATCGAGGAATTTTCAGGTAGCCCAAGTACAGATGCTTCCTCCTATTCTGAAAGTCTGATTATGTGGGATGAACATCAATTCATGGTTCTATTGCTGGTCAATTTCAATAAAAGTAAAGATAACCTCAGGTCATACCTTTACTTGCACCTTCCTGCTGGAAGGGAAATTGTTTTGGAGTTCATGTGTCTTTCCAGTAATTGTATTTCAGTGTTCATTCTGAATCACAGGATTTTTCTCTCTTGGAAGAGATTAAGTAGTCCTAGGTATCTCATGTCTGTGTGTACTTGAAATTGGACAAGAAAAGTAAGATAGCACTTCCTGTTGAGGAGCTTACTTAGAACTTACAGGAAGAATTTGCTGCTGCTTGTTGGTTTTGTGATATTTTTGCCATCACTTCAATATATTAGAAACTGTGATTTTAATTACAGCTGATCAGAAATTTTAAAAGTTGTAGATGGCACTATGAACATTTCTTAAACAAAAGGCTGTCAGATTCTTAAACTGAAAATGTCATGAAATTTATTTTTAATGAGTTCTGTTGTTCCAGACCGTGATATGGGAGCCCGTCATCGTGCCCGTGCTCACTCTATTCAGATCATGAAGGTTGAGGAAATTGCTGCCAGCAAGTGCCGCAGACCAGCAGTCAAGCAGTTCCATGTAAGTGAGCCAACACTGCAGTGGCCAGTGGGTCCTGGTCTAATGCTGGACTCAAGAGGGGATCCCTCTTGTGTGGTATAGGTTTGCTTTGCAGCCAGAAATATGGCAGGAACCAAACTTGGGTGCATATGGTTATGGTATATTATGATCAAAGCTTCTACTGCTAGAAGTATTTGGAAGAAAGTCACAATAAAGCAAATGCATGTTACGGTGCAGAAAACATGCCTCTTACTGGCATTACTTTGAAAAAAAGAATGCAGAATTAAGGTGTTTGTTAAGTCCTCTGAAGTATATATTAATTTGTGGATGGATTACTTTTCTAAGCATAAGTTAGTTACTGAATGCAACTTGGCTATTTATTGCAAACTGTTTTCTGTTGTTTATCTAATACCTCAATTAACATAGAAACACTTTTCTTGCAGGATTCTAAGATCAAGTTCCCGCTGCCACACAGAGTTCTGCGTCGTCAGCACAAACCACGTTTCACTACCAAGAGACCAAATACTTTCTATTAAATACAAAAACGTGTTGTCAACTCTGTGTTGCAATAAAGGTCTTACTGGAACCTTTCACTCCCAGTTGTCTTTTGGAGACGGTGTTCTGATTGTCTAGGAGTCCCCCTTCTTACTCTTTTATTTTCTGTAAACCATTGGCAGCCTACTATTTACAGCTGTGATTGCCTTGAACAGGTGAGTGTTTCAGGTGCTGACTTAAATTACCAAAATATCCCATCAATAAATCAAATTTTAATAACCAACTTTCCAGGTCAGAGAAGTCTGTTGTCGAGCAGCTGTGAAATCCTACATCCATTTTGTTCTTTTGGCACACAAAGTGAACAGTTGAATTCAGGAAGAAGGCAGCTTCTGGTGCATGCAGAACTCGGACTTGTCAGCTGTAGGAATAAAGACCTCATAAATTCAGTTAAGCTGCTTCAAATTTCAAGCATTTAAATCCAAAATTTTATTTCTAAACTGAATCTTCTCAGGGATGTTGCACACTGTACTTAATAAGCTCACAAGTATGCATACAGAGGTGCCTGTGTTTAGAAAAGTGATGAAGGGCTTGGCAGATTTATCCTTTTATTAGACTAGTGAATGAAAATGATGACAATTTTTATATCCAAGCCCAAATCCTCAGGCTACTTTGTTTACAGTAAGAAGCTTGCAGACACTGTGTAGTTAGGGTTTATTTAAAAGGCTGCTTCATACCTAAAGCTGGTGCTTGCATCTGATGCCCATTTTCAGTGATGGTGTTTCCAGAACAAGAGGCAGGCAGCTACTTAAATTAGTACACAGGTCATAGTAGTGTTGAAGAGCTGATGCTGTGTTTTGTCCAAATGTCAGCCTAAAAGCAGCTGCACGTGCTGTTAAGAGTGCAGGGAAATACTGTGCAGAGAGGAAACTAGGAGTGTGTTCATTCTGGGTTAGCTGGAGAGCTGCAACTCAACCTGGAGGGGAGCTGCATCAGTGCAAGGGCGGGTAGTTCTGCGGAACTGGGACCAGCCAGTGCTGCCACAGCGAGCTTCCCTTCTACTGCCTGGCCCTGTGGCTCAGCCTTGTGCTCCTCATCGCCTCCACGGAGAATCAGTTCAGGCAGCTCTTCTGTCTGAAATATGAACTGAAGAAAATGGGATGAATGTGGGCAATCCACAATCTCCCAGTCGCAAGGGAGGGAGAAACTAAACCCAAAGTAGCTGGAAGGTCCAGTGGGAGTCAGATGAGAATAACGGCCTCAGACTTTGGATTTTAGAACTTTTTTTAACGGAAAGAACAACTCAGCAGGAAAGTGGGTTTCAGCTTTAAGCTTGCAGCATGAAACGCAGGGCGGCAGGGCGGAGGCGAGCGGCCGGCGCGCCCGAACGCGCGGTGTGGGCGGGCGGTCCCACGGCCCGGCGCTCCCGGGCCCTTCCGCTGCCCGCCCGCCAGCAGCGCGAGCCCCGGCCCGTCACGTGACCCCGAGCAGGCCGCTCCCCGCCCCGCGGGTCACGTGTTCCCTCGCGCGGGCGGGCGGGCGCCGGACACGGAAGTCGCGGCCGCTGCGGAGGCGCCGGGCGGGATGGGGGAGTCGATCCCGCTGGGAGCGCCGGTGCCGGTGGAGCAGGCCGTGCTGGAGACCTTCTTTTCCCACCTAGGCATCTTCTCCTACGACAAGGCCAAGGACAATGTGGAGAAGGAGCGGGAGGCCAACAAGAGCGCGGGGTCCAGCTGGCTGGCGCTGCTGGCCGGGCTGGCGCACCTGGCGGCGGCCGAGAAGGCCTATCACAGCATGACCTTCCTGGGACAGAAGCTAGGTACCGCTCCGGGGAGGGAGGGACCGGCTCTCCCAACCCGCGCCGCGCCGGCCTCAGGCTGGGGGCCTGCCCCGCGCTGGGCTCCGCGGGTGCGGAGCGGGCGGCTGGGAGGTCACCTGGCAGCCGGTGTTTGCACGGTGCTGCGTACTCGAGGTCCCTGGGGGCCCTGCCTCGGCGGGTGCGTGCATGTGCGCCTGAAAGACGAGTGCTGGGTTAGTGAGTGTCCGTGGGCCCGCTGAGAAATCGGCTGTGCCATTTGTGCTACCCTTAAAGAATGAACGAGAGGACAGGTGCCGTGCAGGTGGCACACTGGCTGTTGTGCCAGTCGATGCATCTCTTCGTTGGCGGGCAGGGTACCTACCCGCCCTTCCCCAGATTTAGGCAGAGGTGTTTCTGTGTTGAGATGCTCTGGCTTAGATATCGGTAAAGATGAGCTTACTGGGGTAACCAAAGCGTTAAAGCTTTTTCACCTTATATTAGAGGTGTGGATGTGTAAGTACTCGGGGCTGGAGATAGCGTCCTAGGAGTTGTTATCTATGCAGATACTGCAGGATCTCAGAAAGCTTTGGCCACGATCTCAGCTGCTTTGTGTTTTGTCAGTAAGTGAACAGAAAAATCCCAAACTGGCACAGAACAAGCTTCCATGACGTTACCCTTTGGGCAAAGCTGCTTATTTTCTTTTTGAACTGCAGATGGGCATGGGAAATGGATCAAAGGATATGAGTCTGATGCATAGCTCATTAAACCATCAAGAAAATCCGGCTTTGTTGTTTAAGTGGTGACTTGGAACTATTTATAAGATCTTTACAGCCAAAACTCTGTCTATAAGGCTGACTTTAAAGGGTGAATTTGGTGCTTGCAGAAAGGATAAAGGTGACAACAGAAAGGGCAAAGTTTTGTTTGTTTATTTATTTACTTTATGAACAACTACAATAGGTTATTCTTTCTCTTGCCCGTGTCCAGGGGGCTATTCATGTCTTACAATGGGAGCTGTTTCACTATGATAGCCAATTCTCTACCTTTCTACCTCAAATGTCAGTGGTCACCTTTGAACACTGTGTGTGTAAAAGGAATGTGGAAAGAGCTATCCACCATTACAAAATTTTTAAGTGGTTTCAAAGTGGAACCTAAATTTGGAATCTTTAAAAGATTCAGACTCAATCCCTGTGGTCTTTGCTCCGCTGCAGCTGTTGAGTGCCAGAATGGCACATTAGGTCTTCTGCAAATAGAAACCATGAAATAAGGCTAGTACATTTGTACAGCCTTTCCATAATGTCAAAGTTAAATATCTTTTATTTTGACCTTTTGCTCCTGTCTTCTTTTCTTTTTTAAATTCCTCATAGTGTTGAGCAGGTAGAATGGGGCACAGATGACTTCTTGTTCTCCCTCCCTCCCTTCGGGTTTTAGTTATGGATTAATCTGCACTGTGGTCTCACTGGGATAAAGCGTGATTGTTTTCCCTTTGAATTCTGGTTTATAGTGAGATTGGATAGGGACATTAAGAAACATTTGATTTGTACGCACAGATGTCACATGGTTCCCATTTAAAGGTTGCTTCGTGAATTTAAGTGCTTCACGATTGAAGAGGGATTGTTAAGGGAATTCTCTGGAAAAGATCTAGAGTTATTAATAGGAGTGGAGGCTATTAAAATTTGATCAGTCAAGTCATGATGACTTAATTCTTCTGACTTACATAGATAACAGTATTTCTAGGTCATATATCATAGTAGTAAATTTAACTGAACCCTGGGTTTCTTAAAAGTCATGTCGTAACTGAGGCAGCTGTGAAGGAGTTGTTGTTTTGAAGCAGCCATTGGCTGCTGAGACGTGAAGTGGGACAAGTGTAGCTTGCATGAAATTATATGAAGTTCTTCTGAGCATATGCTCTGTAATTCAGTTACTTGCAGAATAAAACACTGAATTTTGTTTCTTTGTTAAAAGAAGTACTGTAATTAAACCATACTTACAAACAACTAGATATATAATCACAAGTACAAGAATTTTCCAGTATTGCTGTCTATCTTTGCTGTCCCTGGATTTTGGTAATACCTCCATATTTATCTGAACAGGTGGTCAGTCATTCTTCAGCCGAAAGGACTCCATCCGAACCATCTACACATCTCTGCATAATGAGCTGAAGAAGGTGGTGGCGACGGGTCACAATGCACTAGGAGGAACAGCTCCTCACTTGGAAGAGCTGCTTTCTCACCTGTCTGAACAGCTCTGTTTTTTTGTTCAGGCTCGGATGGAAATTGCTGACTTCTATGAAAAAATGTACACGCTCAGCACCCAAAAGTTCATTAACTCTGAGGAACTGGTAAACATTTTGGAATCCATCTTAAAGAAATACAGTTCAAGGTCAGTGCTTCTTTGCTGGCAGTATGTACTCAGACACGTGATCTGTAATACCTGATGTTGACGTTCAAAGCAAACGTAAAGACTTTGCTGTCCTTTGACTGCTGAACAGCACAGTCCCTTCACGAATTCATGTGTGAAGTCTGTGTTGGCCAGCAGCATCAGATGCGTGAAGTTTCTTCAAAAGAAGAAAAATAACAAAGGGAGTCTGCTCATGGTGTACTAGGAGCCTTCCTCCCTATGCCTTAATTAAAGCTCAGCATGTTCATTTTAAGAAGAGAGGAAGAGTGATTTTCCTTTTATAAGATGCAAGGCTTCTTGCACTTTTTCTTTGGCAGGGGAGCAGAAACAAGCCTTAATTTCATGTGGACTTCAGTAAAAGTGACATAAATAAAGCAAATACTTGTGTGACAGTTTTACTTTTTAGGCTAGAATATATGTTTGCTTAGATCTAAAAGCTACACCACAACTCTCTGGCCTACCTGGGAGGGCTTTAGGGTGCTCTGTTACCACTTCTCTTGAGGGGTCTTGGAGCCACTAGGAGGAGCACCTCTGAGCCTTTGGTCCCTGCCAATATGGTTGCTTGAAGTTAAGATTTAATAGTTCCTGTTAAAAAATCCCAGGAGGTTTCTAGATGAGGGTAGGAGGGGTATTTCACATCTAACTTATATGCCTTGAAAATGATGGCAGTTTAAAAGAGAGTTTTTGAATGCTTGTCAACACACTCAAATTCTACCTGTTCATTTTAAACCAAAAAAGGTAGCCATTGTAGGAAGTTAACTGTCAGATGTGGTTGCATTTTTTAAAATCTTTGTTAGTGAAATAGTGTTTAAGAAGACTTTTGGGGAAAATATTCACAGGTCTTACTTTTTTCAGTTATGATTTTTAAAGTGTTCACCTAGGAAAAATCAAAATAATTCAGTGCTGCTTTCTCGTATTTCAAATTGAAGCACTGCAGCTGATTCCCTTATATTTTTAGGGATAACTTTGGCAAGTTGCTACATAATTTTGCAACCTGAAAATCAAAACTAGTCTATATGATCTTACTAATGATGTTTTGCAATTCTTGGCTTGTGACCACTTAAAATATCAGGGCTGTTAGTCCAATAAAAACCTGAAACTTAGATATATTTTCCTTGATGTGATAAACATTATGGAGTAAAGGGAAGTAAGTTTAGGGGTTTGGATGGTTTTTTGTTGGCATTTTTTTGTTTGGGTGTTTTTTTGAGAAGTTGATTTCTGTTGTACAGTAACCACTGCCATCTGTTCTGAGCATGTGCTAAATCAACAGAACTGTTAAAAAATCTGAAAACTGAAATTTGTACTTTGATGAAGTGATTGGAGACTATACGTGCATACAAAATGTTTTACTATGCTATTTAAATAAATTTCACTGATACATTTGTACTTCTAAGGCATTATATGTTATATAATATGTTTATATAATATATATTATGTAACTATATGTATTATAACATTTTTAAAAAAATAAGTAATGTCTCCCTGGAAAAAATACTGATGATCATGCTTTGGGTTAACAAGCAATCTTTAAGATGGAGACAATCTAAGATGCTGTCAGAGCTAATTCAGTACCTGCAGTGTGCTTCTCCCCAGTGGCCTACAGAATATTTCTGAAACAGTGGGTAAAATGATATATTCCTTTAGTCCTCCCTTTTAGTTTCTTCATAGCTCAGATCAGTTTCTGGGGTGTGTTATGTTGATATGTACTGGCTGCAAGGCATTTCTGCTTTACAGGTGAAACATCAAATAAACGCATCCTTACACAGCCTCTTCCCTCTGTCAGTATATTCCTCACTCGTAGCTGAGGATTTGTGCCATTATTTCAGCCAGCTGTGCTAAGGCCAGACAGGATGTGTGTTTTTTAGATAGGTTCTGGCCTTGGTTTCTTTCCTTTATATGTGAAAATAGCTGGTCAGATAATGTAGAGGAAATACCTGTTTGCTGGTGAAGGAACAGCAGAATTGACTGTTAACGAGACATATTGTTTGTATCTGAAATGCCATCTGAAAAGCTATTTTGTTATGATTTTATTACTACTTATTGCTGACTTGTACATGGCCAATACTAGATATTTTCCTTTCCATTTTTCTCTAGAATACATTGGAGAAGTAACTTCTCCTGAAATTTTTAGCTGTTGGTTTGGGTGGGATCTTCAATAATTAAAGCAGCATCAGAAGCAGGATCATTTAAAAGCTTAGTATAAAATGAATAAGTAACTATAACACCTATTTTGATAAAATTTTTTTTAAGTGTTTAATGTTTTTTATCTAGTCAGCATTGGGTAATACGTGCATGAATGTGTGATCTGTGGAAGGAAAAAGAAAATGTGGCTTCTTCACAGTCTGCAAAACATAACTGCCATCCCTCTGCTTTCAAGAATGGTTAGGAGGAAAAAATCAATTTTCCAACGTGTTTTTAAACTTTAACACTCTGGCTTATGAAATATTGTAAAAACTTGTCTGTTTTACGTGACACAGCTCAGTTGGATGCTTCTACGTTATAAAACTCAATTACAGCAGATACACGTAGTACATAACTTGTCAGTTTACTCTGCAATCATATCAAGCTTCTCAGCTGTGGCTAAGGTGTGTATTTTTGGATTAAAACAGTTTAGCAAATCCTGCTAGACAATGAAACATTAAGAAAGCCATGAAGCAAAGTAGAAGTGGGAAGCTGTACATCAGAACGTTAATCTAGGAGACTTTGGCAGTGCTGCCTTAGTAAGGATTTTTAAATTGCTTTTAAGATTGGAGAAAACTTTCTTGGTCTGACTGCAAATGTGTTTAAACCACTGTGCTGTGTGTCATTTGATGGGACTGTCTGCAACAAATAATGTTGCATAATGCTTTTTGTACTGTCTTAAAATACACAGCAGCAAAACTGTTTTTGGTGAATGCCAAAACCATTGGAGATATTTAATGACTGTTAGAAATTATTTTTAGTTGACTCTTGTTTGTTCAAAGGAATGTAAATATGCTCTGGACTTCTCAGCCCAATTTGGACTTGCATCTTAATAACAAATCCTTGCAAGATACAAATTGTGGCTTCTAAAAAAAAGAGATGGTTACAGATAGTGATAAAATTGGCAGACGTTTTTCACAAGCCAAGGAGTTAATGTTTCGACAAGAACTTGAGGAAAAGTCAAAGAAAAAGTCATGAAGGGAGAGGGGATGAAAAGCCTGAAATTTTCATTCTCTCTTCTGGTCCACAACAAAATGAAGTTGTTTTGGTTTTGAACCAGCTATTTCCAAAACAGATGTTATTTGTTGTGTCCTGGAAGCTGATGGGAATAATGACTTTGCTTTAGTTTTGGCTGAAGATGAGCTGTTAAATGTTGGAAAAATTCTGTGTAAACTTTATTGTTTTAAACCAATAACAAGACCCAAGATATTTTTCTGAAGTGAGAAGATAAATCTGTCTTTACTTAAATGGAAACCTCATCAAGTCTTGTCCTTGAACTTTTCATTGTTCTTTATTAGAGACCTCTTAAAGAGTCCTAAATGCCAATGAGGGAACACATTTACTAAAAAGGCCACTTCTGTATTTGCTGAAGGCTCATTTTTTCTAAAGTTAGAAATTTTACATTACAGTTTTATGGTTCCAATTAAGTATGTTATTATTGATGATGTTTGCAAATAATATGAGTATCATGGGAAGAGAGGTAGACTGCATCTGTATTATTTTTTCTAAATGTCTGGGGAAAAAATGTGAGAAGATAAAGAGTTGGTTATGGTTCCAGTGACTATTTTTTCTTGGCAATTTTATTGTGATTTACTAAAAAAGCAAAATCAAGTTCGGCTTGACTTCCTCATAGCTTCCCTATATGAACAAGAGATTCATAACATAATTCTTTGATTTAACTTATTATCTTACTGCTATTCCAGAACCATCAAGACATATATTACTGCCGGAAGACATTTTAAATTGGAACAGGATCACCTGAATTTAAAAAGAAATGGTGTTATATAGTAGTTCATGGATTAAGATAAACAGTGATTGTTCTTGAACTGATGAAATACAACTCCCTTACTTTGATAGAGAAATGTCTGGCAGGTGGTGTTTTTTGTGAGATGTGAAGCAGTTCATGAAAATATTTACCGTAATTATGTAGACAGAACTGTTATTTAAATAAGGAATATTATTGTTTGTTTACACTTTGCTCTGCTTTGATATTTGATATTTTGTCTGTTAACTGGCAAATACTATCTGATGATTTCACCATTGTGTACAGCAGTTCTCATGTCTTGACTAATGTTATGTTTTCTAGATTTCATCATCCAATCCTCAGTCCTCTTGAAAGCAGTTTCCAGCTGGAGGTAGATGTGCTTGCACACCTCTTAAAGGCTCAGGCTCAGATCTCAGAGTGGAAGTTCCTTCCATCCCTGGTCAACTTGCACAGTGCTCACACAAAGCTACAGACTTGGGGCCAAATTTTTGAGAAACAGCGGGAGACCAAGAAGCACCTGTTTGGAGGGCAGTCTCAGAAGGCTGTGCAACCTCCACACCTCTTCCTCTGGCTGATGAAGCTCAAAAACATTCTCCTTGCCAAGTTTAGCTTTTACTTTCACGAGGCCCTTAGTCGACAGACAACAGCATCTGAAATGAAAACTTTGACTGCTAAAACAAATCCTGATTACTTTGGGAAAATTTCCAGTTTCATCCGGAAGTATGATGCTGTCAATGTTTCCTTAATTTTTGACAATCGTGGATCAGAGAGTTTTCAGGGACATGGTTATCATCACCCCCATTCATACAGGGAAGCCCCAAAAGGAGTGGATCAGTATCCTGCAGTGGTGTCCCTGCCCAGTGACAGGCCTGTTATGCACTGGCCCAATGTGATCATGATTATGACTGATAGAACCTCTGACCTCAACAGTTTGGAGAAGGTTGTTCACTTCTACGATGACAAAGTCCAAAGCACCTACTTTCTGACTCGCCCTGAACCTCACTTTACCATTGTAGTTATTTTTGAGTCCAAGAAGTCAGAAAGGGACTATCATTTTATCTCTTTTCTCAATGAAATTTCACATTCCCTTAAGAACTCCAAAGCTTTTGCAAGCTTGAAACCTGGATCCAAAGGGTGAAATACAAACTACTTACAAGTTGTCAAGGCAGTATGCCAGCCTTGAGGGAGCTGTAGTTTCTCAGAGTCTAATTGAAAAGGAACCATTTTTTAAAATGTTGTAAGTTCCTTTTTTTTTTTTTAAGCTAACAGACACTTGAAGAAAAGTATTTTTGGGCAGTACGCAGTGGGGAAACTTCATCGGGGGGTGCTGAAGGGCCACTGTGGGTTTTTTTGGTGTGGTTTTCAGTATGATTAATTTTTCAGTCCACAATTTTGTTGCCTGTATCAGAAAGGAATATATGCACTTTATCTTAGTCTGATCATTGACTGTCTTCTACAGAGTTTATTGAAAATGTGGTGAGGATGGAAGATACTATCTTTTCAGAAAACTGTATTGCCTGACAGGAATGATTTCTGGGAACTAAACACTGATGCAAGGGAATATTAAAAAAAGTGGACCTGCAAAGACACATTATAAATAAAAATATGAGAATCAGAACAGTGATTATTGTTAATTATAATTTAGTTTTCAAATGCTTTAAAATGCTAATTGAGCTCTCTGACACTCTGTTAAGCACTGGTGTCTTTTCTAAAGGCCCTGTGTTGTAAAGCTTGGTCATTGCTCCAGGACTTGGGCTGGGCAAGAAAAGCTGCAGCATGTCTTGAAAGGCTGGTATTCACTGGAGTGCTGTGACAGTGTCAGCCCAGTCCTGGCTCAGACTAACTGAAGCAGACAAGCTGAATGTGAGCAGGTGTTCTAGAAGGAACAGCTCCATGGAAAAAGCACCAAGGCTCTTTTCAATTTGTGCTTTTTTCTGGCTGACTTAAAAAATAAGAAAAAAAAGGCAGTAGGAAATGCCCTTTCTAAATGATTTATTGTCTAATTTGCAGTTAATGTCAACCTAGATTTGTTTTCAGATTTTTATTATTTTTTTTTCTCTCTGTTCAGTTTTAAATAATTTCATAATTAAGCCAAAACACTTTGGGGATTTGGATTTAAATATATAGCCTATGCAGTATGTTTACCTCATTCTTTCACCACTTTTAGGCTGCAGGGTTGGAAAAAGTATATTTTCTAGTTACCCTGAAAGTGCTTTAATTTGGAAATCAGGGTTTCCAAATACAATAAGGGAGTCAAATTGGCTGTACCTCTAGCCTTACATTGCAGGATTCTTCTGACTGTTAGCTATGCAGTTGTGCACGCACTTTCACGGGGGTTCAGGGGAACGGATGTATATATAAGTGTAGTAAAGCAAGGTCATTAGTTGACACTGTAATGTATAACATCATCAGGTTTGTTTTAAAAGGGAGTTTAAGTCAAAATGTTGGTTTCTGTTAAGATTGAACTATGAAAGATACCTTTGCGAATGTGTCTTTTAATGATTCCCTTTCTCTCCCACAGAAGGTTGTGGTAACTTGTCTTGCCTCTCTGCAAATGCTAATTTTTTACAATCATATGAGCACATTCTGTTCTTGAAATACAAGCTCTGACTTCCACTTTGTGCCAACTGGAGCCTTCCATGCTTTGCTCTAACTATGTATTAGTCTGTTGCGAGTATCTGTGCTACTGCCTTTCACCTGAGGTCTTGGTCTGACTGCAGAACCACTTGCAAAAGCTCAGTGTGCTCTTTGCCACTGGAAAATAACAGGGGTTGCAAATATACCAGCAGCTGGAGGGCACCTGTTTTTTGTAAGAGTGTTACCCTTTGCAGCTCGAATTCCATTTTAACAGGACGAAGTTGCAAATGACAGTATTCAGAGAGTTGGTGTGCTTCCTTCTGTGGGACAGTGACCTTGTAATAACATGTAATTTTTACTTCCTCAGCCTGAGTAACACAAAAGAAACTGTTGCCAGAACTGGTTCCCGGTCTTCAGCAGTGTAAATAAAGTGTTGTACAAAATCTATCTGCCTGTGCAGTATTTCCCTGTCATAGTATGTGTGGGAAAGGGGACAGAAAACTGGAGGAAGAAGGTGTGTGGTATAGACACGTTTGTTTCTGAGTTGCAAGGGAGGAGTTGGAAGAGGTGGAAAGGAAATCTGCCCTTCGGAGCAGATCAGCAGCTTTTACCAGTTGCTGAAGGGGCTAGAGGCTGTTCCCAGTGGTTTTTGTGGGAAGAGGAAAAGGAGGTGACTGTTCAGCAGACCTGGTAGCTCACATCACTCTCCTGTCATTGTCCTTGGCAAATGCTGTTTCAGAAGGGAAGGGAAGGGATGCTAGGTCATATTTCTGTGCAGGAGAAGGTGGTTTGCTGCAGTTTTTTCTTCAGAGGGTCTTGGGGAAGCAATCACAGGAGCCTTATGACTTGTAAGAATTTCTGGATATTTCAGTTGATGAAGAACCAAAGGGAGCCATAACCATTGCCATCGTGGTGTGGGAAGGGAGGGAATGGGAGAGACTTGCAGGCAAATGATAGAATTGGGTGCTGGAGAAACTTGTGGGGCTGTCTCAGAGTCCTGTCCCTGTGGCTCTCCTTGTAAGATCTCAGCCTTAAATTAATACAACATGGGGAGCAGAAAACTCAGGCCGTAGGAAGTGGCTTGGATGAAGACAGGTGAAGGTGAAGAGAGGTGACATACAATCAAAATGAAATAGTGCTGCAGAGTTGAGGTGTGCTGGTACCAAAAACAAAGTGTGGGGAGTGTGAGTGTGTGGGATGAATGAATATTTATAGATTTGTCAGATCCATGAAGACTCACGGCACAGTTTCTTACTTGATGCTTTTTGGAGTTTACATTTTAAATTACAAATGAGGTAATGGGGGGACTGTTGGGTTCAAACTGAAAGATTAGATATGTGGAAGAAATTCTTTGCTACAAACATGGTGAGATGCTGGAACAGGCTGCCCAGAGAAGCTATGGTTGCCCCACCCCTGGCCAGGTTGGATGCAGCTTGGAGCAACCTGGTCTAGTGGAATGTGTCTCCAGCCATGGCAGGGGCTCAGTTGAAAGTAGGTGGTCTTTAAGATCCCTGTCAGCCCCAACCATTCTGTGGTTCTGTATCTATAATATAAAACTGGCTAGGCCAGAAATGAAAACCTGCATAATTAAGCAAGGGGAGGGAATGTATCTGTGGAGTAAGTAAAGGTGACCAGAAACTCAGTAACTGGAAAAAAAAAATTCATTACTAACTTCAGTACTGGAAAGATTGATCAGTGTCTTTGCTATAAGAACTGGAAAACAAATAGACACTTGCTGAACTGGGTGATACCCCCCCCCATCCGCCAGCTTTTCCTCTACACCAATTTAGCTAAGCAAGACTTAATGTGCTAATGTACATTGAAGGTCATGTATAAATGACTGCTTTAAATGCAAGATGTAAAGATATTTATGATAGCATACTGAAAGGCATTGCTTCCAGACATATTTAAACATTTTTAAAACAGGTACTGAGATTTGATATTCCCAGTGCCATTCAGATTGCTTAGAATAGCAGTGTTGAAGCTTATTTTGTAGCAAATTTCATGGACCTCATCACTTGCTTGAGTCCATGAGGATACAGGCAGAATATTTAATTTAGTATCCTTTGCCTGCAGTGTGATTTTGACAGCAAATGTATTCTAAGAAGTCTTAGATATTTTATATTTATGTCTTGTAAGCTGTTTTCTTTTGCATATGGTATTCAGGTTTTTCTTGAATAAGACATTTTTCCATTTCTCCTCCCTTTGCATAAAGACAGTGCAGGGAATGAAAACGAATGTATTTTGTATTGTGCTATGAAGGATTGCAACATATGCATAATGCACGTAATATTCAGGCTTTAATGACCTAAAAGTAATGGAAGCTCCTGATATCGGTTTGAATGCTAACACCTAGTGTTTATCTAATCCACTTTAAAAAAAATATTTGCACTATAGCAGAAAGTAATTTTATGGCACTCATGCAGTTAATCATTGCTCTGGTCCTGTCTTCTTCATATAGGAGCCTTTTGAGACATTTGTGATCATTCTGGTGGTAGTTCTTTGATACCATATATCTGAGTATTCTTTGTGTATGTGCTTCAGGTCAGCCTGCTGCTGCCTTTGCACTGGGTCCCAGTCTTCTCATGACTAATCTTTGCTTAAGAAAATCAGCGGTGTGCTATACTTCATTCCTCAAGTCCTGTTTTTTGGCCCAGTGCCTACAACCCCTCATCTTGCAGAAAGCAGGATGTCACGCAGCATGGCTGGTCCTGGGCTTCTGGTGAGCTCTGTGGTTGCTTCCAGAAGTGCTGGCACTAAGCTAACTTAGTTGGCTGAAACCTTGGTAGCCAGAAGTCCTGTTTTCAGACTCCCAGAGATGTAAGCCGGCCCTGCCCAGGTGGATGCAGCAGAGGCCAAGCACTCCTTACTTGCTTGGGCTCTGCCTGAGCCTCAAGAGCAGTAGGTCAGTGTTGCACCCACAGGAACAGCTATTGAGTGGCCCAGCAGGGATGGCCTTTGGGCTGCAATTGTGCAAAGGAGGGAGCTGTTTATTGGGAAAAGCAGAAGAGGCTCTGGAAATGAGAATGCTGACAAAGTAAAGCAATAGCATAATGCTTTGCAGACCTGACAAAAACAATACACAAGTCAAATGCAAGATGGAGCTGGACTCTGACTTCATGTTAGCAAAGGACTGATTTAAACATGAAGTCTGCTTTGGAGGATAAAGGTAACAGGTTTTTGCCATGACATTGCTTTAAGAACTCAATCATTTTCTACAGGAACTGGTCCTTTCCCTCTCTTGTGCATGCATGCGCTTAACACATAGCCTGACTTATTTTGGTAATTTTGGTAATGGAGCTTTTCTAGGAGAGTTTGCCTGTTTGAGTTCAGTTTCTCCTAACTTTCAACCTGGTGTTGCAGCCACTGGGTCTGTGGTAGGGTAAGAGAGTTCTCCACCTTGCAGCTGGGACCTGGCTGTGCCCCAGCTGTACAGGGCAGTGGCAAGAAGAGCAAAATGCAGAAGGGGAGACAAGTCACTACAAGATGGGCTTGGGCAGATGGCAGCTCTGGGAAAGACAGGCAGGGAGAAAACAGATGCAGAATGACTGCACTGCAGAGGGACCATGAGCAGAAGATTTTTGTTGGCCTCTCTGCATTGCTGACCTAATTTCACAGGAATCTATGTAAATTTTATTTGCTCAAAAAGCTGTGCTAAACCCCACCTGTAGTTGCAGCTGCTTGTTTTATGTGACTACTTTAAAATAACTATACTCTTTCTAGGAGGGTGGTGTTCCATCTTTAGGTACCAGCAGGCTTGGCAAAGCAGCTGATTTTGGGTAGATGATTGAGACAAGCTTTGTGGTATCCTGTTATTAGCTGGGATATGCTTCTACAATGCTACATGCTAACATCTGAAGCTTCAGAGCAGTGAAATGTTGTGCTTTATTTGTGCAGCTCGCTGCTGATAAGATAAAATATTTAGTGGCACTAAGTTTTTGGCTCTGAGGTATGCATCATTTGCTGCAAAGGTCTTGAGAGGCTTTTTAGTGTGTGCAAATTGAATTCCTCAGATCAGAGCCATAAAGAGCCAGCGTCACCATGGTCTTGTACTGGGATGCACAACCTTGAACCAAGAATTGTAAGTTTCCTGTGGGAAGGATGATGTGATCCTGGGCAAAATGAGGGCCAGTGAGAGATGCTGAGGTTAGGCTGGGGGTGTCCCTATTAAAGTGAATTCCCAGCCTTTGATTTTGTCTTGGAGTTAGTTCTCTCTGGGAACACAAGCAGAGGAAATTGCCTCCCACAGTCTGGAATAGCCTGATGGTCTCTTAAACATTTACTTAGTAAAATGTCATTCCCAAGATCAGTGTTGGCTTTGAGCAGGGGAATCCAAGTCAACCTCTCCCTCTTCTGTGTGGTTATGCAGATGTTTGCCAGAGCCTCCAGTTATTTCCTCTGCTTTCTCAGGTGAGGAACAAGCTTCCTCTCCCTGGCTCTGAAAAATTCTCTTGGCATATGGGGGAGGAGAGGTTAAATTGTCTGAAGAGGAGAAACTCATCTGCTTTCTGGGTGGGTGCAGCCCAGAACTGGTTCACAGTCATCACTGTGAAGAGTGAAGAGTAGCCAAAGGGCCGCCCCGCTTTCAGCAGGATCAGGGGTGGCTGCTGCAGCCTGAAGCTACATGTTCTCCCAGTGCTGTTGTTGGGTCTGGTTCTTCAGGAACTGGGAGTGATGCTTTACCAAGGACTGCCTATGACTGCCTGAGACCTCCATATCACCTAGAGGTAAAACTCTAGGAAGACAACACTTAAAGAGTGAAAACTTGGGTTATAATGCCATGCCTTTCATGTGAGGGCTCTGCATTAGACTTCTAGCGGGAGAGCTGAGGCTGCTTTTGCCTCCAGCAGTACAACTGGCTCCTGTCCTCAGTCTGAGAGATGCCAGCACTTGTCAGAGGGATGGGGTGAGAGATAGGGAGTATTAACAGGTTTAGCTTTCTGCTTTTTATCCAGTGATGCAAATCTGCCCAACTATTTTGAAAAGTTGGTAGATTAAATCCCATTCTAGGTGTAGAGCTCGTCTCTGAGTAGAGTGCCTGGAGCTCTGCTGAAAGCAAGATGTGTAGGCCGAATAAAAGCTCCCTTTCCTTCCTCTTCATGCATCCCTGTCTGGAAAGAGCAAGAGCAAATTACTTTCAAGTGTCATTGGATAATAGCTTTTTGGGAAAAACCTGATCCTCATTTATCGTTACAGAAGCAGGGAATTAGTGCAATGAATCAAGTCCTAAGCAACTTATCTGCAATTTTGCCTGCAAATTCACTAGAATTGGATGTAGCTGATCAGCCATCTCCACGATGAGGTTGCACTGCACGCTCAAGCTGGCTTTGCTTGGAGGACTTCAAACTTTTGTACGCTGAGTTTTCCCAGCATAGGAGATGCCTCAAGCTGGCTGACCTGCTGGCAGTACCTCGCAGTGAGAAAAGCAGGAGGCAAATTTCTAAAGTTGTGTGTTACTCACTATCAAGTATAAAAATAAATGGGTATAAATCTTGGTCCAACCTAGTGGGATTTGTGGCGCTATCTAATTTTTCTTGCTGTCCCTGTAGACTGAAATGGTATCCCAGATCCTTATCCTGAAAATGTAAGGGTCTCAATATCTAAATATGCTGTGGGTGCCTCAGGCTCATCTCTGCTAGGGACTGATTTGTTAAAATAATGGCTTCTAAGTTAGGAATGGCTCATTCTTATAGTTATTTCTTATAGTTATTTCTTATAGTTGTTTCTCATTCATAGTTATTTCTTTCTGAAATTGTAAAAGAATGGTAAAAAAATCCCACTACCACCTTACTGATGAATTTGTAGTGTGTCCAAGAAGGAAATGCAAGTCAACAGGTGGAACAATCACAAGCTCTTGCTATATCTACCCTTAAAGCTGTCAAGGAAAATATCTTTAGGGGGCTAAGATAATAATATATTGAAGCTATAAGGCTCCTATTTCAGAGTGTAATTTACTCACCAAACACTGAGGAATTAATCCATCTGGAATGTTATTCTGCAACCATGCCTTAAAGGGACTTCATTGTTTTATGCTTCTCATGGTAGCATTTTCTTAAGCACTTACTTTTATAAATTATGTTTGAAATGAGCCAGATACAGCTTTTTCCAAAGTTGCAGAGATTCAGAGACTGCAGAGTGTGGGCTTGAAATTCAGTGTAGGCCAACAGATTCCTGTTTGCAATTTTTGTACCATTTCTTAATGTGTATGATTCATACCCTAAACCACATTTTTGCTTCAGTAAAGCAGAAAAAGTGCCACTAGAGGGTGGTATTATTACAAAAAGAAAAAAAGCAATTAGGAATCTCTTTCCAGAATAAATTAATTTATATTCTCCTCCTACACATTTATAAACATGGGATAGATTTTACTGCTCTAGTCAGATTTATTTGAGTCTTGTTGGCTTTTTTCCCCATAGAGTGATTTGTAGTTCTGTTTCAGCTGTAAACAGCAATACTGGGTATCTAGTTTCATACCTTAATGTATATATGAATACCAAAACAATGTTGTTTCATCTTCTCTGCGAGAAACTTTTTTATTGATTGCAAAAAAAAGCTGTAAAAGAGCTTTTATGATTTTTTTTTTGTCTTGAAAACTACCCATTCACTTAAACTTGCATTCCAGCTTAGAAAAGATAAGCGGGTTTTTTCCTTCCTTTTTTTCTTTCTTCCTAAACAGTGAGAAAACAAAAAAATTACTGTTTACCAAGGCAGTGCAGTATGATCTGTTACAGACCACATAGGGAGCATCAAGCTGGGGTTTAAGCCTAATGCAAAGTAATAGGATTTTGATAGTCTAATGTGGGCAGAGCTACTGTGGTATCTAAGTATATAAGGTGTATAACAGTGTGTGTATATATGTGTGTATGCATGGCATGTGGTATAATCATATATATGTGTCTGCTATCACCACATACGTCTGATAAATGGTTGTGCTGTACCAGCCAAAGCATGGCCAGACCACTGGGCAGTGGAGGCCAAGGGGAGGGACGGGGCAGTCCAGGGGCTGGGTGGCTCATGCCCTGGGACCAATGTCCTTGTGCTACTTTGGGTCACCACAGAATTGTTTGGATTTTTGGGCTGAGAGGGAGATTAAACATCATCTAGTTCCAACCCCCTTCCATGGGCAGAGACATCTTTCACCTTTCACAAGCTCCACAAGATGCTGCTGGGTTTGTGTTGGGCACAAGGGCTGTGGGTGGGTGCCTGTGCCACCCCACTGCTGCCCTTGGCATGGAGGTGGAGGAGTTTTGCCAAGGCTACAGCCTGCACCAACCCCAAGGAGAACCTCCAGGAGGCAGAGGAGGAGTGTGAGAAATGGAGGGAAAGCGGAAGGGACACAAGGGTCAAAAGAGAAGCCAGCCTTCTCTTCTCCCATCTGTGCTCCAACAGGAGAGCAAGCCAATTTCATGGCACTTTCAGCATGGTTGAAACACCTGCAGCACCTGGGAGTGTGGGCTTGCTGTGCCCGGGATTCAGGTGGGGATGGTGTCCCCCGGCAGTGACAAACTCCTCCAAACCTGTTGCATCCTTTTGTGGTGACAGCCAAGTGTGTGCTTTACCCTCTGCCCCCAGACTGGGTCACACCCCAGCAATAACTGTATTTATTTTTCCTTCTTTTGTGTTGGAAGGTAGCTGGATGTAAGACATTATCTAGCCACAACCTTTTGGGCTTTGATGTGATCCGAGAAGCATTCGTGTGTGTTTCCCTGCTGCTGTTTTACATCACTGCACTCGACGATTGCACTGCCGGGGCGCAGCGTCACAGCCTGAGCTGGAGTATTAAAATGAAGATCTCACAGGGTTTGGTGGTGCACAGTAAATGCATTTCTGCGCCATGACAATGTTGAAATCCTGGCTCTTCCGGGGACAGGACGGTGCCTTTGAACTGATATTGCGAGTGCGTGCGTAGGATGCAAATGCAGCGTGCAAAGCCACCCCGTGGTGCACGAGATTAATAGAACAGATTTTCAGTGAATCATTGGGAAGATGAAATTTTCTACGTGCGTTTAATCTTAGCCTGATAAATCACTCGGGGGGAAAAAGACCACAAAGGCAACAGTAAAATACGTGAAATTAGCGCTGCAATGATGAGACAGACTTGGGTTTGGAGAGCTGGCAGCGGTGGGGAGCTTGGCTGACAGTGTGGGGCTGGGGGAACATGGAAGGAGGTTGGATTACCCTGCAAAGACAGGTTGGGGTGGGAGCAGCAGCAGGGCAGAGCTATGTGCCCTGGGGCTCCTCCTCATTTGCATGCTGGCCATTGAGTGTATGGTTAAAAACTAATAATGTTCAGCCAGTTACTATAGCAATGGTGTGGCACGAGTTGTCATGGTGATGGAGCAGAATTTTCATCACGTTCCTTCAGGAGGGTGATGGGTGCCATTCTGGGGGGCTCTGAGCTGGACCATTTGCCTCATATGTACAGATACACTTGCACCTGCTGCAGTGAACATGTCCTTCCAGTGTCATTATTACCTGGTTTTCCATGTCCTGATGCTAAATTTTTCTTTCACATTTATGAAGTTAAGAACACTCTGATAAGCCATAAATTGCGAAGCCAAACCTAATTATGTGCACCATTATTATACAAGGTGTGTTAATAAAACATAGTTCTGGCACCAGGGCTGTTCCCAGACACTTAGTGTGTTCTCTTCACTTCTGCCAATGACACAACTCAATAGAACATTAGGTCCCCAGTTGAAAAAAGTAACTTTAAGCTGATCTGAAGTAAATGTGCTTCGAATATTCCCATTTAACACAGAAAAATGTGTGTTCTGCCTTGGAAATGCATCTTTTTTTTCAGTTTTATTTAAATTGCCTTTGCTTTCTCTTACTTCTTGGGCTTTAAGAACAATACACTGTCTTTTGCCCTTACTCATGAGCTAGGCATGAGTTCATCCTTGTCAGGACCTTTTTCCATATAGGCGATCAACAGGTGCACTGTATGCAAATAATACTGCTTTTGATGGTTCATTTTTTAGGAGATGGGTGTAATGCCTATTTTACCCCTGTAGCAACCATGAGCATGCCTATCAACTATGTTTCTGCAGTTGCACAAGAAGGTAATCTCCTAGACTGCAGAGCACATCCAGCAATTTGGTTTTGCAAGGATAAAAATGCTTTCAGCTTGGCTCAGGGTGATGGCTATTTTAAAAGAACATAATATTCTGTTCATCAGCTACTTTTCAAAATCCCTAATCCCTTCACTACATGTAAGTTTCTGTGCTAAACCCTACACTTCAAAATGAAGCCTGAGAAATGGCAGTAGTGGTGTTTCACAACAGGGCTTACATGTTACTTTCATAAACACTGATTTGTAGGGACCAGGAAATCCAAGAAAGGGAAAATCTGACTTTGGAGTGCACAACTTAATAGTACTGATATTTCATAAGTGTCTCCAATTTCATTTTGTCCTGTGCTTTTTTGCAGGTAAGTTTTGGGTGTGCCAGCAGAACTGTATTAAGTGCCAAGGAGCGTAGGAACAATATTGGCTCAGAAACATCCTGGGATTTGGACCTGTATAGTGCTGGGTAGGAATCTAGGCTATGCTCAAGGCTGTGTCGCTTTGGATTTAGGAAAGTAACCACAGACATGTTTTAAGTCCTTTTTCCTTTAAAAAGATCTTATTACTGTGTGCTTCAGCATTCTACTGACGTGAGGAGCACCACTGGCTGCATGTCCTGGAGTGCTTGTTCTAGTTCCTCTAAGCAAAGTCCAACTCTTACAGCACCACTGTTGGCATCTACAGAAGCCAGGGGCCTTTTTTCTTTTACTTTTCCCCTTGTTTGGAGCATTATAACTACTCCTAAAGTAAAGATGTTAAACTCCTTAACCCAAAGAACTAAGTTTTCAGAAATTCACGGAGCTGTGTGGTTTCCATGTACTAATTTAAGAAAAAAAAAAAAAAAAACAAGTGGGGAAAAAAAAGAAAAAACCCAAGTAAGTGAGGCCTCTGGGCAAGGTAAACTCTAAGGTGCAGGTTACTGAGCTACCCCTGCATGCGAGTTCTGGTTTTCCAAAATTTCCTGGATACATTTAAGAGTGCCTGTTAGTGATGAGATGCAGAGCTACATGGACTGGTTCTCAAGCATGGTGCAGCCCTCCTTGATTGACTTCTTAGGCTTCTCAGAGCCATTAGTTTTATAAGGAGCTGTGTAAAATATTGGGAAAATGTTGTTCTATCTCATTAAAGATCTGGCAGGTGTGCCACCTCTGTTGTATCATTTCATTGTCCTACCATTTGTTTGCTTTTCATATAAAATATTCCAAGCTTTTGCTCAATTGAATGTTTCAAGTGCTGGACTTAAATCCAGAGTGTCCTTGGGTTGTCCCATCAACACTAAAAAATCATCACCAAGTGGGAGGCTTGTGCAGTGCCCATCTTATTCTTCTGATGTTGCATCATCCCTGGAAGCCTTTCAAAGCCTCTTCAGATCGTCCCTGCTCTCTGCTATTATCTGCTCAGTTTACTTTTGTTTGGGTTAATGCAAGTCTGTGGTCATGGGGCAATTACAAATAAATGAAGTATGAAAGACTTCACAGGATCTTTATTTGGATATCTAGTCAGGCATAAACTGTGATGTCAGTGCAGCTGTGTCCCAGATCGGATGACGCCAGTGAATAAAGATTTGTAAACTGTGCTGTTGTTCTGCAGGTATATTATTGTATATGATTTTTGGCAAGTGACCTCAAGAAATCTCATACCAGGGTGATTTTTTTTCTACCTTATCAGTCTTTCTGATGATAAAAGAAAACTGGCTTTGAAATCATGAATAACTCTGGCATTACACTGGTACAGATTAGAAGATTTATGCCCAGACTTGTTGAGTGCTCCCACCCCTCTTCCTCCCAAATGAAGGGCATGGCTTCTGTCACTGTATTTTGAGAGAGGTGGATTTAACTGTGTTCAGCTGCTGAAAAACTTTGAAGCTCGATGAGATGAAGGATCCTGTTGGAAGTCGCATGACTAACTTCTTACAGCAGAGACTGCTCACAAGATTGGAGGATGTGCAAGTCCACTAATGAGTAAATTTGGGTTTTATGAGCTCTGAGGTAACTTTTCAGTGATGCTAAACTAGCTCTACTAGATACAGTTAAACCCCTCGTCTTTGGGGAACATGTTTGTTTACAGGGACAGCATTGGTTCAAAAATTTGTTCTCTTGCTAGGAGGAATATTGCTACAAATAATAGGAAGCTCTGATGAGGGAATGTTTATCCTAGAGACTTTTCCAAGATGTTCAACAAACTATTGCAAATAGTAACTTAGTAGAGACAATTTTAAACAGAAGTGAAACTCCTCTGATATGTACATCACCGCTTCTTTACATGGCAAGGAGTGTTGATGAGGTGTTGCAGCATGCTACAAAGAACTACCAAAAGAAATTGGCCCAGTGTGGCCCAGTCTTTTTCCTTCTGTGAACAAAGTCAAGCAAGAGAACACAGGCTCTTGATGCCCTGCCATGAAAGGACTGCAGAACACTGCTTGTTAAAATGCCAAGTCCAAGAGGGAGGAGAAGCTGGAATTCACATGAAGGAAACTGGGATGCTCATTAACTGATTGTGATGGTGGAAAACACATGTGCTGCATCAAAGATGATTTCAGCGTGGGATATTGTCCCCTTTAGTGTTCCTAAATATGAAAATACATGTATATTCATAAAACACTTGAGGAATGTTATCCCTGTTTGATGGATCTATTGGCTTAGGAAAGATGTTAGGGGAATTTGCGAAAGCCTTGGGAGTGGGAAACACCGGTCCTCAAGATTTGGAGTAGGGGTGTGAAACCTGTTTGCATGCGTGTGTTCATGTGTGTGTGTAATGGAGACTGGAAATAGAAACCAAAAGATATTGAATCTGTCCTTGCAGGGATCCAGAAGTAGTTGGTTGCACAATAAATGGGAGAAGTGAAAAATGATGTTGTAGCATTTTAATCAGGTGACTTCTAAAAAAAATAAATATGGGGATTATTTCTTTATAAAACACTCCAAGATCTCACCAAGGGACACTTGATGCTAACAGATACATTTAAAAGGAAGTAGTCTCAAAAAGACAGTGTTTCTGAAAAGTGAGTGGCTGCAGGACATTTGCAAACCATAAATTATTAACACATGGAGTTTAAAAGGCCACGAGTTTCCATCCCTTCCTGTGGTGCTCACAACTGAAGGAAACACATAGGAAGGATCTTTAGGTGGGTAAGAGCTGAGACTTGTGAGTATGGGGAAAGATGTGCCACTTATAAGAGTGTTAGGAAAACCTCAAATTATATGACTTGTAAATACACCTGAACTCCTCCTGGGGGTCCTGCTGAGCCATGGGCAGCACGCGCTGCTGGAGGAAGGAAGAGCAGTCGGGTTTCAGTGTCCTCAGATCACTGCACTGAAGTCCTTAAATAAAACACAAGGCTACTAAATTTTTCATCTGTCTCTCTCAAATAGAAGTTCTTAGTCTGACAGCTTTTCCTTTGCATTCTTAAATCTTACTATTTTAATAGCAATATTTGGTCTCCAGCGCCCTGACTTGTACTTTGGGTTTTCTCTGTGTGCCCTTGGGGCTTTCTCTGCATGAGGGAGCTGAGACATCCCAAAGCTATTTGCCAGAACTGACCTGTAATTTTCCAGTAAGTCATTGTGCCATCAGGAAATGTTGCTTTGTGAAACCCAGGATATTTCCTGAAGACATATTTCACAGCAGTATTTCATTCTAGAAAGAGCAAAACAAACAAAAAAGCATTTTTCTTATGTTAAAGCAGAGTTGCTTTATATAAGATTTTACAATGCAATGCATTTATCCTATAAGGATGAAAAATGCAGCAAAGCATTTCAATAAAATATTTCTTTAGGAACAAGTTACAGAGATTCTTTTGTCCATTTTTATTATGGAAAATATATTTAAGCTTGCAGAATTTGCTGTGAAAGGGGAAATCCTATTAAAGCCAGCTTTGTTTTCTCTCTCTGTGCTGCTTTGCTTTGGTTTATGTCTTGTATTAATGAGGTGTTTGCCTGTGCAAGAAATAGCATTTTCTCAGTTTGGTGTTGACTTTCTGATTGCTTAGAATTATTTGCTGTATGATATCTTTACAGTCCAGGCTTTTGTAATTTATAACTTAGGTATACAATACTTCATAAAGATGCAATGTAGAGTTAATATTCTATATATGGAATGAGAGATGCAGTTGAATTTAACTCTTGAGTCTCTTAAAAGATGGCAGGACTCTCTGGTTTGGTGTTTGAATATGGAAGAGAGATGTCGCTTGTAAAATAGTCAGATTTAAACAGAAGCTACCCAGGGGCTCTTGGACAGTTCAGTTTAGGCCTTTTGGAGGGTTTTTCCTTTAAAAAATTCAGACATTTTTCTGTACGAGCCAGTAGAATAAGTCTTATGTTCCTGTATAGGTTAACTTGCTGGGGACTGGGATTTTGTTCAAGGCTAAATGCCAGTGCTCCCACCATGAAATGTGCATTCAGCTCCCCTTAAAGGGTAAACCCCATGGAAAACCCACACAAATTATGAGACTGCTATGAACTGAACCATGAATTTTTAATATTCAGTTACCCTGAGGTACAAGCTAGAGCTTAAAATAAATTGTTTTAAATTTCATACTCTGAGTAGTACATGCAATGGTACCTGAAGCGAAATGAAGTTTCCAAAGGACTCTCTGTTTTGGGTTAAACAGGACAATTTTATAAACAGTCGTCCTGGAGAGAGAATTGTACCAGATCTGTGCGTGGGCACAAAATCTGGTGGTGCCTTTCGTTGCCTGTCCGTGTCTGGTGTCTCACCTCCTGCATGATCCAGGCTCCTTGCATGGCCTCAGTGGCCAGCTCAGCTTGAGCTGCCACTCCTGCCTTCAACAGCATGGCAGTGGACACAAAATCACTTGTGGTGGATAGGAAGCTTGACAGGAATTCAAGCATCACTTTCCACCTGAATTACAATGACCTTTTATTTTCCTCCCTGATCTTCTAAGTGCTGAAACATCTGCAACTTCCCCCAGGCCCTGCTGCTTCCTTTCCCTGCACACCCTATCCTGGCAGGGAGGATACCCTGCAGCAAAATATCTCCTGGCACTTGGGTACATGAGAGTAAGTTGGACCCAGCTCATTGCCTCTTTGGCTGAATCTTTTGTCCCATATTTTTGCCACTCCAGCATAGAATCATCTTCTGCCCAGTTTAGGAGCATCCTGCAATCAGGTCCTTCCCCTGTCAAACTTTGTCCCCAGGAAAGTCCCCAGAGGTGCTGGGCAACATTTCCCAGAGACAGGAGTGAATTACAAATGCCCTGGAGAGAAGAGCACCGGTCCCACTTCAGCGCTATCTCCACAGAAGCTATGAATAAACCTGATTATCCCCCACTCTTACTCAGACTACTGCAAACAACACTGGAAAATATTCCTGCACATAAGCATAACCACAGAGTGATTTTTATTTCCTTTTGCAGAATTGCAGCACCTTGTTCTGCAAGCATTTCTGCCACTTACAAATGGCTTTTTTTCCCTGCTTGATGTGTTTTATTTAATACTGAAATCCTTCCTTTAGTCAGATGAGACATGACTGTTCCCAGTGCTTTGAAAAGTGGATGCAGTGGGGAAACTGGGCCACTGCAGGCACTGGAGGTACTTGTGTTGGCTTTAGCAAAGAGGGCAAAGACCCTCAGAAATGATGTCTGACACTCAGTAGCCTTGCAGGAACAGCACAGGTGACATATTTACCTCCAGTCCTCCTCCAAGAGAGCAAGGTGTGGACTGTCTCCTTCTGAGTTTGAGTGCTGCTTTACTTTTACCATGACACACGGGATTCAGAGTGTATTAGAGGAGTTGTATAGATTTGAATGCTCTCACACTTGGTCTCCTTCAGGTTAACAGAGGGGAAAATGTCCCACTGATGTTGTGATGAGCAGGGGTGAGCCCTGGAGGTCGCAGTGCAGGGACCAGGGTAGTGCTGCCACCCTGCATGGGCACCCTCAAACGGGGCTCCTTCTGCAGCTATGTCTGGGGCAGATGCTGCTAAACATGTAAGCCCTGAGCAGAACTCTTTATTTATTTCACCAAGAAAAGAAAATATTGGGAAAAGTTAAATTATCTGCAGGAATTACCTTCCCATCAATTTTATTAGCTAAGAATGAAAAGCACGTTAAGCATAACTGAATTATTCTATGACTAGCGTTACTAATAGATCTCTGGAAAAATTGAGTTTGCTTTGAGGTAATAAAAAATGTACCTGGTACTGGAGATGTGTACACAGAACTTGTATTGAAATGCTGGAGCCTGCTGGTATGCCTATAAAGCAGGAAAATGTTAACACAGTGAAATGGAAAACACCCAAGCTGATGGCATGCAAACAGAAAATCAAGTTATTTCTATAGAGGCCAAGCCAGACACCCAATGTTACAATTCAGGTAGAGAAGAAACTCAAGGTTTTACATAAAAGCTTGTAAATCAGCTGCTGCTTCCCTGAACATGCACATTTTCATGTGCACAACTCATGGATGTACATGGATACCAATGGCATTTAGGCCTACAGGACATAAGAAATTATATTAGTTCCAAACTTCCAGTGTTTGACAAAGTTAATTTTTAATACTGGGAGAATTTTGAAGGCCTGAGGTGCAGTGACAGCATTGCGCAGGGTCTGGTTGGAGAAAGCTGGGCAGAACCTGCTGTGCTGCCAGACTGGGGTGCAGGAGGAGGGTGGTCCTGTGGAGGTGTGAAAATGGGCATCCCTCCAATGGGGGTTCCCCACGTGCTGCCCAGGGATGGAGGGCTTTCCCCCTCCAAAACAGACCACATTACCATGTTTTCTTTAGCAGAAATAAAACATGCAGCAGGAACTTTGCAATGTACCTGTCCCAATGCTTTCAAGAGATGAAATGAGCATACATATATATTTATTTGTTTGTAATTTGGAAGGGGCATGGAGGAGTGTTCAGAATTAACTACATGATTTAGCAGTCCCAGATTAGCCACATTTCTATCTCTGATTGTAACCTTGTGTGTAAACTGATTTTGTTCAGAATAACTTTGACTTAGCCGTAAAATAAGCTTTATGATATGTGTGACAAATTATAAAATGGTCTTCCCAGTAGGTCTGAAATTAATTTTTGACATATTCTTGTAATAGCTTTCAGGAAAAAAACCCATTTAAATAGCTGAGAAAACTGAGTGAAATTCATCTTAAATGTGTGAGTATTGACAAATAAACCTGTTACATTCACCTTGGTGCTGTTTGCTGGGGGTGCTGGAGTGTTACTGTAATGTCTGTCTCAGAAAAGATTGTAGGCAGGTAAAAAACCCAATTAAAATATATGTTGCAGTGAGTTATTAGGTACTCAGCAGTTCTGTGTCAAAGTTGTGAAGGATTTTATGCATTTTCCACCTTTAGCACATTTATATTCTCTACTCATGACTCTGGTAACAATATCCATGTTAATGCCACTTCTTTGCAATCAAAAACTCACTGCCAAAAGCCTGACCATTTCAATGAGCGTCTCATTCACCTCCAGAGGAGTGCCGGGCTCAGTGATTTGTCTCTCCATGAATGTAATTCATTCAAATAAATGTAATTCACTATTTTATGTTGTTTGGTCAGTGTTTATAGATGTCAGTGTACACTAGTGAAAAGGCACATGGCAGATATTAAGGGAGGAATCGATGTACTTCACGGAGATGAGAACAGGCAGGGTTTGGTTTTGGTTTATCCACGGTGCTGCACTCAGTGCAGCTGTTATTGATTTTCATCCCACAAGTATTTGACCTCCTTCGTACAGCATAACTTGTCTATATTTTACAGCTGAATTTTTTTTGCCTTGTGCTTCACATTCATATTCCATTACTATGCTAATTGAAAAAAAATCAATGCAGTTTGTTAATTAAGAAAAGGGAAATCCTCAACCTCCAGTCTGAATCACTAAGCTGCTCTCATGTGTCTGCAGTGACCACTGTGTCCTGACCCTGCTGGCAGATGGCAGTGACACAACTGGGGATCACAGAATCATAGAGTCATTTAGGTCAGAAAAGACCTTTCAGATCATCAAGTCCATTGTTAATTCAGCAGTGCCACGTGCACCCCCAAACCATGTCTCCAAGTGCCACATTTATATGGCTTTTAAGCACCTCTAGGGATGGTGACAGCCACTTCCCTGGACAGCCTGTTCCAGAGCTTGACATCCTTCTCAGTGAAGGAATCTTTCCTAACATCCAATCTTAGCCTCCTGTGATGCAACTTGAGGCCATTTCCTCTTGGCTTATCACTTGTTACTTGGGAGAAGAGACAGTCATGGGGCACACTGTACTTGGGCAGTTGTGGGGCAGAGGCTCAAGTGACTGCTGAGTTACAGTAAAAAGTGTATTCCTGCATTTTTAATTTGCATATATGTATTGAGAAAGGTAAGAGAAAACCTGCTGACCTGACCAATTCAGCCAGACCCAGACTATGTTGTTTAACTCTAATCCCTCAGTCAGCATCAAATTTTGCATGTCTCCTTCCAGCCCTCGGGCCTGCCAGCTCTTACTGTAGCTCTTACTGCTGTGTAACAAGGTAAGGGAATACAGAGCTCTTCTCTCTCTTGATTCCAGCTTAGTGCCACCACACAAGTTTTGTTCTCACATCTGGCGGGGATGGTGCATCAGGCAGGCTGCTCTGAGGCCTGCCATTTTCTGTTTTCCTTTCCACTGGTTTTGGCCTTGCTGATCAGTGGGATGGCTGGATGAGGGAAACCAAAATCCTGTGCCAGGGCTACAGCCCTGCTGGGGCCAGGGGGAGGACTGCCAGGAAAGGGCTGAGGGGTGGCAGGACCTGGGGCTGAGGCCAAGGCAGCTGCAGTCCAGGTGAGCTGCAGCACTGCAGTGGAGAGTGAGTGACACCTCTGAGCCATAAGGGCTCCCTGGCAGGAAAAACATGCTCAGGCTGGGTCTGCTGGAGACCCAGCAGAGACTGGTGCTGCCAGCTGAGTGATCTGCAAACACCCTTGTGGGAAATGCAAAGACAGGGAGTAGCTGCAGTTACAGTGGCATGTCCGAATGAGTGGTTGGTTTGTTTTTTAAACAATAATTGAGCTGATTCAGCTAACTGGGTTTTAGGATGCTAAACTGTTGATCTGTTCGAGCTTTCATATATTATGGTGGGAGTTTTTTTTAAGAGGCAAGCCCATGGAAAAAGCAATATTCTTATGTACAAGAATGGTATCTTCACCCTGTACTATCTCTAGTTAATACTTTTCTGGTTTCAGTTGTTCCCCATGCATCAGTCTATCCAGACTAACATCAAGGCTTGTCCCACGGGGTAGCAGTGACTGAACAGAGCAACTGTGGATCCTTCTGGTCAGGGTAACTCCACGTGAGCCACAGAGCAAGAAACAAACTGTGTGTCTCTGCCAAGGAGAACTTAAAACCTGGGTGGATCCTCTGTGGTTTCTTTATGCTGTCTGAGGAGGCATTTGAGCAGGCCAGGGCAATGCCACATCCTGGAGCTGCATGTGGCTTGAAACAATGATTTGCAGCAGTGGCCTGAGAGCTAAACACTCTACTGCCACTGCTACTCTTTTTCTGCTCAGCCAATACACTTTTCTCAGCAAAACAGCTCATCAGCCTTTTGCTTTTTGAGCACCAGTAGAGTCAGCAGTTCCTCCACCACCTGCCAAAAGCTTTGGCTGTCTCCAAGAGAGCTGGGCTCCTTTCCACCACAAAACTGAAGGAAGCTAGGAAGTCAGCACAGTGCAACACTGAAACTTGATATTATAAAACAAGAGGAGACTCCTCTTCTTGTGTTTTCTTATTTATTTTAAAACAGATTAAAAGCCACCACATAAGCCCCTCCCCTCACCAGTGAATGATCTGACTGTGGAAATTGGGTTATGCCTCCTCTGGGCTGTGCAGGACCTTGAATGAAGAATGACCTTTGCTGTCCCCTCCTGTGTGCCTTAGTCAGCTTTTGTGCAGTAGGGGACAAGAAGAAATACCCAAAGTAGGTCACTGGACACTGCAGCGCAAAGGCTGCTGCCATGGGCTGATGGATGAGCAGTTGCATTACGGCAGCTTCTCAGCAAGAGGAGTGACAGCCCTGCTCTGAGCCGGCGTGGCTGCTGGGCGCCTTCCCCCACACCACCCCACACTGCCTGACACAGAATCATAGCATGGTTTGGGTTGGAAAGCACCATCCCCCGCCATAGGCAGGGACACCTTCCACCTTAGGAAGATTGATTAAAGCTCCATCCAGCCTGGCCTTGAGCTCTTCCAGGAACGGGGCATTTGTCTTCTTCAGGCACATGGTCGTCCTCAACAACAACCAGGGATGACTGGTTTGGGTTTTTTCAGCAAGGATTGAGAACACATTTCCAAACAGCTCTTCTCCCCCTAAATATTTATGTAGAACAGCATGGCGAGCCTATTTGGGCAGCTGTAGTCCAAGCCCAGGAATTGTCCTTGATAGCATCTGATCCATGTATGGCAGAACATCTCTCATGCAGCTGTCAGCCTGACAATCACAGACTCCCTGGTCCCTGGAGCCAGCTGTGAGGGTGTGTATTGCCACCATTTCTCAGACATAAGGTCACTGAATATAACCCTTAACTGTGGCACTACTCCCACCCCCTCCCAGCCTGATACCATCTCTTCTTTTGTTCCAAGAAATATCCCCATTTTAAGAAATGTCCCTTTTTTTATTCTTTTCACTCTATTTTTAAAATATGTAAGCTGGAGTGTTTTATTCACCCCATTTTTCCTGCAGGAAGTAGGACGTGGGGTGGCAGGGTGTTTGGCCAAGTGGGCAGCCAGGGGTTTCCTCAGCCAGTGGGAGAAGGATTGACTGCTCTTGATGGGTGCTCAGGCAGAACTGTGTGAAGTTGGTGGCTCTTTTTGATGAGTCTTCAGGTACAGAGGGACTTTAAGTTAGGCAGTTTCCAAGAACAAATGCTTCTTCAGGCCAAGAGGGTGACAGCACTTGAGGCAGCGTGGGGTGTGGGTAGCTGGGGGAGGCTGGTGTGCTGGATGCTCCCTTATGTGGGAAGTAGATTGTCAATCCATGTTGAAAGATATGGTGGTTTACCCAGCAAAACTACATACAGAGACAGAACTATCTTCTTTATTATAAAGATACACTATGAGGAACAAACTTGAATGTATACTGAAGCTTGTAATGGTACATGCCAAAAATGTACAGTACTATACATAAAAGTGCATTGTCACAACAGATTAACAGTACATTTCTCTTCCAGAACTGTGGATTTTCCATGTTTTATTTGATCTTCAAGAGTGGAAGGAATGCAATGGGAATGCAGCCATACACGAACAGGAAATGATGCAATGGAAATGCAACAGTACAAGAGCAAAGCTAAAGCTCCTCTAAAATTTAAAGGCACTTTCACATGTACATACTACAGATGTACATTGACACAAGTAGGTAACAGTCAACAAGCAGGAAGCTACCAGTACTGCAATTCATCAAACTTGACAGTAAAGGACAATACTGATTGGATTAGGTGTGCAGGAGTTACCCTTTAGTATGCCTGAAGATGTAGCAGTCTTTCCTGTTACATATCCACTTACTATGCTTTAAAGTATCTATAATAACCATCAAACTACACATTAACTGTGTGAATGCACTAAGAGGATGCATTCACTAAATGCACTGTTTCTAATATTTTCTTTTGCTAAACAATTTCTAATATAAGCATTATGGAGTCCAGTACAGTTATTTAAACATACAAAATTCCCTATGCAATTTAAAGATACAGGTATCCATCTCAATTGTGCCAGGTGGGTTAATTTAAAAACGCTAGACAAAAACTGTATGTAAATGAAAGCTGAAATTCCAGTTTTGTTCCATTGAATCAAGTAAACTGGGGAACTACTTGTAAATGTCTCTGGTCCCAAACAAGTGAGCAGACCCTACAGACCAGCACTGGTCAGCAGCTGGGGCTGGCCTGGCTTAGGCTCTGGCCCTGGCATTAGGACCAGGCAGTACAGTTGACTAGGATGGAAGTTTGCTGACCCATGCTGCACAGCCTACTGTGGTCGATCAAGACCTTGCCTCTAGCCTAGATGTGTGTGAAGTCTGTGACTGGATTGAAAAGGGTTTGCAAATACCAGCAATAGTTCGGGGCTCAGAGGCAGTTCATGGGGTACTTCTCACACCTGGAGCTTTGCATTGCATCACCCGTCTAGAAGGTGTCAACCAGAGCGGGAATAAAATGCTCCTAAATAACAACAGGAAATTACTCCTGTCACCTCAGCAATTACGTCTATCCAATTTTGTCACTACTCTTCTCCTCCCAAACTCGATTGTTTATGTATAGTGAGTTGTACAATTTCAAGCTTTCCAAGAGTGAGATCTTACAGAATATGTGGAAAGACAGATCTTAATTACAGCCAGTTGTACTTCTGTAGGTGGACCACAAGTGATTTTTTCCCCCATTTTACTCATTGAAACTTCTTTCATGGATTGGATGTTTGAAAATATGTTCACAGAAATAATATTATGGCTTACTGTTGCAGTGTGCAAAACAGCTGTAGGTTTAGTTCACGCCTAACGAAGTTTAACAACAGAGCACTAAGCAAAGTTGACAGTCGCCACTTGCACAGACATAAGAAAGGTACTGATTTCTGTCATTAAAAAAAAGGGGAAGTGGAGGAGAAAGGGGTTATGGAAAACTTTAGTCAGCTTGAATCTAGGCAGTAGAAACTCAGCTCCCTGTCCTGTGAGTGACCCCTGCACCACTGGCAGGGGGTAGTCCCTCTTCAGAGTCCCTGTCTTGCTGCCGTCAGCACAACTGAGCGTTTGCGCTGTGCAAGGCAGTCAGCACGGCTGGGTCAGCTCGAAACTTGGGCTACTGCAACCCATATCACATCCTTAACTGGACACTGAGCAGTAAAGTCAACGGGATACTTCTCTGAATTACTGTGTAGTTGATCCCTTTAATTGCCCCTCACGCTGCCTAATGGACCAACAGGTTCACACACTCCCCAGAGCCTGGCTTGCTTAACTGTGAACTTCAAACAAATTTAGCTTTTGTAAAAAATGTGGTACCAGGGAATGAAGGTCTAGCTTCATGGGAAGAGGTACACTATTACAGAGGGCTGTAAAAGGAGTTTCTAGATACTATCCTGGAGATGTGCTTTAGCTTTGTCCTGGAATGCTGCTTCGTATCAGTGAGAGCAATGTGACCTCCAGCTCCATCCAGAGCTTGCCTCTAGTGAGACTGCCAACAAGAAAGCCAAAACTTGGTGCCAATTGTGAGTTGTGAGGGCTTGGTGAATTTTTTTTTTTTTGTGTGTCTTAAATAAGAAATGTGGCCTGAGATGACTTAGACATTCCACACACACACACTTAATCCTCACATGCTAGATTTCAGTTCTTACTAACCTGCTTGAGATTTGGTTTGGTGACCCAGAAATGAGGGGCTCCGTGTCCCCTGAACCCCCTCCCGCCCCTTTGTTTTGTGCAGGATCTGTTTTTATATAGCTACAGTAAGACTGTGAAGTATGTTACAACGTGGCAAGCTGTTTGTGATCTGTGTTGATTTTATTACAAATGGTGCAGCATCAAGTTTTCAAGTAAGTCTATGTTTTTGTTTTTTTTAAACTATGCACAATTGTCCAGTTTTTCGTTTAATCGAAACCATACAAAATACAAATGCCCACGTTAATGTAGCTACTTTCAGACAATACATTCAAAAACACTGAAAAACAAAGCCTCTCCAGTTACAAACATGACCAAATGATGTTATGGAGCCCTGACTTCTATTGTTAATCCATCCCTTTCCCTAGCATACCCCAGCTGGGCACTGTGGGTGGCTGAGCTGCCTACATTGTGCAAGATTTGTCGGCTGGACCCTGGGAAGGAGGGGAAGGCCCTATGCTAGGATTTGTTTTTGGAAGAACAATAGGTTTTGGCCTAAGAGCAGGAGGTTTCAGCTGCACTCCCATTCTAGGGGCCACCATGGGCTTGAAAGTACTCATGGTGTCACTGGAAGAACTAGTGCTACGGCGGATCTGAGGCTCGGAGCTCCTTAAAACAACGCTGTGGAGAGGGCTGAGTGATTCTGTCGAGGTGGCAGGGGTGGGGGTGTTTTTCATTTGCTCCAAGGTGTCCAACACGACATCAGGGGCGTGTTTGGCCGAGCTCTGCCGCTCCAGCTCACGGAGCTCATTCAGTGCTGTGTTCATCGTTTCCTCGATGTCCTGGGTCAGAGCACAGAGAGAGCAGCATGTCATTCATGTTGCTACTGAATGCAAAGCACCAGAGGAACAAGGGGATGGGGAAGGAAATAAATGAATTAATTTCATCCTCTAACAATTATGATACTGCTAAAATCAATTTCCACCAGACTTATTACAATTGACAACATAGCAGCTTTGGGTGGTCATTACAAACATTTAACCTTGTTCACATGAGACAATCAGAAAAAGGTGTTACACCAAAATCTGCAAGCCATTTTATGAAGTGATTGTCAGGGCAATTGATATTTGCTTAGCAGTGTTTGAGTGGTGAAGATTTCTGTCATCGCTTGGGTACTGACAACTGTAAAGATTTTAGTCCATTTGCTCACTCTTAGCTAACTGCTCCTCTCATCTAAGTCTCAGGTGTTCAGGGTCTGTATTCCCTCACACAGATTATAAAACCTAGTTTTCTAAGGAAATAAAGTTGGTGTGCCTATCAACTCTTCTGTCCTCTTGTTTCACTGAGTTAAATCTTCAACAGGAAAAACCTGTAAGATATTGTTCAGTATGCACACCTAAGAAAACCAATTCATTTATTTCTGGCCTGAAGGCTAAAAGAATGCACCAAGATACTAGCTTACTTCTTTTCAGAGGTATTGAGATACAACTAAGCTTAAAATATCTGGTGTTCCCTGCCTGCTCACACTGACTTTCACATAGTTTAATCAAAGTTTGGGTTCTCTCACTGCCAAATGATCACCAGTCTGGGCATAAAAAAGAGATACCTTAAGCCAAACAGTGCTGTTCCAGGAAAGTAAATGAATAGCTTAGAATAAAATAAAACAGTAAAAACACCTGCACTTTCTAACCCCAATACATGGGTACATAAGCATGTCAGTCCCTTCTATTCCTCACTGGAAGCAGAGTTTGAAAGTAAGCATTACCAAGTACATTAGATTTTAAAACTTGAGTGCCAGAGTTATTGTAAAATGCATTTGCAATCATAGAGCACCCTCAGGGTGCCCCTACTAATCATGTTATCCTACCTAGACAAAATGAGTTCTGAAGATAGAGGTATCTCTTTACTCAAGAGCTGTTACCAGCTCAGTACAACAGATCAATCTGATGATCAGAGTGCTTCCTATTCTACTCTTTTCACCTCTTCACTGCTAGGAATAAGACTGGTGACTGTTCACACAGGCATAAGATGGCCCACAATTTATGCAGCTGCAATGTCTTGCACATCAGGTTCTACCACATGCATCAAATCAACACACAGTATGAACTGTATGAAAACTATAAAATCCACAAGACCTTGGACTGTAAATCTCTGCTTGGAATGGCATTGGTCACTACTAGCCAGTCAGACCACTTTTCTGCTTACCATAATACTGAGAAATAATTGAACACTAATTACATGCAAGTCAGAATAGGCCAGCCTTCAACAGAGCACAGCGATCTATGTAGCTGTTGTAATACTGTCCTAGTGCTCTGTATGGCAGAGGCAATTTCATTACAGTATAATGGGAAATAATTTGTTTTTATTGCTTCTGCAATGTTTACTCCCCTTTGTGTTTCTTCTACTCAGGATTGCTTAATGCATCTTCTTTCACACATACTCTGTTTGGAAAGCCAAGCAGGATATTCCCCTGCACACACCTTCCCACCAGTGCATGCGCCCTGTGCTATGCTATTCAATGAGATTTGCTCCTCAGAAAATCAGACAGTGCCATAAATAAAAAAGACACAAACCTGAGCTATTGACTCTGGGTCCAGTGGTTTATGGTCATTGAAACCTGTGTACTGACCAGAAGATGTAGACCTTCTAATGGGAGGGCTATCAATCTTCTTCAGTGAATCGTGCCTGCTGATGTTAGTGAGGCTGCCGTGGCCAGGCCTGCGCCGCCGTTCTGGGCTGTCGGCGTTGAGGTTGCGATTCTGAAGGAGGGCTCTGGGACTGCAGTGAGTTGCCAGGCTGGGGGAGCCCAGCTCCATGGCTGAGTTGGAGAGAGGGTGAGGTGGGTGTACCGGGCAGTGGCTGTCACTGCTCCTGCCTGGGCGCCTCAAGGGAGGTGGAGGTTCCGATCTCTTTCTTTGCCTGCACCAGTGAAGAAATGGTTGTAGAACAAGTTGTAGTGACCCAGCATGAGCATGTGGAGGAGTAATTACTGTGTTAGCTGAGCTGTGAGCAGGACTACTGAAAACATGTTATGCTGAAGCTTACCTTCCTAAATACACATCTGAGTGACGGTCAGTAGGAGAGTTCATGTCCTTTGATGATGACTTGTCCTCAGTTATGGGTCCGCTGCTGGCCTCACTGTCTGCTTTTTGGCTCAATGTATCTGAGAAAGTATCATCCCTGAACAGAACACCGGTAGTGAGATGAGAAGTCAGTGAGTGAAGTGTGACAGAGCACCTTGGCACTCTCAGAGTTTAATCCCCTTAAGGAAAGCAGGCATGTTATAATGCGCTACAGCCCTTGCACATCTCCCAAAATTGTTTATAATCCTTCTGTTTACTGAGCTCTTTACACTTGAGTGTATGTAACCTTTCTGTAAAGAACTTTGTCATCCTTGGAAAAGCACATGCTTAATACTGTAAAACAAGAGTTCAGGGCTGCATTTCCCCAGCTTTTGCTATTCTGAAGTTAAAAGTCAGTAACTGCTACAAAGAGACAGTCAAATTAAAATAGGTGAAGCAGTATCTGTCTCTTAATGTACTCGGAATGCATCCATAGAAGTAGCTTAGCCTAGTAGTAGTTTTTGATGGAGCTGTCAATTTGGGGCAGTAAAGACAGGTATCCTGCATACAAGGCAGATGTTTAATCCATCTGACCCTTCAAACCACTGACCCATTTGAAAAATACCGCTAAGCGCTTCAGACTTTACACCCAAGAACCCATTCACACCAGACACTGCTTACATATCCTGCACCACTATGTACTGGTGAGGGACAAGGCCATCAATTCCATTGTGCCTTCCTTCCCACCAGTCTTCAGATGCTCGGTGATAGAGCAGAAGGGAAGCTCCTTTCTTGAAAGAGAGTTCTCGTGCAGATCTTCCAACATAGTCAAACTTGGCAATAGCTTCTATGGGCTCGCACTCTGGGTGGGAAGAACAACAAATATCAGATTCCATAAGGTTCATTTTGGTTTCATAAACCCCATCTTTTGCATTTTCTCAGCGCTCACTCTGACAGAGATCAGCCGAACAAAGGCAGACTTCAGGCAGTAGTTACAATGTGTCCCTTACAAAGAAACATTATCAATCTGTGCCCCAGGTGTGAAACATCTGGGTTGCTTCAGGAACTGCAGAAAACAACAGCATACTCAAATATTCCAACAACTGCCTTCGGGAGAGAGGCCTCTGCCTCCTGCTGGAAGGGCTCCTGCGTGGCTGGAGAGTGGGATGGAGGCCAGGCAATGAAGACTTCCAAAAAGAAAATAAACTCAGATGAATAATCAAAGGCCCAAGGAACCAGCGTGATAAGGGAAAAGTAAAGAGGAGTGAGTGCTTTTAACATCTTCAGTAGTAAAGGAAGGAAGACAAGATTAGCCTGTGCATGAGTAGGGATACCCTGCCTAACTGGGCCATGGGATTTCTGTCTTTTATGTGACGAACATGCAGACCTACTGAAACGTAGTGTTTTACGCAGCACTGAAGCCCCGTGCTTTAATCCACTTCCTTAATGCCCTTTTGGAGCGAGACACATGACTCCAGACCACAGGGACAGTCCCTGTGTGGCCTCAAGTTGCTTAAAGCCGCTCTGCCTGCTCCAGAATCCTGAGCTGCCCTGGTTTCTGCAGGGGAGGCCGGTGTTTTCTGAAGCCAGACACTGGCTACAGCAGTCCTGGCTAATGCTCTGGTAAATTCAGCTTTACGCCTGGCAATGGGCTCCACCCCGTAACCTGCACTGGGATGGAGAACTACTGATGTCAGCAAAGGGGCCCTGCAGGTATGGCCAAAGCTGTGCCCGGGCATCCAGCAAACAGCTGTGATTTTAACCACCTCTTATTTCTTCTGCATAAAACCAAAAGCACCTGAGCTCCAACAGATTAAACTTTGTCATCAAAGTCTCAAAATATAAAGAAAAAACTGCGAAGTACAGGTCTTAAAATCACATACTTTGATGATTCCAGTAACTCAAGAGTCCCTGAAATTACTAATTTCTTTACATAATTAGAGCAATATTTAGATGGAAATTAACATCTGGGCTAATGACTAGCTTAGCAACTTTCTGTCTGGTGCAAATTAGAATTGCTGAGGTTGTAATTCCCCAAAGAACCAGGCTGGTAATGAAAGCCACTGTCCCTTTACGACAACATTTTGCACAGGAATGACTTTTTAAAATTAACTTCATTCTACAGTGTGAAAACATAATGATAGCACCTTTACTGAGGTTGTAGTTTGCAGCTCATTTTTTTAATAACTTGCCCAACCTGCAGAAGGCTGCTGCTTCTGCAGTCACGTTAAGAGTTCCTGTCAGTGACAAACTGCAGCATGTTTAGAAGCCACTAACTCCGAAACTTTACAGAGATGGAATACAGTGATATGGGGAATTCACTGTCACAAACACCAAAGTAATGTATGGTGGTAGACATTATTTCAATTATATAAATACAAATAAGAACCTAGCAATAACAGTATTCATTCCTGAAAATGCATCCCTACTGGATGGCTGTAGAGGACCCTATTATCTTTTTTTCTCTTTTCTCTGTCTTCCTCCTCTCTTTCTCTCTTTTCCTTTGTCTCGCAGTCCCTGCTCTGGACCATTGACACAGCAGCACCAACGCAGGATCTAAGGACTGGTGTTATTTTTTGTTTTCTTCCCTTGCCTTGCCTGGGCAAAGCACAGCTATCATATTCTATCCCATACTCTGCCTTAACGTTTGTTGTGGGAGGGAAGAGCTTGTGAGCCAGCACCTTTGAATATCAGATGTACTGTGGCTTGTGAGTCAGCACCTTTGGTTGTGCGCTGTGGGAGTTGAGAACTTACTGAAGTGTACTGTACAAAATTAAGGACTTGTTCACCTCCACTCTTGTGGAAGTCTGTTGTAAGAAATTTAAGGGTGTGTTAGCCAATACCTTTTGAGTCTAAATATAGGGGTGGTGGCCAAAGTTATGGTGACTGTACAATAAAATGTAAGAGTTTCCTGACACCTGTCCAATGTCTTTGCTCAGCCTGATGAGAATTTATAACAAACATCACGGCCCCTATGAATGTCTCGCTCACCTCACCAGCATTCCCTTGTGCGTGAGGGTGAAGGGTTTCTTGGTTTCATGTTTTTAAGCAAAGAAAAGTTGACATAGAAAGAAACATTCTGGAAAACCTCTAATGGTGGTGTGATATTCTGGTATGTTACCCTGTTGTCATTTCTAGATATTCTGTCTACAGTCTCGCTCTAACAGAAAATGCAGATGCCACAAAGCTGATGCCTTTTCCTGGTCTTAAAATCAAGAATCAAACATGGTTAGAAGGAAAAAAGGGATTTTACCTCTGTATTTATTTTAAGGATCCTTAGGTGCACCACGTCCAGGTGGAATGCGCCAAAATGCACCCCGCAGTGCACACATACAATCGATTTGGTATATCATTACAGGTCTTACTAATTAGCAGATCTATCAAACAGTCCCCAATGAGAGGCTTGAATGAGCCCCCCTCCCCAAGGAACCTTCCCCTGGATGGTTCTATCTTAGTTTACAGAATGTGCCCCAGACCTTGGGGTCTGGGGCATTCTGATCCCTAACTATGAGGCTTCTAAGATGTTTAGTCTCCTGGCTTAACAAAGTAAGTCTAAGAATGTAGGCTAAAGCCCACTAAGAATACAAAAGCTATAAAAAGATATATAAAAGGGGTATAAAAGGCAAAAAATCATCATGGCATCGAAGTGACTATAAGGCATAGAAAGACACTACTGCCAAATGAAAAGAAGTAAAACCAAACATGCCTGTTTATCTTGCAGTGTCTTCAAGAGGGCAAGTATGAAATCAAACAGCAATAATGTAACACCGACAAAAACCCACAGTTCTTACATGTATCATATGCATTGCTTGTGGAGTTTGTTGTAAGAAGCAATTCCTGGAATCAGGTAGGATTGAAAATGAGCAGACATTTGTATGAACACGCTGTTCTCAGACTGCAGCTAATTTATGGGTTATGGTAGAGTTGGTCAAGAATTCAGAAATAAGATCTCCCAGGCTTCAGAGAGCCAGTCACTCACTAACACGTAATACTTTAAAATGTAAAAAAAAAAAAGTTAATCAAACAAAAAAATTCTACAGTAAGTCATAACATCCCAAATTTCCTGCACATATTTTCCTTAGACATTCTCCACAGTTAATTGGTAATGCTCATGAGTACTGGGTTGAGGGATAAACTGATTAGCTATGGAATTTCCTGTTTCTCTGCTAACTTCAACAGACCACATAGTAACCCACAACTGACTAGACAGGTATTTTTATTTACAAATTAGTGGACTAAACTAGAAATAGTTCTATCTCACTCAGTGGAATTATGCTAATCTAAGTGTGGTGCACTATGGGAATCTGTTCACTGTATCCTTCTACCACCTGCAAGACTCACATAGTCCCTCAGAGGTCTGAATGATGATGTCCCACTGGAACCAGCTGTATGAATTGTTAATGTACCCATAATGGATGTGACTTTTGAGACATGTACATTAGATTGCCTGGGCAACAAATCCCACCTCCTCAGGGAGGAGTGCGCAGTAGATTTCACACAGATTTTGTAAAAAGGACAAAAAATAAGTTCAGACAGGTATTCCTATAGTGAAAAGGGTGGGTTTTTTCTTTATACACAGATAACTTTCTACAGTGAAAGGGGTGTTTTCTTTATACAGAGAGACAACTTTCCTACAGCAAACAGCACTGAGACTGTACTTAAATAGTAATTCACCTTGTTACAGGTCAAGCTTTAATAGTGAAAACCAAAGTACCATGACAGTTACTACTAGAAATAAATGCATTTTGGAAAGTTAAGCCATTTAATATCAAGGTTACTGAATGACAGACGAGTATTTCCAAAAAGCTAAGGCAATGAAAGCTAAATTTGGGATCTGTAACTCAAATTCTTTGTGGAACTGAATGTCTAACAGTAGAATTGACAGCTCGGAAGGAAGTGTAATTGCACTGCTCTGTCCATACCTGCGGGCATTCACCTGAAGTAGAGAGAAGTATTTGATGACATACAGGATCTCACCACCTACCATCCCTAGTGAATCAGGCAATGCTAATGGAAGTGAAAAATTAGGACAAACTGAAGAACTGTGGGAAAAACTTCTGCTGCTCAGGAGAGCAGAAAGGCCAGAAGAAATGTAAGCGCTAGTTTTAGTTTTGGGACCAGAGTGCCAGAGGTAGACCTAACCTCCCTACAGAGGTGATGGCACTGAATTGGCACTGGGCTGCCCTCTGTGCCTCAGGGCACAAGGAGCTAAGGAAAGGAGGGGACACCATCCCCTGCACTTTTTCTACAGGAGTTGCTGTTGCTCTGCTCTGTACTTCCTCAGTTTTCCCAGGGGTACCCTGTCTGTTGAGAATAAAGCATGTCCTTGAACTCCCCAGGAAGATGCTATCTCCCTATTTCTTTATCTTCTTCTGCATCCCATCAATGAGTGGTTTTGAATAGAGTGGTTTTGCAATTTCAAAGTCCTGTCCTCAGGACAGCAGTTCTCTGATTTGGAAGAGCAAAAGCACAAAGTGTTGCAAAGTGTTGACAAAACAGAATTTGGCAAAGTGTCGATCACAGCATGCACTACTGAAGGGCAAGAAAATGACTATGTGTTGGGAGTACAACAACTTACAGTCTGACATGTCCCTATAAGTTTTGTTTTCAGCAGAAATACCATCTAAAGTTTTATCCTAAGTTTATGAGATATCTATGAAGAGTATGGTATTAATTTTATGTATGTTTTCCTAGCAGAACTCCATCTGTCTAACTTCCTCAGGAAATGTTTACTTCCTTTGCAAACAGATCTAGTCACCCTTTACCATATGACTCCAAGAAGAACAAAAAATCTCCATCAGTTTGAAGGTAAAGGAAATATGCTAACAGCTGTTTCAGTAAAACATGAACAATGTCCTTCGAATCTTTACTGCAGAGACCTTTTCAGGTAAAGGTCTGTCTGCAGCAAAATTACAGATAGATTTTTTTTGCGTCTCGGCTTGAGTACAAATGTTCTGAACTTACCAAATTAAATTTCATTTCCAGATTTAGGAGAAAGGAAAGACTTATATGTTTTCCTTATCAGGATACTTTCTGCACATCTAGAAAAGCCTGAAAACACCACAGTAAAATGCAGCTCCTTCTCTTTCCCGCTTCCCTTTTCAGTGATCAACTTAAATACATGAACACCAGTAAACTTAGGGGAAAAAAACCACAACAATTTATATGCTTAAAATAAAGCAGTTACGAAGTATTTATATGCTCATTTACATGTGCTAGTCTTTTTTCCCCCAATCTACTGCATTTTATCTCTGCAGACATAATTTAATTTTCAATTTTTAAAGTCTTGCTGTTTTCCAAATTGTAACGAAACATTTCTAGCACTACTGACACAGCCCCTACATTTTTTCTAGTAGGCACAGAGAGAGCCACTTGCAGTTTAACTTTATAGCAACAGTAAGTAAAAGAAATCCTTTTGGTTTTGACCGTAACCTCTGGATTATGTTTCAATGACCCTGTAATTCCTGTGGGGTAGGCTGCTTAGTCTTACATATATATACAACATTTTAGCATAAAACTAGTAAGATTTTCAACATGCAAAAAACCCCTTAGCACTTACAGAATCTGCTTCTTCCATGTCCTAACAGAGGGAACCATGTAAATACCACGTGTCCGATCAATACAGCAGCAATGCAGCACCTCCCTTTCTCTCTCTCCACATTCAGCTGGTAGTGATGCATCCAGCTTATAATCAATGAATCAATCATATTAAACCCCCAAAATACTCCAGACCCTTTAGTAGAAGGGGTTTCTTTTATCCATCACATGTCAATCAGTGACTCGCATGAAGTTCAATAAGCAAACTGAAAAAATCTCACCTATCCTCATTTCTGGTCTAAGTAATATTTTATAAAAGGAACTGTCCAGAGCACAAACACATGAATGTATGTGCAAAGAGAGAGTCAGTGCATTTAATTTAAAGTCTGTAACCTACATTAGAAACATGTGCTATTACAACAGAAAGCCATATCCATGGAAAAAAATGGGTTAGAGCTTGCAGGTTGGGAGTTGAAGACCAACAGTTTTTGTGTGCGATCCAGGCTTGTTAATCTTCAGCTTTGCAGCAGTATTTACCTAGCTTACGATTATTTTTGTGCTAACAATTATTTCTCTGTAAACACAAATGTCCGCTTCCTTTTGGCACTGAATTAATTAAAAAGATGTGATGAGGCAACTAGAATTAAACTACTGGCTGATCTGGTGAACAAAAACGCATGTCTTGAGCAGTTAAATCTCTTAACAGAACTTTGTCCTGTTGACAGGTACTCTCTTCAGGGTTTGTCTTCCCCAGTGACACAGTTATAACACAAGTAATACTAGGACAGGAGTGTAAAACTGGTATAACAACACAGTGGTGGGATAGAGCCCATGATGATCAAGGCACAGATGCCACAGTCCTGCTCCTCTGGATCCTGCTTTCTTAGGCATGGCTTTGAAGTAACTGCTTTTGATGGCTGCTGAAAAGCTGCACTTCTCCATGTCCACTTGTGCCTTTGCCTCTCGGTTTGGTCATGTGACCCTGAAGTTGGCCCCAATATATTGAACTGGTGTGTCACCTGCACTTCACTTGTTCTCTAAATGAGAGACAGGCGGACTTCCTCAGCTTCCACTCTTGCTTCACACCTCCAATGGAAGAAGGAGTTCTTCTAAAGTATAGCTATACTGTCTTGGAAAAATAAAGTGCAATTATGAGTTTGGTCACACTGTTTAGAGGAGAAGTGCTGTAGAAAGATGGTGGGTTTAGCTGTACAGAGCTGGTCAAGAGGAGCCCATGCACAGCCTGTCTCATAGAGCTGTCGGTACTCCCTGCTGCACAGGCATGGCTATACACCCAGGCAGAAGATCAAGATTTCTCTCCTACCCTCAGTTTTCCCCCCTTCTGTAATGTCCACCCACCCAAATGTCCCTTCTCTCCAAACAGCTGCATTGACAGACTCTGCCTGCCCCTCCTCACCTTGGCAAAGGCGAAGAGGCAGACAATCTGCCACTGACAGCTTGAGTACGTGACAAAGCCGACGGGTACAGCTAGAGTGGAACTATTGTTTACTTTGCTCTCAGTGCAATGGGACCAGTGCAGCCAGGTTTCCTATACGTACACCGTCCGGTTTCCCTTCCCTAAAGCAATTGTCCCAGCTCCTAAACAGTATCCCTTATGACACTCTTTAAAAAAAAAATCCTTTTCTGCTGTAGCTCTTTTCCTCCCCTTTCCTCTGCTCTGTCAGTTCCTCTTCCTTCCTCCACACATCCTCTGAAATGGACAAGGGGAAGCTTTTGTTTCTACTGCTGCTAAGTCCACGTGTGCTGTTTGCTCTGTCTAGGTCGCCTGCTGGCCAGAGAGGCAATGAGCTCACACTGCTGCTCTTCTCAGATTGTTATGACAGAATAACAGAGTGTTATTCTGAATCCTTCACCTCTAATGGGCTACTAACTCTCACGAAAATAGTAGTTACATAACAATTTTGAGAATTATTTTCTATCTGTTAAATTTGCTTGAAACTTGGCAGAAGTTACTGCGAGGGACATCTGAAGGATGGTCAAACTGTCACAGTCGAATACACCTTTATGACCTGGATAAAAAGAATTAATATAATAGAGTTGCATCAATTTTTTTATGGATACCTCTCATACCCAGAAGTATATGCGATCGATATTTACAGAAAATTACTACTGTTCAAAAGTTTCACCGTGGGGGATACACACATGTTTTTCAGTTGCTGTAAATCCTTTAGAGAGACTAGCTTTAAAATTCAAATAAAAATAGAGCCTGAATGGCAAATATTCTCTAGCTGCAATATTTAAAGGCACACTTTTGAAAAATTTAGTTTTTGTAGACAAAAGAGTCACTAAAAATGTAACATCATGTCAGAAGATAGTATGTGCTGACTGAAATAGTTTCTCTCTTGCCCTTCCTGTGACTGGGCAAATCAGGAGAGAACAGGAAACAGCTGGTCAAACACAGATGAATCAAGAGTGCAAAAGCACACAAACAGAGATTAAAGATTTGCTAGAGAACACCAGGACTGAAATCTCCTTATTTCAGATAAGACACAATTAGGAAAGGAAGAAGGCCTCCTGTGTGGAACACCTGTAGAACTCACCCCCATCAAAGGCATGGTAATGTAACAGACTCACCGTCTTCACTGGTGTGGGGCTCTGTACTGGCATCCTGGTCCACCTCGTCTAATGTACCATGTTCACTGTATGGGCTGTCACTGGAGGCAAGCAGAAGGTTGAGCAGAGAGAGGAACCATAAACATCAAAAATATGCCACCTCCATGAGATTATTTTAAATTATTTTTATAATGCTCCAAAGTTATGTGCAACATAATTATCCTAGTGTGCTATGGATACATGATTAATGAAGAAGCCTATATATGTTTCCTTGAAACAAAATTCAGATATTAAGAAGCCCTCAGAACATTTGAATCCTTTATAAATAAAAAGTGTGTGTGTGTTTGCTGTCAAGGGAGTGTCCTGGTTTTGGCTGGGATAGAGTTAATTTTCTTCCTAGTAGCTGCTACAATGCTGTGTTTTGTATTTAGGAAGAGAATAATGTTGATAACATACTGATATTTTAGTTGTTCCTGAGCAGTGTTTACACTGAACACCTCACCCCACCTGCAAGCAGACTACGGGGCACAAGAAGCTGGAAGGAGACACAGCCAGGACAGCTGACCCCAAGCAACCAAATGGATATTCCAGACCACATGGTGTCATGCTGAGTATATAAACTTGGGACAATGCTGGTCAGGGGCTGCTGCCCAGGCCCTGGCTGGGTATCTGTCAGTGATGATGAGCAACTGCATTGTGCATCACTTGTTTTGCATATTCTAATTATGGTTATTTGCCCTTTCTTTTCTGTCCTATTAAACTGTCTTCATTTCAACCCTTGAACTTTACTTTTTTTTCCCAATTCTCTCCCCCATCCCACTGTGGGGGGAGTGAGCGAGTGGCTGTGTGGTGTTTAGCTACCTGCCCAGTTAAAGCACAACAAAGAAAAGAAGCAGGCATCATAAGGTGAAATTTGATAAGGTGGTTCACAGCCAAACAATTTCCTACCTGTCTGTGTGCTCTGCACAGTACACCTGGAATTCTATCTCTGTCTGGCTGAACACAAAGCAGCTTCCTCCACAAAATGTTGTAGGAAACCTCATAATAATTGCCTTTGCTTCACTTTTTTATACTTAACACTTTATTGTGTGGACCTAAATGCTCTTCTCATTTATCTGCATACTTCTATTGTGCACAAAAGGAATTCTGTATCACAGCAGTTATCCAGATAACCGGCCTAATGATTTTGTTTAGGAGACAGAAGGATAATATTGTGACTTACCAATAGTCATCTCCAGCCATGCATTTTTCATACACTGGTCCATCAAGTTCTTTCACATCTGGAAAAATAGCCTCATGATGGATGATGATAGTTTTGATTATCTCATTCACATGTGCCTGGCAAGACACCTGGTCTTGTATGTCTGGAACAGGCATCAGGGTTGGCCCAAAACAAATGGCCAAGTTGTATGGATCCATCATGTTTTCATCACTGTACTGTGAAAGGCTGTTATAACAGAAAAATCAAGAAAAATTGACTTTTCCACTGTGACTAACCTTATTCTGAAAACTGTAGAAAACCTCTTTTAATCACAACTTAGAGATTTCCTGTTCTCATTGACAATTCCACATAAAGTAATGGAACAATAAAAAAGATTTCTTCACTATAAAGTGAGTTTATACCACATATTTATATGTATATGTATGTATTCCCACGCCACCACGTTGACTGTATGCTGACTTAATGGGCTAACATCAACTGCTGCTGCTTCTATGTCATCAGTACTCCAAGTGAGCTGGATGCGAAGTGGGGATACATTTCTCACTGGACCTTGGTGCATCTCTTTCAACAGCTGGCTATGTAACTTAAGCAGACCAAATTGTCTTCTGGAAGCAACTAAGTTCCTGGATCTGGCAAAGGCTCTTGTGACTTCTGGTTTCTGTTTTTACCATACAGCCTGAAATTCCTAAGCACCTTGCCTTCTGCCCACAAACTCCTACAATAGTTTCATTATGGAAGTGCCCAAACAAAAGGCTTTCATTGTTGTTATTAATCAACTTTTGCAAGCTCTCCTTTCTTCCAGAAAATGCAATGTTACTAGTTTACAATTTTGAATGAGAAGTTGCTATCCATTCCCTTGTTTAAAAGCATTGACATTTTTACTGGAAAAGCTGGCTTTTGAATGGTTCTGTGCAGGGCCAGTCAAACAGAACCTGAAGTGCTGGGATGCCCTCTACTATGTCGTCCTGCACTCTGAAGCAGCACAGGAGTTCTGATGTCTGGTTGTGTTCAAATACAACACCATATTCCCTCTAGAAAGGGAATTTTAGAGAGTGTTTTCCACGTACAAACAATACATATGCATAAGGCAAACCTTCTAAATGACTACCCTCATAACTAGCTTTTAAAATTGTGTTCGCCCCTTTCTTATGCCACGATTTATTATCCTGTCCCGTGTGTTAATTGGAGACATCTTGTTCTTCTGATTTAACAGGTGGTTCAGACTTTATACGTGCAAAACTGTTAAAAAAGATTGTAACTACAATTGTGAAATGTGACATTCTGCTGATGGCTGTTAATATGCAGTGCTCCTCAGGGCTCAATAGCAGGGCTGGTACTGTTTAGCATCTCCATGAATGACCTAGACAAGGGGATGGAGTGCACAGTCAGCCAGCTTACAGATGACACCACGCTGGGAAGGGGGCAGTAAATGTGCCACCATTTAGAAGGACCTTGACAAGATGGAGGAATGGAGAAACAGGAATTCAATCAAGTTCAACAAGGATGAATGCAAAGTCCTGCTCATTGGATGGAAGTAATTCCACAGCATTTGGGGCTATATTAGTAATAGAAAAGCTAGCAGGTTAAGGGAATTAATTATTCCTTTTCCACCTGGTGCTCGTGAAGTTGCACATGCGGTTCTGTGGCTAGTTTTGAGAGACTGACAAACTGGTACAAGCCCATAAAAGGACTACTACTGAGATGGCTGGGAAGCTGAAGCATATGGGTTATAAACTAAAGCAGAGAGAACTGGGTTTGTTCAGCCTTGAGACAGGAAGGTTACTGGAGAATTTAGCTGCAATCTCCTACTATATATGAGATTACAACAAGAGCAAGACAGACACAGGTACAAAGAGATGAGAGGCAATAGACATAGCAAGGGATATTCCAATGAAAGCAGGAAAAGATTTCTTTACTGTAAGAGTGACCAAGTACTGGGACTGACTGCCTGGAGAGGCTGTGGAGTTGCTGACATTTGTTCTTGACTGGCCAAACCCTTGAGCAACTTGATGTAACTTTAGAGCTTTGAGCAGGAGGCTACACCAGGTTAGGTCTGCCATGAGACCTGATGACTTCATGTGGCCAAGCTGGCATAACTGCATATGCGAAAAGCAGGATGGGATTTGCAGGAAGTCAAATAAAGGGAATATTTTTCCTGTGGATGCACCAGGAGCAATTTGGAGGCAGTAAGGTATTTAGTCTGCTTTCCAAATTGCATTCCTGTGGAGAGCACAGATGTAGCTAACATGACCACATAACAAGTACTGGTCAATCTGTATGTCTCTGCAGAGGAGAAGCTGTGATGTAAGCCTTTAAGACATTTACATGGTGTCATTTTTGGGGGATGGATTCAGTTCCAAATGAGCAGTTATTTTCATAAAACTCTAGACCTCTGCCCCTCTCTTATATACTTCTTGAAAGTGGTTCAGAAATTGCTAGAAGAAAGGAAACAGGAACAGCTGTGACTACCGGCATGAACAAATAACCCGGCTGCAAAGACCCTGTTTCTATAGGAACAGACAGGCTGGATGAAATGGGGAAGGTCACAAAGACAGAATGAATCAGCAAGGGGCAAATTTAGTAAAAAAGAGGAAAAAGGTGATATGAAAACAGATGTAACAGGAAAAACAGACAAATTGACAGTAGAAAGAGAAAAGTCAGAATCAGGGCAAAGTATACATAAGCAAAATTTTCTGTGAAACCATTGGGGTCAGCAAGACCAGAGAGGGCCATGAAGGACTGGAGGGAGAAAGAGAGTTCAATTGCCCAAGCTGTCTTTTATTTTAGCTTACAGAAAGAAGTTTTTTCTGGGATGATGACGTGAACAGTGCTCTCCCTCTCACACAACCCTCCCTCCAGCCTGTGTTTTGCACTGCGAGAACCAAGCTACTCTCTATCAAAGCATACACAGCGGATGTGTGCTCTCTATACTCGTACCCCTGTTATCAGAAAACAGAAGCAGCAAGGTGAAGCCTCACCCTGCCAGTGCCTAGCATCAAATAGGTAGCTTGTAGTGCCTGTGTTGCTTGAATATACTGGGGTTTTATCCCATCAGAAGAAATCAGCTTGAGATAAGGAAAAAAAATGTATTTTTAAATTGCATAAACTAGTTTTAATGTAGCTACAGTTTGTATTTGTTATTTTTCTTACAGGTTTATTTTGTTGTCAGCTTTAATGCTATAGACTGCATTCCCCATTTCAGACAACACTTTAATCCGTCTAGTTCAATTTTGGACTAATGGAATTTTAATTTGAATGGAATCCAGTGTTTTCATTCTATTTTCACTGTCGCTTAGAAGATCATCTTTTGTGTTAAACAGAGTCTAAATGTAACTTCTACATAGAGTATGAGTAAACCTAGAGAACTTCAATACCAGCAAAGGAAGGCTGATAAAGGTACAGCACCTGGGCTAAGTATAAAGCACTTACTGATTGAGGAAGGCGAAGAGGTATCTCATCACTATAAGGACCGACCTGGGCAAAGTAAGGAGGAGTTTGCGGATGTGAAGAGCCCTCTCATAGAGATTGTCTATTCCTGCAAACAGAAGAAAGTGTTTTATGTTCCCTTGTTTATGATTGTCTAAAAGAGTATTTAGGCAATTTACTCAATTTACTCCAACCCTTTATTATCACATACCTCTCTAGTCAGTATTGTCTAATTTTGGCCTATTAGAAAAATAAGATCTAGAAGTTCTTCTCCCCCTCATTAAAACCACACAGTTTAAAAGTAACAGTTTTTAAAGAAGATACAAATCTGTCTAAGTCAAATGCTGGCCACTTGCTGAGCTTGATAGCTCACAAAACCACAAAATCAGTACATAAATAACCTGAAGGAACCAAGGAAAGATGTTCGCCATTCATTTCAAATACAGGTGCATTCTCTTTATTTGAAAGTTCACATCAGATATATACTCCAATCATCGAGCTTCTCTAGTAAGTTTTCTTAATCAAATATCCAGCTATAACTCTCTTACTGGCAAAATAGGAGAAAGGCCTTATGGTTTTTTTGGTATGGAGCCAAGAAACACAAAGATTGCATTTTTCTCAAATGATTTTATAGCAGTCCACTGAAATTCTTCTGAAGTGGGAAAAAAAAATCATCTGATAAAAGAACCAGTTCCTAATGTCTTGTAGCAGGGATGCACTATCTTCTATGTTGGTCAGAAAGACCATGTGGGTGCAAGTGGGGCAATGATGGGATAAAAGCTTGAACTTTTTCAGAATAAGCAGTATCTCAATTTTTAACTCAGTGTGTTTTCTGTGTAAATGACACAGTTGGAAACAACCTAAAATTTCAGTAAGGCTTTTTATGTCAGCCAAGAAAGTATGCTGCAATTAGCAACATCTAGGGGAAACCTTAGCAGATGAAGATGAGAAATCCTGTCCAGTGGCACTAAAGTGGATATTCAAAAATTTGGAAATCAGAAGCAGGAGCTGATTCCAATAGCTGAAAAGCCAATTGTACCACAAAACATGGTATTTATGAGTACACACAATTAAAATAATTACTTACATAAAAATGTGGTAAGTGTAAACAAAATTACTGATGTGTGTTACTTATGTGCTCTTTGGTATGGCTATTTCTACCAATCATTATTTATTTGTAGATGCAAAATGTGTGTTGACTTACATTTCTTAGAAGAACAACTGGTAACTGTTATTTTGGTAATAAAAACTAAGCATAAGCAGAGCATGTTGGCAGCAAGACTTTTGTTTACCACGTAGAAGTGTTACAGTTCACTAGGAAATGCCACTGTAGCAAAAGGGTGTGAGATGTTTCCACATCAGCATTCACAGGAGATGCCACTGGCTCAGCACCACTGGTGTGCTGCAAACAAAAGATTCTGGGATGGGTTCAAACTGGCCTCCATCAGAGTTTCTGCAGAAGGAGAACAGCCTACCACCGCTTGCATGAAGGATGCCCATTTGGATTATGGTATCTACTACAGGAGCAGAATAGCAAAACTCTGGCAGGAAGTAAAAACCTATTCCCCAGCAGAGCCCCTGAAGGCTGGACAGTGTCCCTGCTGAGCTGCTGCAGAGCTGGTAGTGAAAAGGACTGCTGATAAACTGTATAATTTATTACCTAATGAGTCACTCTGAACCCAAATACTAGCTGGAAATCCGTTCAAGCCAATACACTTTCTCAAATGGAAAAAAATGGGACCTGAAGTTTATTTTTATGTTTCTGTTAAACATGGACTGCATGAGTCAAGAAGCATTTCTGGTTACTGGTTAAGAACTGGTGTCCACGGCAGGAACTTGCTAAGTTCGGGAGCTGCCTGCACAGTGAGGATCCACAGAGCAGCTCAACAGCTCTCCTCCCCCATTCCAATGCAGGCCACATCTTGGAGATGTCCATGCTGCACACCCCCACTTCTGCAATGCAGTGCCACACTGCTGTTCTGCATAGACCACAGCCACCAATTTTAGTGCAAAACCTCTCTCCACCTGCCTCATCTAAGTCCCTCCCAGTGGAAGAAGCAGTTCAGTTCCAGTTCTCTGAACAAAAGCAGCTGTTGTTACAGCGAGGGTGCCTTGTGAGTCTCCAGTTCAGCTGACTTTCCTCCTGACACGCCTGTCTGTAAACCTCTCTAAGCGGAGTTGTAGGTCTGGGTGGTTTTGAGCCTGTGCGCATGTGCACAGGTGGAGTGGGGCTGAAGGAGGAAAGTCCAAGGAACTTTGGTTACATCTTTCAACAGTCCTGCTTCAGCAGCACTGTGTACTGCATGTGGGAAGCAGGAGGGAAGTTTTGATGCAACACCAGGACTTGCCTTCTGCATTACAGCCTTTCTGGCTAATGCCTTGTACTACAGTCCTGCCTCCTCCAGACAATTCTGGAGACTGGCCCTGGGCCAAGTTCAGTCATTGCTGAACTCAAATCAGACCTGAGAAATGCACTGGCTGGGACCCAAGGTGGGTTGAGCAGCTCCTTCTAGCAGTGTGCTGCCTGTATGGCTGCAATAGCTCTGTCTAAACTAGTGAGCTAAACCAGGATGGGGCACACTGGCAGGCAACTACCACTCAGTAGTTACCACACTGAGTGGTAAAAGCCTCCAATGTGCTTGTGGTCTGTGCCACCTACAATTCTTCCAAGCAATTCCTAGATAAGTTTAACAGGATGCATGAGTCAGGAACTGGTCCTACTAGGCAGCACAGAGACGGCAGAGTAGGTACAGAGAGTCTGGCTGTGTAGAACTATCCCAGCTGTCCTACCAGGAGCATGATCAATACTAAGCACTAGAAGTGACCTGAACTCTAAACTGAAGCAGTTACATGCCATACATGCTTGAGTGAGATGTGTGTGTTTCCAATACTTTCCTGGTAACCCGGACGCAGCTTCCATGAAAGTCCCTTTATTGAAAATCCAAACTATTGTTAAGTGTTAAATTTATGTGCTTTCCACATTATTTCAAGAGGCTTTTATTTTCCAGCACTGATTTGGTTTAAAGGAGCTAGGTAATGATGTAATGTATTTGCACACTGCTTTTAAATGTGGAGCTGAATTTCACCACTGCTTGAGAGTATGCAGTACATGAGTGTTCGGGTACGTAGGAAAGATGGAATGAATACAGAGCAATCTTTCTACATGCAGGCGGAAAGAATTTGCAGCTCTGCTTCTTCCCATGCAGAGGAAAGCTAAAGCATTGCTTTGCCTCCAATGGCTTTGCTAAAGAGAGCCTCAGGGCAGAAGGGCCATCCAACCTATAAGCTGGTTGCTGCAAGGAAATACTGGCAAAGCCAATGCTGAAGAAAGCTGGCCATATCTCCCCTCTCACAGTACTTCTGTTGGAGACCCTCTTTTCATTACTCTGATTTTTTTTATCTGAGTGCCTGGTGAGGTATTACCCATTTCTCAGCTAAGAAAACAGAAGTGCTTGCTATTACATGATTTGTCCTAATAAGGCAATTTAGCTGCCAAGCTGAAATAGAAATCAGGGGATTTGAAAACTGGTTCATTACTCTAATGATATGATGAGACTCATATTCCCAAGGACAAGCAAGAGGACAAGCCTCTGGCAAGGCCAAACACACTGAGAACTAATGTATTTTTCCTGACTGTGGAGAGAGACAGGGAAGAGAGATCTCTAAGAAGGACACAGGAATATCAACAAATCAAGACTAACATCAAGTAAATACCACACAGTGAAATGGTTATTATTTTCTAGTTCCCAGTTCTCAGAGCAAAGCAAAACTTTTGGAGCTCTGGTCTGACACATCTGCCTTCCAGACCCATCTTGGCCATGGGGGTCAAACCCACAAGCAGAAGAGTTTCCTGTCAGCAAGATGAGAGGCTGTTTGGTGTGGGAACACTGTGCTTCTGTCAAAGCAGTTGCACAGGAGATAGTTGTAGGTGAAACAAGAGAAGGGGAAGAAGCCAGCTTCTGGAGTTTCATGACTGCAGCACTTTGTGGAAGAGCCAGGCACCTGAGCCCAGAACTATCAATGTATTTTCATAAGAAAAGAGAGGAACAAAGTACCCTAATAATATAAGGAATTTGATTTTCTGTGTATTCGTAACATTATCTAGGCATCTAAGTTTCTGAGGTGTTTGGGATCTAAGAAGCCTCCAGCTACTACAAAAAATGAAAAAAAAAAACGAGCTCAGAGGACTCCTCAGAGGTCATTTAAGTCTACAATCTTAGCCTCTGACTTCACTTTAATCCCCTCTGAGTGGTGTCTGTTCCACTTGTTCATAAAATCCTCCAAAAAGGCAGATCACAAGCTCCACAAGAAAATCTGTTGAGGTGCAATACAGCATTGCTCTTAGAAAAGATTTTATTTACTGATCTCACATGGGCTTACTCTGCAGACGGTCCATGTCCTTGACCTGGATGAATGAATCCAGATGAGATTAATGTCATTGCATATATTTATCAGCTAGCTGTCTCTTTGTCAGCCACACACTAAGGACTGGTTCTCAATTGCACGAGATAGACATAAATCCTAGGCAGTCAAGCCTTGAAAAGTGTGATCTTCAGTCTCCAAGAACACTGGAACCTCTTCTGGAGAGGCAGTGTCACCTTCACTTACTGGAGAGACACACAGAAACAATGAATCTCTACTTTTCCAGGAGAAGTAACAGTTTTAACCACCTGGTCACTCATGATGAGGTTTTTGCAAAGGTAATTCTAAAGTGAAACGGATCAGAAGTGAACAATCTACCACAGAAGAGTAAAGGAAACCTGAGAGGAGAGAAAACACAATTACTAACAGAAGCCCCCAAACACAAATAAACAAAAACTAAATTAGAAATGAAAATAGGGATATATTCATCCTAAATAACATTAAGAAAATGTAAATTAAAATGTAAATTAAGCAATTACGCAAACTCAGGTAGTGGAGCATGTAAAAGGCAACATACTCAAATATATAGATGCAGTGATGCAGAATAAGTCTTTTTGCAAGAGAGCAATTACTGGTGGTTTCAAAGCATTTTGGGCCAAATGGACAGCTGCATATGACTCTGTTTTTTTAATTTAAAAAGGAAAAGAAAGCACTGTATTTGGTCATACACATGGCCTCTCCTGCACTGGAGGTGAGACATGGTTATCCAAACGAGAAGGTTCCGCCTGGGAGCAGGTAGAGCTCAGAAACATCAGTTACGGATTGGGGATGTTACATGAACCTCTCTTAACAGCTAGCCTCCACAGGCCAATCTCAGTGTGACCAACAGGATTGCAAACATTTGGCAAAGGGAAGATATTATTGATCAAAACATATAGAAGGTGTCAGAACCTGGTGTCAGAAACTAATGAATTGTGTTACAACTAACATCCAGTGCTGTGCAAGGTAAGCGTATTTCACAAGCAAGGGTAGCACAAAGGAGGAAGCAAACAATGGTAATGTAAGATGTCTCTCTACTTTAGGAACACGGCTTTGAAGGATAAAATCCAATGTAGTATCTCTTTGTGGGGGCTACTTGTTATTCCCACTCGGTGTGGTGCCTACTAGTAACAGAGTGAATGCCTAATGCATATTTTACACACCCTGTGGATGTCAAATGGGACTGAGTTACACTTGCAGATGTAATTTTTATGGTCAATTTGCAGCTGACAAGTTATCTACATGAATATGTATTAGTGCTGAAGTTAACAATTTGTGCCTCTTTTCATTTTGGTAGATGAGTCCAATCCAGCTCAAAGATACGTATATATTAACTCAGCAATGCCACTTACAGCTCTTTCAGATCTATTTAAGAAGGCATTACAAACCCAGCAGTCTTCACTGTCACCTAGGCAAGGAAACACTTCCCACTTTGTTGAAACTTTTTCATGGAGAGTTGACGATTCAGAATTGTTTTTTACTTTTTAAGTAGTGGGCAATAGCCTGGAAAAGCAGTAAAGCTATTTTCTTCCATAACATTTATATCTTTAGGTAAACAGGCACCACTGGTGGCAAGGGACTAAAACGATAAAAAGCAGAAGGAAAAAAAATGTGAGTTTTCATTCATCTTGCCATTTTTGTCTATGAAATTTAAGGCAAGGGAGATGAAAACATGAAGAATTGGAATGCTCTGTGTAGACGTTAAGCAGTCTGAATAGCTGAGGTGGGTCTGCTGCTGCATGGCAGAAATGTGAACTTGAGTAAGTCACGTGTGTAAGAGCTCCGACCAGGAGTGAAACTGCAGTCCCCCAGCAGTGAATTCGAGCCAGCCCTACCAAGCTCAGCTTCTGTACCTTCTGCCTCCATGTAGCTCCTGCTACAAATACTTTTCTTGTCTTTGGCCCAACCTGTTTCTACAAAGGGGCAGACAGAAGTGCAGTGCAACTCTCCTCCTTCCCACCCCAATCTTGGATTGTCCTCTGGATTACAGAATGCTGCTGGGACCAAGAGTAGCCACTCTTTAAGATGAGAATGAAGAATTATGGCCCACAATCAGATGGATTCTTTATGTTCTATTCTAACTTTCATGCTTGCTCTGGCCCAGTGCATATAACTTGGCCCAAATTTTATCTAAATTAGATCATAAGCCCAAACAGAATAACACTGTTCTCATGAGTCTAATTAATACAAATTGCCATAAAAATCACAGTAATTTTGTATTGTTTCCACTGTATTTACAAAATGGAAAGCATTAACTCACAATGCTCTATTTCATTTGGAAATACATGCATAAATGTAAAGGAATTTCTTGGTGGCTGTACTGAGGAAAGGTTCATTTTGCAGCTGTAGCCTCAATTATGCCTGACATCCATAACTAAGTACTTCAGTTTCAAGGGGTTTTTCACTGGCAACATTACATTTCCATATAAAATGTGTGACATTCTGCCCTTTTACAGTTTTATGTGAACATTAACTTTACAAATTTGCTTTCTCCCTCTCCCCTTCTGTAACAATTTCTGCCAACGATTAAGAAACCACACTGACATTTATCTTGAAAAACTATTTGAAAAGAATGTTTATTCCCTTCCTCACTATTTTTCAGATAATGAATGCAATATGAATTAAGAGTATTTAAAAACATTTAATTAAACAAGTGAAAGTTTTCCGGACTTTATGTATCAATTGTGATCTAAAGAAGTTACACTGACCTAAGTTCTCACAGAAACCTGTTCCCTTAGCAGAAAGACCAAGATACATAATATCTGAGGCCACATAAGCACAGGAAAAAAACCTAATGAAATTACGATTGATTCAAAGTCTGAAATGGAGGCGAAATCTTGCCTAGATGATTTTCCTTTTTGCAAGATATTCAGTGTTAAAGTTAAAATATAGCAATGCAAATAGTCTTCTAGAACCACAGTTTATGATAACATGTACCATGTAGGTGCTACATAGTATATTTTGAAATGCTTGCTGGTTTGTTTTGGAGTTTTTTCCCAATAAAACATTCTTATTCCTTGGAAGTGGTGCACCATTCAACGAAGTGTATAGAACAGTACGCAGCTGTAAAAACACTCCACCTCAGGCTTCTCAGATAACCAGAAGATGCGACCACACAGCCCCTTGTTCCCAGCATATGCTTCTGGGGCTGGCTCTGTGTGCAAGGCACAAGAGCTGTTTCTTTCCTCATACTTCATTCAAACTCCTCCCTCTATGACAACACAAAGTAAACTCACCCCGGTGTGCTCAAAGAGAAAACCCCTTCTGTCCTGCCTTGGTCCAAATTTAACTCTCCTCCCTGTGCTGAAGGCATTGATACACCATTTCAGTGTGCCCCTAATGATAACCTTGTGAAAACCAAACCAAACGACAAAATCAGCCCCCCCCATGCTTCCTCCAAAACCTGTCAGAAAACAGATCTTGGACTCTTTCAACATATTATCACGAAGAAAATCCTCTGCTTTCTTGTACAACAGCAATAGCAGAAGTCAAAGCTAGCAGAACTACTCAGTCATTACACCTTGTTTTGACAAACTGTCATAGAGATGATAACCCAGATTTATGACACCCTCAGAGAACACTCAGTCTAAACCAGGATCAGATGGCAACACCTCTTTCTCAACAAACATTTTAAAATGTTGCTGCGAAAAGCAGTGACTTTGTTCCAGGCTATTGTTGTTCCTGATTTCAGCTCTGCTGGATGATACTATTATTTAAATAAAAGGTTGTCAACTCACAAGAAAATAATTCACTGCAATAGTTGGACATTGTCTATGGAAAACAAGATCTAGTATTAAGGATCTATTATTCGCAGCCATTTTTCTTGAAGTTCTTAAGAACAAAATAAATACCTTTTTTGGGACAATTGAATTGGAACCCTCTCAGACAGTGGTGCTCTGAAAGGTTGGTGAATCACTCCTACCTGTGCAGGTGCCACATAATCTATCTGCTCAGTCCACTGAACTTCTACCCCTCTTTCCAAATACCCCATTCCCTCTTCAGTCCCTTCAGTGGTGAATGAAAACTCTTTGAAATCATTCAGGTTCCTCTTCTTGGAACACATTTAAAAGGCTGTTTTGGGCAAAGATCTTTGCATCTCCTGAGCATTCACTTGTATAATCTCTGTAAACTGAACACTCATTCTTGGTATTTTACAATTTAGTTTACAATTGTATTTAAAGCTCTTCAACACAGCAGACTGCAATACCATCTCCACATGTAACAACCACCATTTATATTTTTCTTAATGCTTAGTCAAAATAGTGAAGACATAAAGAGATCAAATGGGCAGAATCTGACAGCAGAAACTTTGAGAAAGAAATCCGGTACAAATGTTTAATGACGAAAGTGATTAATCATTTGAACATCTTATCCAAGAATGTGGTAGATTTTCTATCAACTGAAGCCACTAAATCAATAAATTTTTCCAGCAGATACGCTTTAATTCATCCAGAAGTTATGGAAACCGGTGCAGGATTGATTATTAGGTAAAGTTCTATCATCCCTGTCATGCAGAAAATCACTGAGTCAAAATGACCCTTTTTTAGATTTCAATTTCTATGACTTGCAGGGATTTTCTGGGCTGTGGCACCATCGTTAGCTAAAGCTGAACTGAAGCAGAACCAGGACTACGCTTCCTAAAAAGACAGTGTCCCCCTCAGCATCAGAGATCAGACTGCTAAACTGTGGTTTTCAGGTCCTTTAGGACTCCTCAGTGCCACCAAGTCTGTAAATAGCAACAGCTACAAAAAAAAAAAGAAACACAAAATATTGCACATATATGTGGTCACAGTGATCCACGTATTTGTAACCTCCAGCAGGAGTTACTGCAATCCTCCTTATGTGGGAAGCAAACCACACACATCGTGTCCCCCAAGTAGAGAGCTGAAAACCCCACCTGATCGCCAGCCTGGGACACTTTGCACCCATCACTTGGTGGCCCTGCCTGCTGGGCTGAGACCTCTGCCAAAACAACAGTTTGTAGAGCCTGACCTAATTAATATTCCAAAGGACTGGCTCTCATTACCTGTGGAACTGCCTTTTTCTCCATTTGGTTGAAGCAGGCAAGTTATAAAGGAAGGGTAGAAAGGAAATTCCTCCTCAAAGCTAGCTCCTCTGACCACTGTGCCCACAGGAAACAGCGAAGTCTACTGATGGTTGGCTTGGCCTCACCCCTCAACACCTGCAGGAGTCAGTGACCTGGGTCCCTGAGGTTTTGTGCATGTCAAAGCAATTCACTCAACCACTGACAACTTTCCAAATTACTACAACCTCTCTGTGTCTGGCTATGAGCACCAGCAGCACACAGATCATGCGATGCTCCTCCAAGGCATCCTATTACAACTTGCGTGTGGGAAGGCAGACCAGGCTCTCCCGCAGACAACTCTCAGCTGTTCCCCTCTATCCCTGCACTGAAGAGTGTTCTGGGTTGGATCGGTAGTTTTGAGCTGAGCACAATAAAGGTCCAGAATCACACAATGTTGAGCAGTTAGTTACTTATTCACCAGTGCTGACCCCAAGCTGTGGGGCATGAAAACCTTCTCGGAAAGTAACACAATCTGTTTGCATGTTCATGACTTCATTCCCTTCTGTCTGTGCACAGAAGAAAATAATAATGCATTTAAATTTAACTATCCCTTGTACAGCAAAAGATATTCTTCCTGCCCTATTAAACAAAGAATTGTACTGTACATTAATGCCAGTAGAAAAAGGGAACAACCACAGCTGTGAGTATGACTAACAACTGACCCAGACTACTACACATGGCAAACAAATCATCTCAGGAAAATCTGTGAAGTTAGCTCTTTTTTCAGGCTACTACTGCATTATCTGAAAGTAAAATTCTATTGAGAAAAACCAGAAATTTCTACTTACTGATACAAGAAATAAGATCATTAAATCTTTCCTTAGGAAAGACAGGATTTTCCAGCCCTCGGAAATAGAGCTTCAGTACTCCAGCAACTGAGTTAATGTCATGGTTACTTTGGTCATCTGCCAAAGGATTTTCACCTTAAAAAGTAAATAAAGTGAATGAAACACACATGCAGGAGCATTCTTGCATGAAACATTTTTATAAGTGAGTGACATTTTGGGTGGTTTTTGTTTTTAGTGTGTGGGAGGTGGCAATGCAAGCATTCAAGTAAGATAATAAACACTGATGTAGAAATCCCAGACTATGATTAAACTAAAAAAAGGCAGCCTAAATAAAGCTTCCCTACAATTACATAACCCAGGGATCTCTTAGGTCCTGAACTTCCAGCTAGGTATTTATGGACATGTCGTGATTTACAGTTAGTAAAATAAAAAAGCCAAACGTTCTTAATTGAATAGAGTTTTGCAGACTTTTCTTTGGACCCCTACATGAAGCAAATGGAGTAAGATCACTCATTGAATTGAAAGATGTGTCTTCATTCTAAAAATGTAAAACATCAGGAATATATGCAACCATTTGGTTGAAAACCTAACTGAAACCTCAGCCACGACTGCACTATTTTATTTATGTAATTTTAAAGGCTTAATCTTTATTTTGAAATGCTTTAAAATGTATGGATCTTCAAGGATAACACTACCTAGGGGGAGCAGCTAAGAATAAGCAGATTTAAAAGCTGCAGAATGGAGGGATGTGGCTTCACTTAGCAAGTGAAAACAGCTGCTTTATGTATCTTGTCAAAGACAAGATCAGGTTTAACAAGATATATATAACTAATACTGGGGAGAAAAATACTGTGCATATTTTCTCATGCTTTTAGTCACAAGACTTCTTACTCCAAGGGTTTTGTCATTAGCATGATCTGCAAAAGTTTTAATTTTCCCTAGAAATTAAAAAAACCCAGCTTTTAAGACTCAAAAAAAGGAATGTAAGATTTAAAAAAAATGTAACAAGTATTGCTTTAACACAGTTAGAGGACTGCTGGACCCAGGTTTCCCTAGCAGAGCAATCCTAGGCTGGGAGTTGGAAGCCACTAATGTTTAAAAAGCTGGTTTTACTTCCTGGTATTTTTCATGTAATTCCTCCTCTGGGGCTGAAGTTTCCTTTGGGAATGAAAAATGGAATGACCCCTTTTTTTTTACTCTCTATTTTCCTGGATTGTGATGCAACTTTGGCAGAAGGACCAGAAAGTTGAGCACTCATATTCCAGAAGATCAAGCAACAGGACTTTCAAATTGCATTAAGTAGTCTCTTGAATCAAATTAAACTCATTACCTTTCTTTTCTGAGGATCTTTAAAATAAAATACACAGAAACTATTATTTGCAGTTTACCATTAACAAAAAACTAATGTTTACAGTTGATTCAAGAGTCATATGTCTTGTCTGAACAAAATAAGAAAAACCCTCAAGCTCCTAGGACATAATGGAGGATAAACATGCACATGTCATCATTGTACTTCATGTTTAAGCATGTGATGGCACAAAGTTTTAGGTGCAGTACACACAGTACATACAATCTGTTTAAACAGTCAAGAAAATAATTAGAATTTAGAAGATTTTTAAATGTCAGATATTAAGGTGCTCAAATAAATGAAAATCCAATTACCTCTCTCAAATGAATTTTTAATATCATTGACTTCCACCTGGGAACCAGACACTCTAAAAATTCCCTGATGCTGAAGACCTGCAGAAAAGATGGGAGACAGTGGTGAAAAATGAATTAATTTTTAAAAATACTTTTAACCTCTATTTTAAAAACCAGTTGTAGTGCTAAATGAGGAACGTAAAAGATTTATGAAAAAGTCAGGGCAGTAATGAAATGACATAGTTTTTGTCAGAGCTTACCATATAAGTTTATAAATCTGATACAGCTTTCCACAATAAGAGGAATGACTTGCCCTGAATCCTGCAGAAACAAGAGCAGAACGAGTGAGCTGCAGATCAGAAAGAGGAAATCTCCCTACTACGGCCTAATGTGAAAATGGACTTTCTTGGTCAATCTAGATGGACATACAGTGCTGGTAAAAAAACACCTAAGTAAAAATATCACTTCTAACAGAGTTCTCTTCCCATTTAGAGGGAGGGAAGAAAAGGAACAGGTGAAGAAAAGAATTATGGTTCTTAAAATCCTTTAATCAGGAAATTCAGTTCTCTACCCCTGTTACCATATCTGGCTAACACTGTATGTGACATCCAGGCTCATGCATGCATTTTAGATTTCTGAAGCAAAATGAGTTAAAGCAATGAATTTGCCCTTTAGAAAGATTATTACTAAGAATAATAATTCATGATGAAGATGATCCCTCTGCATCAATTTAACTGACCTTTCTTTTCCTGGTGGAGAAAATCCTACGTGGACCTAATTATGCAGGACTTAATTCCTCAATGTGGGGGTTTTTTATTATTTAGTAGGGTTTTTTTGGTAAAAAAAAAAGTTTATGGCAAACAATTTGCAAGGCATTTCTGGATTTGCTGGACTATCAGAAATGTTCTTGGAGCAGAGACAATGAATGACATTGCATGGGGTAGCAGAACGTCTCCCTCCGGACTGAGGGCACTGCTGTGCGCTCTGCTGGTTTGTGTGCCCTACCATGGGGAGACGATGGCCTGGCATGTTCTTTCTGGCTGCTCTAAATAGCTGGTAATCACCGGGTGGTGAATTGCAGCTACCTTGAGCTGAGCATGTGGCTCAGCTGCTTCTTTTCTAGGCACAAAATTACTGGGAAAGGGAGGTCACAGCCTACACCTCCCCATCTGCCACTGGCAGAGTTCAGGAATCACAGCTCCTCATCTCAGCAATGCTACAGCAGCAGGTCTGTAGCTACATTTTCAGTTACACAAAAGTGTTTTAAAAAAGGATAAAAAACATTTGTGATGGAAAGGGGTGAAGATGACTGTACACTAATTTTCAGTGAGTTACTTGTCTTTTCCTTTTAAACTGCTTATTTTCCGAAAGAATCATTGGAGTCCTTTTGTTTTGGCACTTTAAAAAGGGGATGTTTTAACCCAAGCACACTAGTGACCACAAGTTATTAAATACAGATTAAAGACATAAATAATATGGTTAAAAATTATTTGGAAAAGTTGGTGCTTATGCTGCAAAAATTAGTTTCAAAAGTAATCTTAGAATTTCTTGTCTTGAAAGCTGTAATTTTTCTTTCCAAATGCATTTCCAATATGTAAGTCCTCAGAGAATTGACTAATTCATTTGAAAGTTTAGTACAAAATCAGTTTGAATTATAAAACCATGAATTCAAAAGCACCTTGTAACTCAAACCACACATTTCCTCTTATAAGCTAGTACTTCGTTTTCATACTAAACTACACTAATGGAAAGTTTATGAATTAAGCTCAAGTAGAAAAAACTACTAAAATCCGTGCTGGTTTAGTGGGGCTTACAAAAGACTGTTATCACTAACTATGCTATTTAAATTGCAGCTTGTTCGTCTTTTAATTCAAAACCTAGCAAAGACTGGCTAGCCAAGAACCAGTAATGGCTGCATTAGCATTTCCTCTTTGACTTGTGTCACGGTTTGGTAACAGCTAAATAAAAAACCCCTTGGAACGCATCAGTTGTTAAACCCAGGAACACCATCATCTTCACCAACACCGAGCAGCCTGGCTCTCCAGAAAAGCAGAGTATTAGAAAACGTGCACAACATGCACCCACATCTCCTGTTAGTACACTGGTTCATGCAAAGAATGTGAAGCCCAAGAAAAGATAGCGTTTGCAGTAAGAAATTACAAAAAAAACCCCAAACCCAAATCACTTTCATACCTGGTTTTGGAGAATCTGTTCAGAACCACACAAAACTTTGTACTTAAGTAATACCCTTGTCTTGGGCTGACTTTATGATGTGTATCCCATATCTCTATGGGATCTCTATGCCCAGAAATTAACTTTGTGCCTTTCACTTCCGGGACTATGCTTTGATAACCTATGACAACCCTGAAATAATCTAAACTAACAGCTTTGCCTTTTGGATCTAATCAAACAACAATAATTTGAAATAACAATCTGTGTTGGTGAGTGTCAAGAACAGTGAGCCTACTGCTACTGTGAATTTAATCTGATGTGTGTAGTCAGTGAATGTATGTTTGCAGCTAGTTATAATTTCTTATGATGCAAAACTCTTAACAAAAAGCTATTTGGTGTGATACTGTATTTCACTAGCTGTAATCCTTTTGTGCCTGTCAAAATAACTCATCTCTATTAGGAATGACACGGTCTTTGGGCAGAGATGCTATCCTACGGTAGCTCCCACACTGGCAAATCTGTCATAAGGCTACCAGCTTTTTTGACCTCTTTCCTTCTGAAATTATGTAGGACTCCCCACTTGCAAGTAAGCCCTGTCACCCACACTGCCATGTAGTATAACCTTTGTCTCTGTGAAGGAAAATGATGAGGTACCATTTCTCCTGATTTGCTTTGCCCTTCTCTAGTCCAGGGGCTTTCATTGTGAGAATTTCTGCTTCCTTGCTTACTTTCACCCCTAAGTGTGCATGCGGAAAAGCTTGACGCTGAGAGATTTTTCCAGCTCCCAGCCAGCATCTGTGCGAAAGCAGGACTTTCACATGAGTGCTGGCAGAGAGCTGGAAAATCTCTCGGCATCAAGCTTTTCAGCATCCACACTTAAGCAAGAAACAGCTCATGATACTCATCTATTTCATCATGAGATGATTTCTCAAAGTCTTTGCATTTCACGGCACCTCCTGTGTAACAATAATAATGAAAATAATAATAATAGTTTTCCCTACAGTTATACTGAGGATTTCTGAAAGCTTGACTCAAAGACAGTTAAACCTGTACAGTGCCACTGAGCACAGAATTTGTTCTGCAAAGTGTTTGCCACTAGCTATACTGAACAAGAAAAAAATAAATCTCTGTAACATTCAAACCCAATTCACAGAGCTTGCAGTCAAGAATTTTATTCATTGCATTTATAAATGTAATTTCACCATTTTTAAAGATTTCTTTCCTGTAGCTGTGTCAGCTAGCGTCCAGAGGCACTAATTGTGATGGGCTGGTGCTTGAAAATGAGTAAGAAAATATCCATCATTTAAGACTACAATCCCTCCAGAGCTCTGCTCTGGTTTAGTTTTGCCTGCTATATTTGTACACTCATTTCTTAATGCAAACTTCTCCCTCCAGGTCTTTGAAAGAACTGATTTTGAGCCAGGCATGAATGCAACCCGAGAGCCAGGCAGAGCTGGTTCTCTTGTCACCAGAACTATACCTGATGTCTTGTGTGAGAGTTCCTTCGGCCTCGGCTAGAAGCATTATTAGAAATAAAAGTATGAGAAAGAAGAAGATAGTAAATACAGCAAAGATACAAGACCCAGAATAGCGGTGATCACAATTTCACACAATATAATAAATTCCTAAAGTCATAGGAAATCAAAATCTGGATATCAAACCCAGGGAAGTACTGCTTGTCCATAGACTTTGAACACTGAAAGTAATGAAAATAACAAGCAGGAAACTGTGGTAAATTGTGGGATGCACCACTACATCCTATCTTCTACATGAAGCTAAGTTTCCTCTTAAAAGCAGGCTGCCAATACTATTCCTACTTGATTAACAAAACTGTAGGGAGGCTAATGTGAGAAACAAATCCCCGTCTTTCCCTTTGACTTCAGGAAGTATTATATTGATCAACCGGGAAAGAAGAGCCCCAGGACAGACTTAAACATAATGATCTGCCTCAGCTTTTGTGAGCTGGTGACCATTATAGTAAGAAGCGTTGAGATCAGCCACTGGGGTGGCTGGTGCCAGTACCTTGACGAACGACTCCAAATCACCATTAAACAACTTAGCACTATACTGTGATCGGGGTCTGGCCTTCCTGTGTTTCTGGGGCTTAGGGGGAAGATTTGGAGGCCTAAGGGAAGGGAATATGATTACTGAGCAAGGTAGAATTAAGTCACGCAATAAAATGAAATGTCTGTAAGCTCATGGCAAAACAACAGAACACTGTAAAGGGAGCAACAAACACAGCACTTATCAAAAAAAGGCTTTTCATCAAATATAAGTGTAACACTGATTAAAGAGTGGAGAACTGCCCCATTAAAAATGCATTACTTACGGATAAATAATGACATTCTTTATGAATGCCTGTTTTGCAGTTTTACCATATAAATTTATTCCAAACACTGCACGATCAGAATGGCTTTTTTTGTTGTGGTCATGCATAAAATGTGCAGAAACCACTGAAATTCATCCTGCCAGCCATGGCAGAACACAGACCACTCCAAGCACCTCTTATCAAGCAGAAAAGTTGCTTCATGCTGGAGAAGCTTCAAATGCAAATTAAAGCTGCTCAGCACACTCCTAAGATGCTTCAAAACCAAACTGACTGCATTTTCAACCAGAGCCAGGAAGGTTAAACAGCTTTAGCTTTGCACATCCAACCACCAACAACTTCACACACAAAAAACCCCACCTTGCTAATTAGCTAATGGAATTAAAGGTATACCAACTTGAACAAATAAGTAAAACCAGCGTAACACAAAAAGAAGCATTGGAAGAACACACAAAACTTTGGTCTGCAAAATTTTACCTAGTGTGTTATACCTGTGATGACTACAACTGAAAGAGATTATAGGAAGTAAATGCTGTTTGTTCTCTAGGTCACAAACTCCTTCGTGAATGTCATGCCAACAGCTTTCTTAGTTCCCATGCACTAGCAGTTTCTATAGGGTTTTTTGGAATTAGCAAAAATTCAAATGTTTTTGGGGGATCAATAAGGCATAGAGCATTCAACAGTGGGACTTCAGTCTGAGTACTATCTGCTATTTTAAACTCATCTTTAAATATATCCTCTTCCCGCCTATAATTTAACTTTGACCTTGAAGAACATTTCTGTTTGCATGTCTCACAGTCTTACAGGAAATGTAACTGAACCTTGGGGCAACAGGCAGGGCCCAGCCAAAGCCCAGGAGCTGGTGCTGAGTAACAGATGGGCAGGCTCTACTCCTCAGAGTATCTTTCTCTAAGTGACCAGCTGTGAGGAGATACGAGGTAAGATGGCTTCACTGCTCCCCCACTTTACTAAGGTAAAATCATTGCCTAAATCCACCATCTTCTTTCAGCTGTTTACACAGCAGGGAACTTAGGATGATGTGAGCCTGATGAGTCGCCTGCTTTGGAGTCAAGAAAGGAGGTTTTTCTCATTAGACATAAACTTGTTGATTTCCACGCATTCCTGGAATGGTAACATCTGGAGGCAGAGTTAAACATACAGTTGTCAGAATTAATGTCAGCAACTGGGAAGAATGCTCTGATTTGTTACCACTTTTCAACTGAGGTCATATAAGAAAACTAGTTGAGCAAGTCCAACTTTACAGAGCTAGAAAAGAACATGGGAGTGGTGGGAGAAAATCTGGTGTAAAGTCTGTAGAGATGTCCCGGGAACATTGGGACCAGGCAAGGTGGTTCTTGAAGGCATTGGGCAAGGATGTATTGCACGGAAAGGGAAGAGCGAGACCAGGAAAGTTGGGCTGAATGTTCCTGCTTTACCAGGACACACTGCCTGTAGCAGTGACACATACAAGTGGCAGCTGCAAATCCAAGCAGTTGCCACTGCCCCCCTCCTAGTCTCTGGGGGCTGCAGAGCTTATCCAGGTTTATATCTGGAGGCAGCTTCAAAGGTGTGGCATTACACAACTGAAAAAGTACGTGCAGCACAAAGCTGGGAGATCGAACACTGAATCCCTTCTCTTCTGTGGATATACAGAGCCATTTAAGCACGGAACACATGGATGCGGGGGGAGGCAGGTATTTGTGTCCAGAGCTAGGTTATCAAAGATACAGCCCACTGCCCAAACTGATCTTCCTACCAGGTTCTTTTAAACTGTGTATCCTGAACAAGGGAATTACAGACTGTGAGGGGCAAGGTATCTCTTGACAACTGAAAAATATTTCTTTTCTAGCACCGAAGTGCCCCCTGCAACTTCCAAATCTGATGTGTGATTCACAAAGATTTTTAAGGATCTCCCAGCTTGTCCCACCCTTGACACTGGCCAAAGCAGCTCACAAGAATGAGGAAGATCAACAGTCTGGTCCTTTACTCATCAGCATGCTGAAACAGAAATGCTGAATGTTAAAACACACAGGGTCTATACATAATTTACGTATCAACAGCAACAACCCTTACGAAGTTGTTCTAAAATTTGTAAATTCTAGGATTTTACCTACTTTTAAGTCTAAACAAAGTCAGATAAAAATATCTTACCTTGTTGTCATGTATTCAGCCCTGTGACCTAGAAAGTTCAATAAACAGGAAACAATGATTTGTAGGTTTTAGGTTGAAATTTTTGTATCTAAATTATACTTAGCAAATTATTTTTAGTCCTAACTTTCATGCTACCAGCAAAAGATACACAACTATACAGCAAACAGGGCAGTGTAGTTATCTACTATCTCCACAGTTCCATTTAAAATACAAACAAAACCCATGTTGCGGAACAACTTTTAAGAAGCCTGCCCACAGATAAAGAGTCACTTGATACTGTAAGTAATTTCAAGTAAAATTCCAAACAATGTCTATTGTTGGTGCTCATATGTTTCAGTGGCTAAATCAGTATGGAAATAGAGCTGTGCCAAGATTAGATTACATCTCCCCCTGCGCCGTGTGCCTAAACCTGTTCAGTGCTGAAAATACAGAGCTCTAGACATAAGTAGTTATAGAAAGACTTCCTACTCTCTTTTCTCTGTGTACTGCAGGAAAAAAGTACAACACTATCACTGAGAAACACCACAGGGCACTGCAGGGAATTGTAAAGAAGCAAATATATTCCAGAAAGGCTCCTTTGCAGATCAGCATACCAGTAAGTCAGGCATGCCTGACTCATCATAATGAAAAACAAAATAATGAAACAGGACAAAGATCATGGTATGGTAAGTTCCAATGAGCCAAACATTGCCAAAGGGAAATTGTGCGCTATTAATTTATTAAAAATCTTTGAACATGTCAGTAAAATACTGGATAAAGAAGAATCAGTTCAATTAATTTACTTAGGCTTTCAAAGGCTACTGATAACTTTCATCACAGGAGGTGACTTAAAGCAATTAAACAGCCATAGATATAGTGGCAAAATATTCTCACTGATCAAAAACCAGTGAAGAGAAGGGAAACCCAGTGGACTTGAAATGGTCTTTTTTCATCATGGCAGAAAATGTAACAGCCTTGCCATTAGGACCATTTATGCAATCCATCCGGCAGTTACTAATGTCTTGAGAGATCACAGCAGCTAAGGAGGCAGAGCACTGTGCAGATCACTGAAATACTTTTGTATCGAATCCTGACAAAACTGTGAAAATCTTCAAAGGGGTTAAGTGACATGCAGTGCAAACAAAATTCACTATTAACATGTTCAAGTAAGGTATTAGGGAAGAATTAAACACCTATACCAGTGAACAGAACTATGGATACAAACTTTGAAAATCACTCTGAGCTTCACTTGGGCTAGGTCTAAGTACACGTCTCAGTTCGAAAGTGACACCAAAACAGCTTGTTAGATTCCAGGACTCAGGAGTAACAGTGATATGAAAACCACAGTATTATGCGCCAATATTCAGATGCACGCTAAGTACTGCACAGTATTGACGACCCTAGTCTGAAAATGTATTTTCCAGTATCAGAAGAGTGTGGATCCCCTGAAAGTGGCACAAAGAAGCAGCTCTGGGAAAAATCTCTGACATTAAGGCATGTGAATCTTGTTGGCATCTATTTTAGATAGGAGAAAAAGAGAGATCAAAGAAGAGTATGAAAAATAACCTATAACAGAAAAGGAGTAAGCCAAGGACTTCTCCCTACTCAGGTTACCAAGGGAAATTCACTGACACTAAGAATCCCAATAATAAATGGTAGTAAAACAGAAGATGTTACAAATGCTGTGCCTGGGGGATTTTAAACACATCTTTGATATTTAACAGTTTAGGGCAAAAGGTGTCTGGGTCTTAGGGGCAATTTCTTCTACAACTCCTTGTTTCCTTTCCTGCACTTCTCTTTTCTTTGTTAATTTCTTCCTTCAATAGAGGAGCCTTTGGATCAGGATTAATATGAACATGAGTGTGCTTCCTATGTTTAGTATCAATTTCATTTGAGTGTTTCTTATTTACTTTCCAAGTCTGTAGATGCAGATTCAGCACAGAGCACTTCATCTGTCTTTCCTGTGCAGATCATGAATATGTATCTGCCGTGTCGATAAACAGCAAGACTGTAGTAGGCAGGTGATGAACCAGAATAGAAGCCCAATGTTGTTAACATTATGGACACCAGATGGGAGCCTGGATCGATCCAGCCTATATCCTTACACCGTAGAGTAGCAAGAAAGGGTGCCAAAGGAAAACCTGCAGCTGATACAATGCTCTCCTTCTCCCCCCAGTCTCCCTAGCTTTATTTAACACAGCACACTGTGTTATTTGTCTAGTCTTGTTGACATGAAAGTTTCCAGAAAAGGCAGTTTGAGGGGAGCAGTTCACTTCCTACAAATTCATTTTTATATTAGCAGTAACATTCATAATTCCACTGTAATTCAATCCTTTTAATCTTCCCCATTCAAGAAACTTTCAGAATCCAGGTCCTCTGTCCCAGGCATGGGGATTTTAATGCAGGACATGCCTCAGCTGAAGGGGGTACTTGAACTTTTTAACCGATAAAAATGATGGCTTTCACACCAAATACCAGCTTTGAATGTAAATGTGTGTGTTTGGGGTACTATTTGTATGTGCCATGCTATGGTGATGGGACAACAAATACGTGCAAAACCACTGTGGCCAACACAGATTAACTACGTGGGGGTTACAGCTGGTGTGTAGAAGGGAACTCTTCAAACAGAATAGTCCAAGCATGCCCCAGCATGGCAGAATGGCCCAGAGCCTAATGGCAATTTATCACTTAGGTCACCCTGCTGAGAAGTTTTTCTTTAGGTTTCCTTTCAAAGAATTCTTTCCTTACTTTTTTCCAACATGGTTAATGCAGCAGATTCTGTTGCCTTTTGTTTCCCCTTTCACTTTATTTTTCCAAATATATTTTCAATGAGCTTCCAGGAGAAAAGTGTCCTCTTTTTTTTGACTAAAGTCAGCTGCACACTTTTTTGTGCAAATAAACTGCTCACCATACACATTCAAAATAAAAATCTGTTGAATGAAAACTTTCATGAGAAAGAAGATAACACAGGTAGCTGTCTAAAAACAGCTACCATCTTCTACAGTTCAGGTTTGAAAGAAAATGCTGCTTATATGCTACCCCCAACCTCAGTCATTCCCTGGACAGGGGCTTCGTTTGGGTTATAGCCACTGAACTGCTAATAGCTGTTTAGGCACCTCCATGGGATTTGTGCACCTGGGCTTTTGTATTTAAACCAAGAAGAGATGTGATTAACAACAGATACTTGGCAGTAAAAAGAAAATAAGTTGACACATCTTTTAGAGACATTCCTTTAGCAAACAGGTTTTCTTTCTTGAGTCTAAACTTTAAGTTGGAGTCTCTAACCTCCAGGAGAGAATTTTTACTCTTTGTGGTGTAATCTCACTTCTTCTCAAGTCTGTTCCACTCTGTGTCTAGTCCTCAAGGTTTGTACTGCAATTCCCCTTTTCCCTTTTGGTGCATGAGGAAGTGTCTGCTGGGAGGGCTGGTAAGAGACAGGCCGGAACTGTGCATAGTGTGCGATTCATTACTGCCTTAATTCAGCTTTACTTCATTTGATCTTTACTTCTGCTGACTTGCTTTAGATTTTAAGATGTGCTTTTAAAAACTGTGGAGAGTGTTCAGGACAACAGATAATCCTCTGCTATTGTAATTTGTAATGCAATAATTTTATGTGCAATAATGATAATCAACAGGTATAGAGCGATTAATGAAGTTTTCATTCATTTAAGTTTACAAAATGCAAATACTTTGTAAAAAATAACACTAGATTAAGTCTATAAGAAACCTACTACTGACATTAGTGAGGTCAGGATTTCACCTTTTACCTTTGATAAATGCTCCACTGAGTTGTTAGGCTGCAAGAAGGACATTAGTGTCCATGTGTTAGAAATGCTGCACTAGTGAGTCCACTGTACAAGATGCATCCTGGATAATTCTACGTGCTTTAAAAAGATCACTCTCTCTCAAGTCTTTAAAAAAAACCTCAAGCCAACAGAAATTGTTAGGATGTAGGAACAGTACATTTGTCACAGCTCTTAAATCAACCTGCACTGACTGTGTCGCTCTCCTTTCAGACATGAGATTTTTCATTCAATAGCTCTGTCACCAGATAGAGTCACTTGTCTAAACATCTGTGCAGTGGAAGTAAGTATGTGTTGAAGAAGAAAAATCAATTTATTGTGTGTACTCTTACCACTGCACTGAAACTGTGACTGGTAAAAATCAAACCTATGCTTACAGGACAATTAAGCCTTAAGTTTTGTAATTCTTTTCCTGCATACCTTTGGCATTTCAGTGGCTTCACTGTATAGCTTGGAAACACTTTTCAGTTTACTGTGTGACATTTACCTTCTCCAAGTGTCCTCTGCAGCAAGTCATGTTTTGCTTGAAGTTTTGTGATGAGATTGCTACCTTCCAGATATTCTCTGAATTTCTGTAGAGATGCAGATGAATCTATTACTATGCATGACACATAAATTCCAGGAACTTCTGGATAATGTTTACTTCAGGTGTTTGGTCTGTATCACATGAATGAGGAAGTAACCAACATACCATGAAATAGAATTGCTCTGTTTCCTGCTGGTTTGCTCTTCTTTTTGCAATGCTAGGCTTACTCAGGTATGTCTCAGAGACTGTTGACTTCACAGACTCTGTTGAGCGACTGTGCTGGAAACACTCTGACACATCATAATCTTCAATGGTGACCATATCTTGTATTGTCTGCAGGGTAGCCTCTGTTGTTTTCTTAACCTGGTATTAAAAAGCACGATTTGCCAAATGCAACATGAATATATATAGGAACAGCTTAGAAGGGAAACTCATTACTCGCAGTAATTCTCTGGCACACTCCCCCAAACAAACTGGTGTGCAAAAGTGAGAAGTTAGATGTGCTATAACAGATATCTATGTAACAGGTTTCCTGTCTAGTTCTCTGCTTTACCATGGTCTAACCCACAAACACAGATGTACTCTTGTGTTGGCTTTGTAGTGAATCAAGCATTTGTTTGAAATTAAAATTGAAATGTGACATGATTTGGTTATGGTCCCTAATCTGGGAGGCAATAGAGATGATGCACTACTCTGGAGGGTCAGCTCTCCTAAATGTGGTCAATGTGTTATACTGAATATGTACATCCAGGGATCAGGATCTGGCCAGAACAACATCATCCTCCAAGAAAACAATCTGTGACCCTGTACTGTGCAGCGCTATGATGAGGGGCATGGGGATGTTTAGACTGCAGAAGTGGACAGTGAGGGCTCGAGAAAGAACAATTTACACCAGACTCCCAGCCCTTCCTGTGACCTATGCAGCACCACTACTCATAGTGGAAACGCAGGCATGGATGCTGTGGATGAGGGATGCAGTTTCCACAGTGCAATAAAGTAACCGGCAAGATTCACAAGGATGTGATTTACTTCCCGGTTCTGCTTCAGATGGAGTCTCTATTAGGGTTGACCAAATCATGGACACTTCTACACACAGCTCCAATGGGGGCAAATATTCCTTCCATGCCTGTCAAATGTTATTTCTGCCCCATGCCCTTCACTTCACTGAAAGAAATAATCTTTCCTCTTCTGTCTTTGTTACCTTGAGAGACTTTCTGAATGCAAGTGGTTGTTTCTTTTTTAAAGATGACTGTACATGTCTCACGGATATTAATATTTTGTTCTAGACATTCAACATACAAACTACAATGAGAAAAACTGGCATCCTGGAAACTTACCAGTAAAGTACATGAAGAAGTTAAATTATTTCTATGTTTTCTTTTAAAAATAGATTCTCATTTAAACTGAAGGACTTTAACATTGTCTTAACTGTGATAAAAGTGAATTTTATTTCCACTGCCAGAGCAGGGGAAAGAGAACAGCATTGTTTATTCCATATTTTACAAAAATATGCGCTTTATTTTGCTGTTCCCGTCACAGGCATTCATTAGTCATGTTTATGAATAGCTGTAGCTGAGAGCATAAGAGATCTTGAGTCAGCTACCACAAAAGACAGTTCAAATTCCTTTGTACTACAGAAGTAGCAAGTTGAGGACTGGACAGAGGGTGGTCACAGAAGACAGTAACTGTCCTCAGTGGCCTTCTGTCACAAGAATTTAAAAATATGTGTTCTAACAAGTTTACACGGAAGCATCTGCAAAACGCAGAACTCAGTAATGTGAATGTATGGAGAAGTAAAAGACAAAGTTTTCAAACCTCTGTAAAGCAGGTGAGGATATATCTTAGCATATTTGCCCGTATTTGATTTTTAAAATTAAAACCACTTATACAGATTGGAGCCACTTCAGGGTCATTTACAAGCTTTTGGCAAGGTAGAAAACACTGCACCTTCCTGAAAATTATGTTCAATGCTTAGCCCTTGCAGACATAGGTCTTACCTCCTCGTTTTCAATTTTGAGTGTTGCCAATCGTGACTGTAGTTGTTGATATCTAAGCATAAGCTCTGCTTGCACAGGTTGCTGGGCAGTGACCTGGCAAACCTAATGAAGAATCAAAAAGAGCTGTAAGATGCAAGTAATTTAAAAAAACAGTCAATAGTCTTTGGTTGTTCTTCTTAAAACTAGGTGAATTCCTACCAAAGCTATTAAAACTTAATAAAACAGACAATAAAATGTGCCCATCTAAATTTAAAGTATTTATATGTTACAAGGTGTGGAAGTATGTACTACAAGCACAACCTTTTTCTATGTCTGCTTTTTGTTGCTTTTGTATCACACAGAAATGCAAACCCCAGAGTAACTTTCAGAAAAAAAAGATGTACATGGGTGATTTTGAATTCTGCTTTGCTACTGGGCTTTGGTACAGCAGAACAGGGCACAGCTGTACCAGTATGCCTGAAATATCCAGATGATAAAATGAGGGAAGAAGAAGGGGAAAAGGCTGCCTTGCAGCATGAATTATTTGGAGCGGCTCTGCAGCTGCTCTCAAATCGCACCCACAAACTCTGTTATGAGTGATGCAGGTAGTAAAGACATAAAGTCACTGCTTACACTAGTGCTGGACTGAGCACAGGTTGGCCAGCAAATTTATACCAATGTCATTATGAGTGATACTGAATAAAATGACACGTAACAGTTTTTACATGAGAACTTTGAAGAAACAGACGGTGCTGCAAGTTTTGCAGAATGTTATTGCTGATCTTTTGGGTAGCTTTTACCAGGCTCTTTGTTAAAGGGAATAAATTCTCTATCCTGGTATACAGAAACAGTCACTATGGGGATACTTATCAGTGTACAGACCTCATCACCCATATGAGATTGGAACTCAAATTTCATTGGTGGACAAAAAGCAGTGGGGTACATTTCCATGAATCTCTGCTTGTCACTGCGTGGCTCCAAGCTGTCAACTGCATTTTCAATGATGTCTAATCCCTCATGCCTGGAAGTTTCAAGGTTATACTCTGCAGACAGGTATGTTCTTAGGGCTCTGTTCAGACTAGCGTGGTATCCAAGATCACAACACTAAAAAAACAACAAACAGAAAAGACAACAAATTTAAAAGGAGGAACACCATTCCAATATCTCAATCCTGAAACTGTCACTAAAATTTTCTGTCCTGAAATTTTTCTATCTTTGAAGTATTTAACAAAATATCTTCTAAATTAAAACACACTACTGGGGTCAAGACAGTAAGTAGTATCCTCATTCTGTTGCAAAGATTAATGGACAGTTTTAGAAAAGAGATCAAGTGTACATGTGTGACAGTTTGCTTATCAGACAGAAGAGCAGGCACTGTATTTATATCAAAAAAAGTCTAGGACTACACACACAAGTGGGCTTTTCAGTATCAATAGCATGTGTAAGCCTTAAATCACCTATTTAAACCCACCCTGGCATAACTATCATCTAAGTTAATGACAGCACCAAAGTGGACTTGAAGCAATTCCTGCTTACCATGCCTGTGCCCAAACAAAAACATCCACAAATACCTTGAGCTTTTTGATGCAACAGGAATGGTTTAACATCTTTTCCACTGATGGTGAAAATGTATTTAATGTACACCTTATTTCCCATGCTCATACAGAGCCAGCAATGTACATCATGCTACTAAACGCAGAAAGTCATAACTTATGTCCTTTTTTTTCTATGAAATGGAATGTAATTGAAACCTAATTGGTAAAACATAAAGTTGTGTTTGTTCTTGAATTTTAAACATCCTCAGTTCCCATTATTAATGTTTGATTAATATTTTAGAGAACAGCTAAGTATTTTTAAAATGTCACAGCAGTAGCACATCAATTGAATGTTTCCCTACATTGTACAGTAAATACCCTCAGTTTCTCCTCAGTGAGCCTCCAGGTAAGGGGAGATGTCACCTCAATAGTGGCACATCAGTTTGCTAAGAGTTGCATACAAAGCAGTGCTCTTTATTCAAATGGGTGAGATTTGCCCCCATCAGAGGCCACTGCCTGGCTAGAGCAGTCAGAGCAGTCTGCTTTAGAGCATCCCTCAGTCCCCAGCCACTCCCCTTGGGTGCCCACCCACAGCCTGAAGCCATCCATCCCTGCAGGACTCACAAGGTAACTATGGAGTTGGGTGAAGAAGCAACTTGAACTCAGCCCACTGTATGCTATATGCATATATACACCTTTTATATCAGTACTTCCCTCACAGGTATTACAAACACCACAGGACTGAGAGGATCACATTCCTCTCCCTTTCCTCTTATTTGAAAAAGGAGAGAAAGAGAGAGGGAGACAGGCATTGAGTTGTACATGCTACATGGGAAAGAGCTTTCAACCTATTTACTGTACCAAAACCCGTGTATAGAAAGGAATGAAACTCTTCACGTATGAGTAGAAGGGAACGAAAGACTTCACACCTTGACTTAGGTATGGTAATGACTACTGATGAAGCTGCTCTCTGAAATCTAACAGAGAGCTGTTTTATTCCCAACAGAGCTTCCAGAAAGACCTAAGTTTTCACTCCTAGCAAGTACTCCTGGTAGTGACTGCAGATGGGACAGTGGCTCTCCAAAAAATCAGATGATGAACCATTCAAATAAAATGAAAAAGATGTCATGTTCAATCAAACACACAGATGTTAACCTCACTCTTTTGCATTTATAAAATGGAAATTTGTGTTACACTTACTGAAACAGCCACTCAACTTTTATACTAAAGCGCATCCATATTTCAAAGAACACCAGCCTCAAAAATACTGTTTCTAAAAGGAAAAGTCTCTTGGTGTTTTTCTCTTGTTCTATGTCGAATCAGATCTCATATTTAATTCACTATCTTGGATGAAAAAGACAGACTAAGAGTGCTGATAAGAAAGTGAATTGGGACAGCTGTTTTATTTCATGTGCATTAGTTTCAGAGAGACCTCATGGAAGATTAAACTGAAAAGGAATTAAAAATAGAGGGCAATGCCAGGTTTAACATTGCCAACTACCCATGTGTTATAAAACTACAGCCTGAATTCTGGCTCTAGTGGATTAATCTGAGTATCACAAGAAAGCTTATTGATTTACAATTAGAGCTGTGTGGGTTTCTGATGCAGCTTTTTTGCAAGCTGGAATATAAGATTGCAGCCTTTACGCTGTGACATAACTTCATTGTTTAACCCTTAATCCACACAGTCACACGATCATCTTTGGCAAGTGGTGACAGCTGAACAAGGCAACAAATACGGCCTCTCGGACAAGAAGAGAATTTTTCAAATGAAGCAGAATATCCTGCCAGGCTAAGGCATTTTCTTGTAATGCCAATGCCAATGCCAGCAGAGAAAACAAAAATTAAATGCAGATCCTGAACTAATGCCTTATCACATGTACCTCTTTGAATGGAATTAAAAACATCTGAATTTGAAATTTTGCTTCAATTACTCATGTAAAAATAGAATTGGTATGAGGGAAGTTATTTTTTAAAAGCAAAACTAAACACTCAGCCATCACAACTCCTAATTCTGCCAGACCATAGCCCACTTTCCCCAAAATCTAGAGACACAGATCATAACTGAGAAACATCTGTCATAGAATCAACTCGTGGCTACCCAGAAAGAAATGCATTGTTTTAATCTGCTGAAAAGATGGTTTAGAAAAGAGAGTTGTCTAGAACAGGGATAGCACTTTTGGTATTTGTTCATTACTGAGGCCAGAAGTTTAAAGTATTGCCACTAAACTGCCACCCTGACCAACCACATTTTCTCTCATCATGCTTGGAAAAATCAATCATCAGCCTTCTTGGTGCTGCAAAAAAGTACTACATGTATGCAGATACACATGCACACATGCACACATATTTACAGGATTTTCAGGAAAAATCTGTAGATCTGTGGAAATACTTGTACAGTTCAAGTGAGCAACCACACTTAGCCAAAATAAATACGAGTCTCAGAGGTTCACTAGTCAGCACACCGAGGGTACAGCCTGGGTGGTTATCTACCTATGGATCTGCTATCTATCTATGGGCTAGAGAGCTGAGATGTCACTTGGTGCAGTAAGACATGACGATGAAAAATAAGAGAATGAAGTCACAGACTATGAGTTTGTTTGCATTTCGGGATTCATGAAGACTTTTGATTGGGCAAAGTGGAGGGAGATGAGGGATGCATCTGGGATATGTGTGAAAAATTAATTTTGTAATTTGCATTTTATTCTTATTTGGAATTAAATCTGAAGCAGTCTCAAGAGCATTTACTGCCTTTATTGTACCCCAGAGTATATTTAGGCTTGAACAAAACAAACTGCAGTGCTTAGCACAGAGCTTCAACCAAACCAAGCTGCTCTTATTTCATTTAATTGTGTTTCAGGAATAGTAATAAAATTCTAATGTCAATGGAGAGAGGAATTAATAAAAAAAGCCTTAACCTCTGAATAAGTCACTTTCTAAGTATTCTGTTACACAGACATCCACATTCAAATCAAAGGGATCTGGCTGTACATATCATATTTATGAGGACTTACGTATTAAAGACCAAAAGTGCACACACTTTACCCTAGTTTTAAATTTGGTTTTACGAATGATTAATAAAGAACCTTTACATAATGAATTAAGTTCACAATAGCTAAATGTTCCTTAACTTCTTAACAACCCAAAGCATGCAAACTGCAATTAGACATTCAAAAATTCCACTTTAAGAAAGACCAACACATTAATATTTTATTTATTTCAGCAAGAGAACTACAGTGAAGTTGTTTTGATTACTATTTCCTAGTATTTACCTTCAGATCATATAAAGTGAGTAAGATGGTAAGTTTTCAGACAGTAAGTCTCAAAAAAGCTCCTTATCTTCCTCTTATACTCACGTAAATTTAATGAACGTAAATGAGTAAAAGTATGTGCCATATGGACAGATGCTGGCACTAACAGCCAGATTAGCAGCAGTGTGTAGCCTGTCGTCCCTCTGAAACTCAAAATCTTAAAAAGAAATTCTATATACTAGGTAAAGCTTGTTTAATTCAGCTAATCTTTACTGTTTTTTACAGATACAAATAAAGAAAATAACTAATTCTGTCCTCCACTTGAACTAGATCCCACTCTAGTCAGCAGAGAAGAAATATTTAACAGAAAGTTCAAATTCCTCTAGCACAATATGAAGAGGACAGAAATACACTGTGCATATCAAATCCTGTTTATCTCTCTGCTTCTTTGCAAATGTTAGTCTCATCCCTCAGCTCACTAAATGCATTAAATCATCCAGCTAAGACTCCAGCAATATTTTTATATTGCTTTTATCACAAGAGCTTCAAATGAGCAACACATCGTAATTTTAAGTCAGAAGCCCTGAGCTCTGTTAATGAAATGACGGAGTTGAACAGTTCAGACTGAGTTCAGATGGGAACTGTAATTTAGGATTTTCCATATAAGCCTCATATATGGAAAAGGCAGTGAAGTCCAAATGAAAAATAGGCAGGGTTTCTTTTGGTAAAAACAAGTAGTTCCACTATCCTCCCCAACCTTGTTAGAAAAAAATTTATTGAACTGTTTACTACATTACTTCATGTATTTATCCCATTTTTATCAGACCCATTTTTCACTAACATAAGAAAACATTCCATTTCATTTATGGGCAACACCAACAACTTGGGGAGATCTAAATTCCTTCCATGTTAACTGGAAGCTGGACACAGAGGAGAGGTAATCTCCTTCTGTACAGGCAATGAGAGAGAGCTCAGGGAAGCACAGAAGTCAGGCAGGAAAACGGGGACAAAATAGAAAGGGCAAACAATGGAATCGCCACCAGCTCTGAAAACTCCAAATTGTCCCACGACATTAACAGATTTACAAAATGAGGTAGTCTGGACTGTTGCAACATATGGCCACTGGGAAGCATGTCTCACATTCCAATGATATAACTCTAAAACCTTGCCAAGACTCTTGCATTTACAGAAAGAGTTTCCTTTGTCAAGTGGCAAACACTCTGTCTAAATACCAATGCTTTCACAGCATATTCTGATTAAATACAAATGTCTGAAAGACACTTCATTTAAACGAGCTCACAACTGGATTACATTTGAAGCAAATTCTGGTTGGACATGTTTACAGTCTACTCTTACAAAACAGTGATGCAAAGGGCAGCTAGACTTTCCATTTAAATTCCTTAGGGAAGAGTAATTTCTCAAGCCATTTCGCCAAAAGAATGTTATTGTGTACATTGGTCCATGGCTTTCAAAAAGACAGAGCAGATACAATTTTTCGGCATTACTAAATATTGTAGAATGTATATTTTTGTTAAAAACTAGCAGTTAGGAGGCTCTAGTCTTCATGGTTGTGTAAATACCTTTACATACACTAACTCCAATGAGTGTTGTCTCTGTATGTGTATGGACAGAAAGCTTCACATCTCCTCCCATCACAACTCTTTGTAATGCTCCAGGCTTGTGGTTCCTCCCCTCAGTTTTCACTGCTACAGAAACCTCTGTGGGCATCACCAAAGTGGATAAGAATCAAATGCATTTTCCAACCTGGTAAAGTTTTGACCAAGTAGAAACACATACTGGACACATTCTCTGAGAAATGTGAATTCTGAAAGGGAAGGCAGGAGAGGTGACAAAATGAGCATCTTTCCAGCTTCCAAAGGGGTGAGGGGGCTGGGAACAAAAATGAAGAGACCTTTCTTTCCTTCCAGCATCCGAGAAGAACTCATGAAGTTCACACATATGAGACATGCCCTAACTAGAGATGAAAAATTTGTTATCCTTTAAGCAGTAGCAGGAAAATCATGTTAGGTAGGGTCAACCTCTCACTTGGGGGGTACCCCAGCAGGTACACTGCTTGTCCTTAGTTTTCTGCCCTCATCATCCACCTATAGATCCTGGTAAATGCTCTCATTGCCTGGACAGCCTAGATGGGTGGAGCAGGTTGTACAAGTGGATGGATGCAGATTAGACAGGGACAGGCCACAGGCAGAATAAACCAGAAGAAATCAGAAGAAAACATGCAATAGCAACCAGGAAAGGAATAAAAGAGGTGTTGAGATAGAGACAGAAAAAAATACTGAAAACACAAAAAATATTCATTGCCATCTTTTATAGGAAAGCAAGAAAGGAGTGAAGCAAAACCATTTGAAAGGGAAAAGTTATAACAAAATCAGGCAAGATTTTACAAATTACAGAAAAACTAGAAATGACAAAGAAACTGTCTATCAGTATTCAGACGACATATAATAAAACACGTACATGCAGCTATTTTAGTCCATTAATCTCAAGAAGGCATTTTTCCCTTTCTCTGTGAAGCTTTGCTTCTCCAGTCAGTGGAAACGAGAAGGCACTTGTCAAATTCTGTATTAATTTATTCCATATTAGAAACCAGAGCTGTATATGAATGTTTACTACTGTAAGTAATGTATGTTACTGTAGCAGTAGCAAGCATATTCGAATACCTAGGATTTCAAACGGGCCACAGAGGCATACCCACTAAGCTATTTAACCCTACACTGCTAGTGAATGAATGTTCTGGGGCTTGTGTTTGCTGTCTCTGTATTTTCTCTATCACATATAAAGTCAGCTTACAAAGAGGGTGGGATGCGTTAGACTGCAGGATGCTCCCTCCGCATCGTGTAAAAATGTCAGTCATACAGGTTATGGAGACTAAATGCTGGCACAAGTCAACATTAGTGTATAACCTCGTTCTTCTAGGATGTTCTCATACAAACAACTTACTGAAAATAAGTAACACGTGTGTCGACAGCATAGAGTACAGGATTGACTGTGTCTGTTCTTCAAACTACATGAGGTAAGAATAAGAAACCACCGTATATATGATTCAATGACTAAAGGAATGAAACCAAAGAATTTTGAAAACATGGAAGAAATTCCTTCTTGAGAATTAAATACCACTAGATGACCACTTAAGAAGTTTATCTTGTAAAAAATATTTATATCCCAGAAATTGTACGTAATGGAAATGTCATATTTTCTATTGACACATGAGGAGCAAACACAATGTTCTAACTTTAAGGAATGGGTTCACCATCTTATTGGAACTTTATTTTGTGAAACACAAAGTTAAAGGGAAAAACTTCTGATGATATCATACATTATTATAAATAGTAAGCAGGCAATCCATATGGCTAATGTATTCCCTTTAAAACTGAGGAAAAGTATTATTCTTGAACAGAATAAACATAAAAACAAATGTGCCAATACTTACATCGATTAAATCTGAAAGGTCGTGAATATAATACTTGAAAACAGAAGCATTAGTTGCTTCAAGGGTGAGCAGGTACTCATTACGGGCCTTAATAGACTTCAGCTTGTTTTCAGAATATTTTGCTTGACGCTAGGAAAGACATTGCATATTAATGTGTTTTAATTACTTCATTTTTGGTATGCAGCAAAAATGGTAACAATTCAAGCACACATTCCTAGTAACAAGAAAGAATCTTAATTTCCAGCCTGTTATACATACAACAAATATAATACAAGTGAAAACTTAGTATTTTGTTTCAAATGTGACAAACTATACAGTAGGAATTACACTGGGAATAAAGTATTCCCCTCTCTGAAATGCAATTAGGTCAAGTTATCTATAAACCACTGCTAGTTTGTTATGTGTACCTTGCTTAATTTTATTTTCCAGCTGGATTTCTCTGTCTAATATCATGCCAAAGAATGTCAGAAATGCACTGAATTTATTTCAAATGAAGCTAAATAAAAGGAATATTTACTTTTTCCTTCATTTTTTCAATCTTTTTCACAGAGCTCCGTCTCTGGTGCCTTTCTTCTAGTCGAATATGAAAAACAGGGTCTCCTGACCTCCCAATCTGTTTTTCTTCCTGCTTCTCTGCCTCCTTCAGTTTGCTTTCTGCACTGATGCTCTCTGCATGATACATGTGGTATGTTTTCATGACCTGGAAAAGACAAGAGTCAAAGGAAAGTTGGAGAAAATGAAAATATAAAGGTATCTACAGAAAAACCAGACGGTCTTCGAGCAAAATATTGTCTTATAAACATGGATCTTGGGTAAGTTTCTTTGCCAATGGAGATTGAGGACTTTCGATTGCATTTTTCTATTCTGATTTATTTAACAGTATTTCAAATAGGGATTTTTTCCTTCATTTCTCTGATAGGAAAGAGCAAAAATCATTCTTATTAAATTTCAGGATTCTTGTCTTCAAGTGAAAATCTAAAATAATGAACAACAAAACTAAATCTGTATCACTACCAAATCTATCTGATATACAATTATCTTCTGGGCTAAGTAACAGCTTGGCTGTGGATATTAAGTGTTTGAAAGCAGAAGGATCCCTTCAGCACTGAGGAAAGGGGAAGGAAGGAGAGGCAAGGGGAATCTTTGGCCTTGGAGGTAGCTGGATGGCTGCCCATGGTCTGGAAAGAAGTATCTGCCAACTGCGCAGCCAGAAGACTGGCCCTGATGTAAAATCAGATGAGAGCTGAAGAAGGAGCTGTCTGATAGATAAATTGTGAAAATGTTTTCCCCATAGACCCAAAGTTATCTTTCCTTTACACACGTGCTGAGCCTGCAGATGAGAGAGCTTTTGTTGCCAGTATGCAAATACATGCTTGCACAGACCACAAAGAGGGAAAGGGACTGGTTTAGCCCAGTCATCCCTTCTTCAAGCAAGAAAAACCTCTGCCTGAATGCAGTGTAGTGGACAGCAACCAGTCACAACCCCCCCACCCCTACCCCTGCTGGGGAGGGCTGTCTCTGTCCACTTCCAGCAAAGGAAGCGCCATTCTGCCTTCTCCAGTCTTGTTGTTGTTGTTTGTTTCTTTGTGTTGATGTCTTAAGTTTAGAGCACTGAACAAAGCAGGAAGGCATCCTCAGGCAGCCAGAGGCCTCCACTCTTCTTCTCAAGGGTGCCAGAGCTCTCGCCCACAGATATTATATTTGGGTGGAGGCCATGCAAACCATTCACATCTCCAAAGGACACAGGCAGGGAGGAATCAAACCAGCTGCTTGTGTGACCCATGGAGGAGAGAGACTGTTTTGGGAAGCTGCCTTGAAACATTCCCTTGGGAGAGCGTACTTTTTGTTACTGAGTAGTTAGGCTAGCCTTAGGAGTATCCATAGAGTGGCAAAACAGGGGAGACTACAGCTAGATACTGCAAATTCACTGCAGCATGTCTTAGCATGGATCAACACAAACCAACTGCATGCCATGCCAGTGGGTGGCTGAATTGATGTGTATTTCAACTCCTGTGCAACAGAAAGACAGACACTTTCAGAGAGCTGCAATTTTGCATAGCCATGTATGCTTTACACCATAACTGTGTATACCACTACTTAAGACGGATGCCACCAATATTAAAAATGAAACAGGCAACTCTTCACCAACTTCCTGTAGTAAGGTAAAACAGTTGGAGACAAGCAGTAAAAAGTGGCCCTGTTTTTATTTGAAGAAATGTATATTTACAGCTCTGTGGTGAAAAAAACCACACTGCCTGGAGCAAGACTTAGTGTTATTGCTGCTGCTCCTTTGTAGCACACTGTGCTCCAAGGCCTGAGCTGAGTGCAGAGCTCCCTGCCCAAACAGTGTCTACACCCGCTGGGAACAGCTGCTGCCCCACCAGCTCACATCTGCACAGATGAGGCAGAAAAAATCCCCAGAGATGAAGGAAGGTGGGTTAGAAAGAGAAGGCAAGCCCACAGAGCTGAGGCTGCAAGGTTCCCAGTTTAACCAAATAGCGTGTTCAGTCTCCTATATCCTGCACTGTTCCAAAGGCACTCCTAAAGCTGTCGATAACCAGTACCCAGGGAGCTTAACTCATACAGCCACAACTCATAGAGCCACATGGAAGCAAAAGAATTACTGCAAAGAGAAGAAACGGACTTTTTAAAGAAATGGTTTATATAATAAAACAGAGAAGCACAGAAAGTGATATGGCTCTTATTAAAAATAATGGAGAAAGGAAATTAAAAGCAAGGTTGTGCCCTTTTCTTTTGGCCTTTCTATCCAATTCTTTTAAGTGTTTCTTTACATAAGGCTAGGGGTGTTTCCTTTTGTTTTTTATCTTTTTTTCTGTGTCATCTCTAGAAACTTTTTAGTTGGTGGGACACGGCTAACTCATGTGTCTTACCACCTAGAAAAGTTATTTTCTTTTGTACTCTGCTTGCAGAGGGAACTATGGACCCTGATGAAATTAATCCAAGAATTCTCCAAGAGCTGGCTGATGTCATCACAAAACCTCTCAATTTTTGAGCAGTCTTGGGTATCAGTGAAGTTCAGGATGACTGGAAGCTGCTGAACATTGCCCCAGTTTTCAAAAAGGGCAAGACAGAGGACCCTGGAAACTACAGACCTGTCCACCTCACTTCAGTGCCTGGTAAAGCTATGAAGATTATTCTGGGAGCTACTGAGTAACAACTGAAAGACAATGCAGTCACTGGTCACAGGCAGCATGGCTTCATGAGAGGGAAGTCCTGTTGACCAAGGGAAACCAGTTGATGTAATCTTCTTGGATTTCAGTAGATCTTTCAATACTGTCTCTCAGAGTATCCTGGACAAAATGTCCAGCACACAGCTGGAAAAACACCACGTGATGGATGAGCAATGGGCACAGTTACAGTGAATGGGGTAACATCAGACTAGTGACCTTCATTAGAGGTGTTCCACAAGGCTCCATCCTTGGTCCTGTGCTCTTCAACATCTTCATTAATGACTTGGACTCAGGACTGGAAGGGATGCTAAGGAAGTTGACAAGTGATACAAAACTGGGGGGAGCTGCTGACTCCCACCAAGGCAAGGAGGCCCTGCAGAGAGAGCTTGACAAACTAAGCGAACTGGGCAATCACCAACCTCATTAAGTCCAACAAAGGAAAGCTGCTGGACTCTGCACCTGGGATGGGGCAACCCTGGATGTACGGACAGACTGGGGAATGAGAAGCTGGAGAGCAGTGCCATGGAAAGGCACCAGGAGGCCCTGGTCAAGGGAAAGTTGAATATGAGTCAGGAGGGCCACCTGTGTCCTGGGGTGCATCAGGCACAGCATTGCCAGCCAGGAAAGAGAGAGAGGATGGGCTCACCTTGAGTACTGTGTGCAGTTTTGGGAGCCACAATACAAAAAGGATATAAAGCTATTGGAGAGTGCCCAAAGGAGGGCAACAAAGATGGTGAAGGGACTTGAGGGGAAGCCATATGAGGAGCAGCCGAGGTCACTTGGTCTGTTCACCCTGGAGAAGAAGAGACTGAGGGGAGACCTCATTGCAGTCTGCAACTTCTTTGTGAGGGACAGAGGAGGGGCAGACACTGATCTCTTCTCTGTGGTGACCAGTGACAGGTCCTGAGGGAATGGCCTGAAGTTGTCAGGGGAAGTTTAAGCTGGATATTAGAAAAAGGTTCTTCACCGTGAGGGTGGTTGGGCACTGGAACAGACTCCCAAGGGAAGTGGTCACAGCATCAAGCCTAAGTTCAAGAAGCATTTGGACAACACTCTCAGGCACACGATGTCACTCTTGGGAATGGTGCTGTGCAGGGCCAGGAGCTGGACTCAATGATCCTTGTGGGTCCATTCCAACTCAGCATATTCTGTGATTCTGCGACAAATAATATCTGAGAGTTTTCTAACTGCATCTCAAAGCGCCTAAAAGGTGAAACAAGGATTCATTCTGCTTGCCAAAAGCAGTAAGCACTGAAGTTTTTTAAACTATTTTTCTGAAGGCCTAGCAGACTAGGCAAAAATGTCCTTCTGCAGAGGCTGACACTTCAGCTTGCCTCCTTGTTGGAAGCAGCACTTCTTGAAGGAGTAGAAGTGTATCGCTACCTGTTCTCACCAATGTCTCCACACCGACTCCACTAGCTTCACATCACTGAGGAGTATTTCTTCCTCTCACTGCTTGCTTATAGCACATGCTACCAAATCCAGACTGTCTCACTCTACACTGATTGAAAGGCAAGTTTTGTGGGAGAACTACATGGAACTCATAGTCTTTGTGGGGAACTAAGATGTCTACTTGAAACCCATGTTCTCAAAACAAACTCTGCACAAGTTCTTGGCACAAATGGTTTCCTAAATAACTTTTAAATAAATATTATTATTCCTAAATAATTATAATAAATTTTAAAAAGAAGCCCTCTCTCTGTATTCACGGGACTGGACATCAGTCAGTCAGTCAGTCCTACCCAAGCCTCACTGGCTTAGGAATCAATACAGACCCTGTACAGAGCAGTGACCAGCCTATGCATGTGACTCCTGTCCAGTTTGTTACGTTGACAGCACTGCTTAACTCATGCACTAGTGAAATCATTATTTTGCAAGCCTCTGAGGAAAACTTTTTCATGATTTTTCAGCCTTTTTCATGATGTGTCAATGCTTTTTTAAGAGCTGATATTGCAGCAGCTGAACTTAATTTGAAAAGTGTTAGAGAGACACGTATGGAAAAATAAATGGGAACAAGCTAGGGACCAGGCTTCCAAGTATTTCAGTGCATACTTCCTCAACAAATTAGCTTAGAATTTGCATGCTAAACTGCATATATTATTCTTTCCCTTAGCACTATGCCATCTTTTTGCCTTGGAGTTTCAAAGACTCTTAGATGTTGTCAAACATAGTAACAGGCTTTCCTAAATCCTACAAATAGACTTACTGTATGAAAAGTTCTGAGCATCGTAGGCCTCTGATCTGTGAACATGCAACAGATTCATAGATCTGTTATTCAAACTACGAATAATTTCATGAAACAAGCAATAATGCTTCTCAAATGTCCACCAAACTCTTGAACTGACAGACCATCCTGTGAGAGTATCCATCACTGAACTGACTTTAATTAGTCTCCAAAGTGCTTATTGATCAGCCATCAAGTATGCATTGACAAAAGAGAGCATGCTGAACTGCCATCATGACATTTACTGCATTTCTCCACTGTACCAAACCAGCATTGTTAAATGCATATTAGTACCTTCCTAAAATTAAATATTGAGTTTATCTCCTATTAATTTAGCAGGTTTATTTTGCTGATCCAGTGATGTAAAATATAGATTTCTGTCAGGTGACTGTGTCAGACTACAAGCAGATGAAAAAGATTATGCTACCCTAACCATGTACTCTCACATTTGTAGGTGACAGACTGTTCACTTAGTAGTATAAACATCTCAATTTTTGTGCCAAAGTTTCACCATCATTCGTAACAGCTCAGCAAATAGGCTTAAGGCAGAAGATAGTATTTATCACAGGGAAGGGCACATTTGAGTACATCCTTAGATAACTATTTTATTTAAACCCACAGTTGTTATCTAGGAAAATCCATCAACAAGACAGTAATTAGTGCTGTACTTCTGTGGGCTATAAGAAAAGAATATTCCCATAGCAAGGGACTGGCTTTCCTTTACTACATGCATACTTCTTTTCTAGAAAACTTCTCAAGCCAAGGGAAGACTGAAAGCTACAGAGTTAAAATATATTGGAATTACTGTGTTAACATGTACTTTATTTTTATAATAAAAGTGCATAATTAAGAGCTTTTTCATAGTGTTTCTCAGGAAATAGGAATTTCCTGGAACAGTAGCTCATCCCTGGTGTAATTACCATGTTTGAATTGTTATAGAATTGTTGCTGCTAAGCTGTGAGCTCTTATCAGAAGGTGGAGTCATAAGGGTTTTATTAAATTGTGTTAGTTAGTGCTCTGCACAAGAAATAAGTAAAATCTTATGCCAGTTTTACCACACCAGTGGCCTCTAGCAGTAAAGCAGGCTCAGTATGAGCTGTTGTCAGCATCCTGTTCACTCACTTTCAAGCCGAACTCTGATGTGGTTTTAGGAATTGTCATTTACTGATATTCTTATCAATACAGGATTACTGATTTCACCTTCTCAGATCTCTGACGTGCTACAGTAAACTGAACTTTTTAAAGAGAATTCAGATTCTGTGTTATTTCAGCAAAGAAAAAAAGAAAATCTGGCAGCAACCACCTTGAGAAATTAAACAGCCAAGATTTTTGAAGAGTAAGATAAACCAATGGAAGATGCAAGTGGCACAGAAACCCTTCTTTTTTAACATCCAAGTTGCTTTGGACTGCCCCTAGTTTTTCATTTTTCTGAGAGCTTTACATTTGCATTGCTTGTGAAATGTGTGATGCCAGTAGGATTAATATGAAAAGCCACGTGGGAGACATGAAGATATACTTCTATGATATGCATCACTTTTCTCCACCATTTGCCCTCAGTCTTATTACGGGAACAGCTCTGTATTTTTAACACACTTGTGACCTCCCTGACTTCTTTAGAGGACATTTATGAGTATGTCATGACCCCTAAATAAGTCCAGTGGAGACCTCTCTCCAATACAAGAAAAGAGTCTGCCTACCTTCTGTTCCCTATCATTCCCCATCACACAGGTACTATTGTTATATACAATATATACAGTACTTGATCTGACAAGGCAAGGTATTTTAGCTTCCCAGAGAGTGGAAGAAGAGTTTCACTGGGGAGTTTTCTCTGTTGCAAAGATGATCTATTGCGAAGTCAATAATCAGTTGTCTCTTTAAATCAACACGTAAGAAGATTTCTAAATCAGGCGATTCACCAAAAACAACAACCCAAACATCATACAGATTTCCGTGTGACCAACTTTTCTTCCTGTAAATGCCAGGAAAAACTCCTGTGACCCTACACAACTAACTGAGCTCCCCTTTCCCCATCCCCCCCTCACTCAAAAGATACACCTCATTGTAGTTTCTACAGCTTATATTCTTATGTAAAGCACAGGACTGATTACTAGCCTGCACTGGCTGAAAGTGTAGTAAGGAGAGGAGTGCAGCTGCTGGGATGGTGCAGACCTGAAAATACCAACTGGCTGGCACAGCCACAGAGAAACCAGGCATAGTTGTAAGTACTTGCCAGTCACAATTTACTGAGCTTGCAAAGATACAGAATGAAGCCTAGCTATTCAATAGTTTTTAGCATGATGTTTTCAGTCATAATTTTAAAATCTGTGCATAGAATTGAAAATATAGAGTTTAAAAATGCATTTTTATTAGTCATAAAACATGTAGAAAACATATGTAATGTAACATTTAAAAATCTTTACATAAAAGAGATGGAAAATTAAAAACTATGGCTTCCCTTACAAAAATTCTGATTATTCCAGCAAAATAAGCCTGCTTTGTTCACAGTTCTAAGAACATCTGAAGTTGTGGTTCACCTGCCTCTATTCTTATTTTTTCAACAATCCTGTACATGATGAATAGTTTTAATGAGGATGGCACAAGCCAAAGGCTTTAATTTACAGACCTTTCTTGTAAGATAAGGAATGATGATAAGAAATAACCAGATTATTAAACCTTCTTCATACATATTAAAAGCTCTGATACTTGCCCCTCACCCAAAGGCTTTACAGGTATTTAAATTCCAGTATGATTTCACATTTTAAGTTATACTTCATGAAGGCATCTTTCCTTTCAAAAAAACAGAACTAAGTAGTAGGGAGAGACTTCAGTATTAGTATATTGCTCACAGATTTGAAATTAATTTGCTTTTTTTTGGACACAAAGATTTATCTCACAGTACTAAGACTGAATTCTTTTACTTTTTCCCCTCTATAAATCATGGGGCAAACAAGAAGATGACGTCTCATTTTTGTAAGTGACTGAGAAATGTAGCTGCTGGAGATTAAAATTGTTGATACTTGTTTCGATAAGGGCACTATGATCTTATTCTGCACACAGTAAATGTCACACAGAATTAAAAACCTGTGCATGAGGTTCCCAACTGTCTAGATACTGTTCTATCTTTATGTACATGAGCAGATATAATACACAGACATGGTGATGACCATTCTAAACATGCAAGCAGTGAAACAGATGCTACTCTGCACCATATTATCACTTTATTATGTGTGGGCTTTATTTAGCTAAATGTGGACATATATAGCTGACCAAGCCCTTTGCAATCAATGAAAAGCTGGACAATGAAGTTAACAGTACAGATCACTTAATCTCAAGCAGATTCTTGCATCTGATTAAAGGGGTCTCACCTCCCCATATTAGATTTCCAGGGACTTTACCTGGAACCCAGATGGCATGCTAAGATATTTGTATCTACAATGCAGATGTCTGCAAATCAGGTGAAGTAAATTCCATCCAAAGAGACCATCTCGCAGCAGTAGCCTGACTCAAATTGTGGACAAATTCAGAATTTTTATAACATCAAAAAAATTCCCATTTAAAAAATAAATCTTAAATTCTGAGAAAGAAATTAACATGCACTGGAGGCCATAATACGGAAGTTAATACCTGATTACATCTGTAACCATCAGTGTGAAGATATAGCACTTATGTGAAGAAAAAGAGTGAAAATACCAAAGTCCAGTCCTGCAGATTTTCACTGGTACTTCAGGAAAGTGTTTCAGCACATGCTTCACTGTTTCCCAACCCTGGGAGCACAGGCACTAATCCCAAGCCTTGCCAGACACTGGAGTTATGCAACTGTTTAATTGAAACAAGACTGTATCTTCAGGGCTTATTCAGCACTGAAGTCCCACTTGTGCCTGTCACTGATCCCCGGCAGCTGTGTGCATTGTCTGCGGCTATCGCTACTTTGCAGAAGCTGATCCCAGAACACTTCACTGACTACAGGCCTCAGCCAAGAAGATTTTCCAGTATCGCACCCTACAAAATCAGTGGTAGTTTCAGACAAAAAAAGCCCCAAAGAAAATCCCAAAGGAAAAAAATAAGTGGTGGTTTAGGACGGCTTTGGTTATATGTGTCCATAACAATTCAAAAGAACTCAGGGCAGTAAGACAAGACTAATTTTCTTTGGATCTCCTTTTTGCCACCTAAGTTGTTCTTGAGTTCAAATGTTCTTCAACCCGTCCACTGATGGTTGTACAATTTTCCCTAGGTCAAAAGAAAAATCATCAAGATGCACAAAAGTAATGTTTGAGTCCTGCCAGTGGAGATGTGGTCACTGATAGCTTCCTAAACTTCCTTAAGGTCACAAATGTTTCTTGATATCAATATTGTAAGGGTTTTTTATGGTCCTCCAAATCTTGAGAATGGGGAACACAGCAGTCTAGAGATTGCTATGCAGGGTACTGGAGCATATATGTTTCAGTTCTTCCAAACAAAAAAAGAGAATTTAAATGTACAACTTCCTCAATGAGTAAGAATCAACAGGCTTTTATAAGAGGTGCATATCATCAGTTCCTCTTAATTCTACAGATGTGTTCTAAAAAAAGAGTAATTCTTGCTTTTTTTCTTTCTCACAACACACCACCTCAGAAAATAGCTGGGGAAATAGTTATCAGGTAGACATCATTTTGCAGTAACAAGTTGTGCGAATGAGTTTCAAACAAGAAAATGGATTCAGACCTAAGTTTGCTCAGATTTTCCTATGCATTAGTAGGAGCTTGCCAGAATGTTCACAGTGTTTTTTTCTTGACCTCTCTAAATGGTTTGGAAAGCCTACAAAACCCTCTGTTTTTCTTTTCATTATTTACTTATCCCAGTCAGGGATGGGGGGAGGGCACATAAGTAACATTTAGACAGCACAGCACTGATCCTGCAAACACCTATGGATTTTTTACTGAGTGTAGTCCACAGGTAACCAAGCAGATGGCAGCATGGACAAAAACAAGGCAGAAAAGAAAGAAGCTTTGCTCTGGTAAGCTCTGAGTAGAAATGTCTCATTAATAAACAACAAAACTCATCATAAACTGGCTTAGCAGAGTCAGAGGGGAAAAAACTGTTGAAAGCAAAGAGTAATCCTGAAAGCATTAGCATATGTATTTTAAACAAGTGAATACTCTTTTCAAAAATATAGCTTAGGCTTGTGTAAAAGACAAAAATAAGTATCTCCACTGGGGGTAACTTAGTTGATGAAAGTCCACTTAAAGCTTACAGAAGTAGTCTGATATGGAATTTGTATAAGATAAGCTAAGTAAGTAACTATACTTACTGTGTAAAGCTCGTTAAGTACTTTCATTAAGTCTTCGTGAAGCTGAAATGAAATCTCTTTACTCTGTAATTAAAAAAAAAAAATCATTAGGAAAGGGCATGTAAAAGCTGCAGCATACATTTGTTTCTCGATATTTATACTCACTGTTCATCCTAGACAGTGAATGCAATGTTGCTCACAAAAACCATTCTGAATTACAGTGCACTAAAAACAGTGATTCAGGGATGCAGAGGCAGACAGACAATATCTGGACAGAGGACTTCTACAAGGAAACCCAGAAGTAATTTGAGATATTTTTCCCATAAAGCATCAGGAAATTAGGTGCCAATAGAAAGCGTAAAGTTCAAGATTATTGTTTTTAATAGAACAAACTGTGTACTATTTTATAACTGCTAGGATATACACAAAAACTAAACCATGCAGAATGGGATATTCTAGAGGGACATCCTGCTGAATTTTACATCTAGCATAGTCTTTGTTTCTCAGCACATGCAACTATCTAAATATTTATGCAAGAAGTAATTGTGGCTCCTCTTTGAAACAGATACCCAACTGCATAGTATTCCACAGCGTGGGCTGCTAAACCAACTTTGTTTAGCTTTTCTGGACTGTGACTTTACTTTCACTCTGACCCAGAAAAAAAGAAACGCTTAGCAATAGTTATTATCAAAGCAAATATGTCAAAACAAGAGTATTTAATTGGAGTCTCATTGAAATATATTCCTTTGTTAGTTTTCCACAGCATTTCAAACTGATGAAAATGGTGGCAACTGTGCAAGAGTTGAAGGCATTCATATCACAGCCTTTGGAAAACAGCTACAGAATAGAGCTACAGGACTTGGCAAACAGCCTGGCTACATTTCTTCTGTGATGCTCAGCATTCAAACATCCATGCTGGAAATGTCAGATTTTTTTTTTCTGTGAATAAATTGATCATTAGTCTGGCTTCTAAAAACTCCATCTCCATGATAGATAATGGCCTTTAGCTATGAGAAGTACTTTGTATTTGTACAGAAGCCAAAAGAAAATCCTCAGGGACACATCTCCAAAGCTGCTAACACATATTTGGCCATCACTAGAACACCTGCAGGAATAATGGTTTCTGAATGAGAATTTCCAGCACAATGTCCACGTATGAGGAGAAACCACACCACACATCCCACCCACTGTGTCTTCCAGAAGGATGAAACAGATACATACAGTAGCTTGAACAGAAAATTTGGGGTTTTTTTCCTCCTGCTCCTACTATCCTACTTTAACTCTGGGCAGTATTTTAAGGCACCCATCATATCACTTATCAATATTCACTCTGATCCGTATATTCAAGATGATTTTTCACTGACAAGAAGCCAGAAATAGAATTTAGAAAACACTTCAGTGAAATTCTTGTATTCCTAAGAGCATTAGCTGTAGTAGCTAAGGCACAGTAAGACAGCTGCTCTGAAGCTGAGGTACACAGAATTACTATGAAACTTTCCTTATTGCTTATACTTTTCAAAGTCTGGTATTTTCACGAGGTATGCATTAGTTCTGAAGTATCTAGAACACAAGGCTTACTACTTCAATTTCTTTGCAAATATCAGATTATTTTCATCTAATAAGAAGGACAAAATTTCCTATATGTAACAGTACAAAGTGCTTATGAAGATTTGGAAAAGGACTGCAGATTTGCAAGCTGCTGTAGGGAAATGCCGTAAAATCTTTAGCAAAAATTCTGAATTGCTTTTCATTGCTTTACACTGGCACCCTGCCTTTAAAAGTCAGCAGTGCAGCTCTAACACAGCTTACACACCTCCTTAAAGCTCCAAGTGGAGGCCACCTGTTTATTCTTGGATAGCTGCTTCTATAGTGCTGAATATGAGTGGTTTTTAAAATTACTTTAGCAGAAAGAAGGGCAAAACATACAAATAAGATGTTTGACATTAAGATGAAAGCATATACATGTGGGAGGAAACTCTAGATAAACTCCAGATTCAAGCAATTTATCCCTTTCAACTGTTGCTCACAGCCATCTCAAGGCTGCTGAGAAGTCAATCCCTTAATACAGCAACAGCAATCCTAAGGCAGGATGCTTTAACCTGGTAGTGCAAAAGTTTGTTTGAGAAGGTGAGACAGAAAACCCCAAACCAATTTTCTCTTTAACCGTTGAGATTTTGCTGCAAGCAAGGCACACTGAAGGATGCACCCTTCTTTTCTGCTCTTAATGCAGTCCCACCTTAATGCAAATAGACACCAGATGAGCTGAGGATTTGGTGAATGATCACTATTTAGTAGGAGCCATTTCTTCTCTTTGCTCCTTTTGAGCTCTGTCCAGCACTGAAACACAAGCAGTCCAGCCCTCAGGATTTACTGGCTAACATGCAAACATGATCTTTTCCAGGGCAACACAGCGATCAATGGTAACTTTGAAAGCAAATGGAAGAGAAAGAGGAAGATGCTTTTGTAAAAGGACAATAAGCTTTAAAATTGAAAGCAAAAAGAGGAGGAGGCAGGTGATCAGCAAAAAGAGCAAAAAATTGGGAAGTGACAACCTAGCAATGCCACACAATCACAAAGGAGTTATTTTCCACCACTTCATCTGTGGACTCCAACTCACAGAGGGTGCCTGTAGTGATGGATAACATTTCAATTGATGCATCTTTCTGATGAAAGATTTTGTAGGAATTATCCAAAAAAATCAAGCATATATTTGGGTAAACTTAGCAGTATAAAAGGGATTCCTTTTTCAAGAACTGATATATTTTACATTAGCATGTAAGATCAAGAAATATTGACGTGAGTGGCAAGCAATACAGCTTTTGGTGTGTAATATATGGCACGTCAGAGCACTAGTTAAGAAGTGCATTTATTTTTCAGTGGTTAATTGCTTTCCTCTTTCTTATTTATGCTACCTATTCCCTACAGTAGAGTTCAGCATGTGCGAATGGTGTGCTCCTCTAGGAGCCCATTCTCAGGGTGCCCAGACAACAGAATGTAAGATGCAGCACACATTTTCCTGGAGCTGAGTTGATAGCTCTAATCAGGCTATTAAAATCTGACAAACAATCACTGTTTATTAGGTGCTTATTTATTCACTGTGTCCCTGAGAAATGCACTAGTACCTACCAACCAAGAGAACAAAGAATATAATAAAAATGTTACAGCATATGCAAATTCCTGCTAAAAATATTATACATGTTACTAATCTGGTTCAAGGCATTAAGAGACAGTAGTGTATTTTTTTCATCTGACAGCAGGATAGATCATACCCGTGCAACAGACAAGTAAATGTACCTAAACCGTCCTTTCAGTATGTGCTCAGCTTTCAACACATCAGTGGTCCTTAATGTTATCAAGATTTGTATTTGTGGATTAAAGTCTGAGAAACTTAAAATTTTATTCCACATTAATATATTTTCATTGAAGTCTGTTAAAATTTTTCCATCCCTTTCAGTTAGAGCATAATTTGGCACTCCAGCTTTACTCTTGTTTATTTTAACTGAAATTTAAGAGTCAGTCCAGTTCTTCCTGGAACTCTTTAGTGCCTGTATTTAGCATACAAAATGCTACTCAGTTACATAATTTAAGGAAAATATTCTGTGACTATTGTGTTTAAATGAGTCCCTGTGGGAAGTGAAGAGCAAACCCTTCTTTTAAGGAGGTTTCATGAGCTGCAGTGACCCTAACATAACCAACTCAGCAAAATTTTGTCCCAGACTTGACAGTCTATAGCAACAAACAGCTTTGCTATAATTTTAAACTTTTAAATGTTTAAGGAAATGATGCAAAAAATCTATGTGCCACAATCTGTATAAAATCAAATAGATTCAGTAGGCAGTCAATATTCCTTGTTAAAAGCCAGATTATGGAACTAAAATATTTATTGTGCTTGGTTTCTCCAGCATCTTTTACTATAAACATTGGATGATGTGTTCATCTTGGCTTATGTAGATTTCTGTCCAAGGAAAATACATGTTTATAAATTATAAATATACAAATCTGCTTAAGGATTTTGTGGGTATGTGTTTATACAGTTGATTATTACTGCTGTGGTAACCAGAATTACTGCATGAAATATTCTGCATAATACTTTTCCCTTCTGCTTGACATTTCTCCTTATTACTTTATTCTTTAATTGTCCCCAGGAGGCCAGCTACCCCATCTGCCTGAAGAAACGTGAAAGCATGCAAGGTTTGAACTCTGCTACTTTATTTTTGTAATTTTATGTGCAGCACGAAGGCCAGGCATCAACAGCAATCTTACTGCTTTCATATGCCAGGAACTACAAAGAAGAGATTAGGTGCCTAGCTGAAAGTATGAGGCCTGACATAATGTCTTCCAATAAATACTACAAAATCTCTGTACTAGATCCTATCTTTGTCCTGGATTTAGTACATTTAAACAGATGCCAGTTCCTGACCCCTGGAAAAAAAGAATGACAAATAGCTCCTGGGAGAGCAAAATCAATGAATATCTACATGGTAAGGAGGCCAGACCAGACAGCAAAGCCATGTACAATCAGGTACCTGAATATACCACATCCTGTCCCATCAGACCATGTAGGGTACACCCAGTAGGAATCATTTCCCCAGAACAATCCAAATGTCCAGATGCACACAAAAGGAAAAACCAGAATGATGAAGAACAGAGAGCGAGACAAGGACAAGGTACAAAGACTAAGGAGCACAGACACCCTTACCACTACATTTTACCAGATCATCATTGGCTATTGCACACATCTTTTACAGAAGGAGTAGTAAAAGGGGTTGCTACAAACTTATGGCTTATGCTATATCCCACATAGGAGAGGGAACAAAATAATACTCTAGTGGTAAGCATGGCTGGGAAATGAGGAAATTATTTGATCTTTTCTTTACTACAATTCAAGCGGGAGTCAATCTTAAGATATGAATTCAAACTGTACTCCTCTAGAAAATGTTGGGCTCACTTCACAGAAAATTCATTAGAGAACCAACATGCCCACCAGCAAGATGGAAAAAGTCAGTAATGTCTACCATTGAGAAGCAGAAAGGGAAGTCCCATCCTCTTGGGAGAAGAAAGGGGGAGAAAAAAAGAGGGAGTAGAAAGAGTCAAGAAGTTTAGAGTGATTACGAGTTTGCTGTTGTCTCCCCTTATCTTGCTTCTGGGCAATGAGGCAATCCACTCTGAGACATTTTTCCTTTCTGTGGCAGCAAGACTGGGGTTTCAGAGCAGCACAATGAAGATCTGTTCTGATCAGGGACTTGGTGTATGTACTTACTCTCCCGACTTGGAAATGGAGTAAAACACCTTGCTGCCGCAAGACTGATGGAGAATTAAAACAAGGCAAAAAGTAGTGATGCATAATACCATTAGATTAATAAGCTGTAAGATATATAACTAAAAGATCTAATCATTGAATATAGAGAAGCCTGACTAACTGGTATTTGTAAGTTACAGAATCACAGAATTTTAGAAATTAAATGCTCTTGTGTGTAATGCTGTGAGAGCCAACAGAGTACAGGTATTTCCTGCTCTTGGCCATGGATTGCAGTAAGACACTAAGTATGCATTTGTTAGTCTATTTTTAAAATCTTCACATTACTGCTTTTCTTGATATTTATATTTATTACTTATAAGAGTGAGAGAGAGCACATATTTCACAGAACAGTATGATCAGATTCCAATGTAGAAGTATCTGCAGGAAATGGTTTGTCTCTAATTCAAAATCTATGAATAGTGAACAAATTCCATATGCTTTCACAGGGATATGACACCTATTGAGACTGATTATATTTTCTCTGACAATATTTTATTCTAAATACAGTTTTTTTGAAAGTAATCTGAAGAATCACAGAAATGGACAAAAAAATGCTTAAATACTCTATCTGATGTTCAAAAATCTCCAACAAAATCAATGTAATTTTCTTTAGAGAGAGAATACTATTTTGATGGAGGATGCTGTTTGCTGTCACCTTTCTCACTCTAAGTGCACCTTCTCTTTGCCCCTGTGATCTCTTTCCTGCAAAGAGAACTGTACCACAGGACATGTGTTTTGAATCAGATCTTTTTGTGGCCCAGTAAACATCCATTATGCAGTTCTGTGAGTACCTTAAGTTAGACTGCTCATTCACATCTGACACAAATTACCACAGGATCATGGAAGGGTTTGGGCTGGAAGAGCTTCATCATCAGTTCTGCAACTGGGAACTAACAGCAAATAAATCACCAGTACTCTGCAGTAAGCACCACAGCAAGAACTGTGCACACTGGGGCTCAGTGGAAACCTTCTGCAACAAGTACTGAGCCTGACAGACTGTCTTAAAAATGCGTGCTCAGACTTGATACTGGTGAACAAACCACATTCAGTCCACATGCCCATGAAGTTCACTTAGACCATGCTGAGATGCTGCATGTCCTCCTGCCACCCTTCCCCTCACATTATGGGACTGGCTCAGATCCCTGCACATAGCCTTTGCTAAGCTCACTCTGCCCATGCTCCACCTCAGCTAACAGCTGTCTGACATAACATTCTCAGGCTGAGTGTCAGATGGCAAACCCTGATGAAAGGTAGGAAAGGGCTGCTGAGTATCTGGGTTCTACTAATGTGAGCTTCAGGTTATGCACGGCAGGACTACCTCAAGTTTCTTTTCTTTCCCCTTTAGAAAATCCAAGTTAGGAATAAAAAAGCAAGAGAAGCTGCTTGCTCTTCTTCAAGAAGCTATGCTAGAAAGAGACAATCTCAAATGTTGCACCTGCATGGGCACAAGATGGAGGACAGAGACAATGGAGGACATATGGGACAATACACCTCCTGTTAATACACTGAAAATATCCATGTATTTTCCTCCTTTCGAGAGAGAAGTTGCAGCAATCTCCATTAATAAATTATGAGTGAATATAAAGGGACACACACTTCACGGAAAACTCTTAACTATATACCATTGTACAGTCCTTCTGGACAGAAGGGAAGGAAAAGCAAAATTTCTAGTGCCAAAGAACTGAACCATGCTGAAAGCAAACAGGCTTGTCTAATAACGCACACCTAGTGAAGAAGATACCTCTGAGGTAAGACATAAACAACTGGAAAGCTATTCCAGATTCAATACCAAAAGAAATCTCTTACTGGTTTGCAACTCTGAGATATCCCCACATAGACAGTACTGCAGCCTGTTCAAATCACTTTTCTCATTATTGGTTCAACTTCATAAATCTTCCATATTACTAAATTAAGTGCTTAGTGAATTAGTTTTACATATCAGACCTATTATATGAACAAGCCATTACTGATTGAGAAACTATAAACTTCAACTCTGTCTCTGTTACAGGTTTTAATGCATACCAGGAAGTTTGATTTAAGTTTTTACTTTTATTTCCTTCAAGTACAACCTGTGTGCTCCCTAAATGATTCTTCTCCCCACCCCAGTGCTATCTAGAATTATGGTGGGGTGTATGTGAAACCAGTTCCCTATTTTGAAAACACTACCTCAGGTACCCTTGCTAACATTTCGTCACATAGTTTACATCTTTTAACCTTTACTCTTCTTGAGCTCTTTTGTATGCTGATTGTCTACCAGCATCTCACTGTGACTAACAAATATGCATTTATAATCTATTTGCCTTTTGGAACATTTTAACAACAATGACTGCAAACACATTATGTAGGTCTTGAGCTAAGGTTACCTAGAGTCCTTGCTTAGCACATGATGGATTTACACATTGCATGCGTTATGAAAAAACGTAACAGTCATGGACTAGGAGAAGCATGTACAGAGACAACACTTACAGGATGTAATAGAAATACTTATGTTACCAGAAGCATATGTTCATATTTAATATTAGAAAGGAAACACTTTTAGGAGAACTGCAGCATAAGCTACCAACTTTATGTCAAGGAACTACAAAGTAAACTCTTGCTTTGTCTTCAATCTGTTTCATTCACAATGAAATTCTTTTTTACAAATAATTCATTAATACAGCTTTACTATTTCAAGAGTCCTAAGCGAAAACTGTTTCCTTTCTGCATGGGTGGACAAGTGTGCTGTTTAGAGAAGCACAGGCTTTTCCCCCTGCTTTTTTTGGATATTTGTGAGTCAGCTCTTCAGGTTACCAGCATATACAGCAGGGTCCCAAGCATTTCAGCACTAAGTATTTGCTTCAAGAGAAAAGTCATGAAGAATTTATATGTATGCTAAAACAGATTTTATGCTGTGTGTTCCGAATCTTCTCCTCAAATGCTATCTATTAGGACACTTGCCTCCCTCATGCATCTTACAAGCCTGGATGGAGGACTGCAGGAGAGGCATTACCTTCTTGAACATTCTGGTGGAGTCTTCACTTATCTGCATGAATCGCATGATCACGTTGTTCAGGTAGATATCACTCAGTGTTGCATGGTCTTTGCTTTCTCTTCTCACTTGGTTTAGGAGTAAGTACCAGCAATTCACTGGCGACAAGAGGTTCTGGTCTTTCCTAAGGAAGGAGATACACACATGTATAATGTACAGAAATGAAAAAGTTATGTTATTAACTGAAACACCTCACTGACATTTACAGTCATAACTTGTTACATAAAAATAGCTGCTTCTGAACAGTCAGTACCCATTCTTGGAATAACCCAGGTTAGGCAAGCCTCAGATGGCTTTTAAGACACATTCAAGTTTCATGAGGCATGGAAATACTCTGCAAGCCACCTCGAAGTATAAAAATATCTTGCCACAAAGCTCAGAAATGGAGTACACGTAAATATTCCAAATCAACAAAGGCCACTCCTGGAAGAGTGACAGTAATTAATTTTTGACATTAGAAATAAATGAGCACTGGAAGCACAACCCAAATCCTTCATGAGCAAAATTGCAGGAGTAGCAGTTTCACTGCATTGGATTTGTCTAACTGATGAAGTAGAAGAAAATGTCTCAAGCATCCATATTCTGTGAGCAGTGCTCATAAATTCACAGCAGTCATAAATATACTGCTACTGCTAGTCCTAGATGTGTCAATTACAAGACAAACAGCAGGACTGGACTTTTTCCAGTGATCCAATTCTGAATTCCCATGACAGACTTTTTGCAATGTAGGCCCACTCCCAGCTTTAATATAGCAAAAAATGAAATCAAAGATGACTTCTCATTTCTTCTACACAAGGCAAAATGAAAATACATATAGTTCAGCAACTGTTTCACAGACGACAAAAACTTGTTTATAGAACTTGTCTTATGTTTTTATTGACATTTTAGTATCAAGTTGGCCTTTCAACTAACTGCTCTAAAAACTTGCTGCTCTTTTTTTTCTTTCTCTTTTACAGGGATTCTCCTTAAGTTAAAAGGATAAAGCACATGAAGATAAAACAGGCAGAAGTGGTGATGAATTGAGGGAGAAACTTCTCCAACTCTTGGCAAACTCTTCTGATAATTAGCTATTATCATTGTTAGAAATACAGCCTTTAATTCCCATCTAATTGTCTACTTTTAGCTCTCACCCCCAGAATCAAAGCAACAATGAATGATTAACAGACAAAAGTCTTTTCTTCATCAGCGCTTTGCTTTGCTATGAATCAGGAGTTAAGAAAGCTTCCATTTGTTTCAGATGGACATCGTAACAGTGTTACTTCACAGCAAGGGGTTTTATCAGCCAGGTCAGACAACATGAGCACTCCTGAAAGTCCATGCTGATATTACTTGGTCCTCACTGCTGATTCCACAGACCTTCCTGATTGTTCTGGGGGCAATGGTGGGAGCAGCTCAGGGGACCAACAACTAAAGCGACTTTTGCTGTAACCTCTTCTCAAAGCAGAGAACTGCAAGAACAAAGCCAAAGGCAGAACTCAAGTCATAACCCCCATGCACAACTGCCAGTCTGGATTTAACATGTTTAAGAACAAGGAAAGATGTTTGTATGCACAGGGAAAAAAGATTTTGCCACAAGCAGAATAAAAGCCAGGGCTCTCTCTGAAGTGGTGACATATGCACAAGTTGGTTATTTCAGAGAATCAGTGAGTCACTAAAACTAATTTTAATAAATATATATTAATGCTCTTTGAACAGTGCAAGCTGTATTTCATTAACCTTTCCTTTGCCAAATGTATTTGGAAAAGACTTGTCCTGAAACAACAGTTCTATCTGTGTATCTCTAGCACAGCACTGAGTGAACAGTGGGAAAATTATTTTTTAGTTTTACAAACACAAAATACTGTTCTAAATCCCTAAGCATAACAAGGCCAGACACATGCATTCATTAATCAGCTCAAGTCAGGAAAATAACCACATGAGATTATGTCAGCAAGTGATGCACTTGAAACACTTCAGAAAACATACTGTACACAGTATGCCAGATACTACCTGCCCACTTGTTTTGCACAAAAGATACTATGCTATTAAAGGGATACATTAAATTGTAAACAATGCATAATGTTCACATCATCTTTATTTCCAGGAATCAGAGGGGTGAAGACACAGCCAAGTTCACATGCAACAACAAATCAGAAAGTTTTTTTATTAATGTCTTTTTTGTTGCTGTTGTAATGTTGACTGACCTTCATGCAGATACTTTAAAATCCTATCAACTCCACTAGAGATCAGCACACAGCTTCCAAGCCCTTTTGTGGCTCTGCATCTCCTCTAGATACTGGCAGTATTTTGGGTGGTTTAAAATCCATATGGTAGGTTAAGGATAATATTTGTGCACCTTACCTTTTAATAAACTGAAACTACTTGTCAGAACCTGACCTGAGTAACTGCAGAGAGCCACATCAACAACAGTATTTAGGCACTCACCTACCTTTAACCACAATGAGAACTGCTGCACTGCTAAGCAGCGGCGGAGATTTTAAACAGGCCTTGGAACCAGAAACAGGTACAACATGGGGGTGGTGGGCAAGCAAGTTTTTCTTACTTGTACTGCTGATGATCCTTTGTACTTCTTGTTTTTGCCATGAACCTCTCTGCTAGTTTTTCCAGATTTCGGGAATACTCCATCTCTATTTCTGACTTCTTGCGGAAGAAATCCTGCAGATCCTGAAGAAGCTGCACTCTCATTTCAGTCTGCTGCTCCAGGCATTTCTGCTGCTCAACGAGTTGAGCTCGGATCTCTAATGAGAGAAACACATCCACTCAGGTCAGTGAAAGCAAATGAACTGAGTGTTACAAACCAAAATTACAAACACTCCAGTGTACTTCAGCCTCACAGCTACACCAGCTGGATCTGGATTTCAGCTCCCATGGTGGGATGCAGCAGCGGCAGATCTCACTTCGGCCACCACACGCTTAATGCCCAGCATCTCCCACCTGCTGTCTGTCTCACAGACGGCTGTGGCAGGGGCTCAGGACTCTGCTGGGCTCAGGTGAGCCTCCACCTTCCTCTCCCATCCTCCTTCTGGCCTCTGGCACTAGCACAACATTCAGCTTGGAGTGATCTCCTCGAAGAAGGTGGCGCTGCCCCGATGAATGGCTGGATAAACAAGCACCCTTTGGGCCAGGATGAGTCTGCTGACTGTCAGGTGTTCTATGCTGGCTTGTATCATCATGTACACCACAGAAACAACCTTGTGATAAATTCTGGAGGCATTATCCATTGTAACTGTGCACAGGTAAGCTTCGTATCTGCCCCATCTGTGCCAGGGAGGAAACCGGTGTACTATACATGCATTCACCAAGGTTTTACAGCAAATATAGAGGAAAACATGTACCTGTATTTAGAGACAACTATTTGAAAATTTGCACAAGGTTCCAGAGACAGTAGTATATTTTTTAGGATTAAAAAAAATCAGATCGTTTAGAAGACAATATATGCTCACAATCTCTTCTAGAGCAATAGGGAAAAGCCTCCAGATTTCTTACCACTTTTTACTATATGCAAAATTACTAAGTGGTAGGGTTTTTATTTTAGAGATTTCTGGGGTTTTGAAATTTTTTTTTTTTGGGTTGGTATTTTTTTAGCACTTTTATTTCCTGAGTGCTAACCAGTTAAACACATTCTGAGAACACTTAGTCTAAAAAGATCCCTCTGGTTCTTTAGAGTTCATTACACTTTTGTCAGCTGCCCAGGCACAGTGTACTCCAGTACTGCGGAGTAAAAACAGGAGTAAACGCTTTGTGACAATAATAGATGTGTATATTTTTTACACAGTTTAATGCTGTAACAAGGATTTATCAATAGCAAAACACCCAGAAGTGATGCCCATGTAAATGCAAAATTGTTGTGAAATTTTACTTGATTCGTAATGACCTAACCACACTGTGGGCAAAAAGACACTGGAAATCTTCAATGCCCACAGCAGAGTTTGAAATAGAAGAGCATTCTAAAAGTCATGCTAGCATCACAGGGAACTGCAAACCACTAAGTAGTAATAACATCGCAAAAAATTATCCGATGCATCTAGGATCTAAGGCATCCTTACTGATCTTAGAGCAGGTATGAAGGCAGAGATCCACTCTGCTGGGATTCAAGCACGTATACTGAAATAAGTTGTACAAGCACAGAAAAATGTTAAGCCAATATATTTGCTGGAGGAGGGAGACACTGCAGTATGTTCTTCCAGATCTCCCGAGAGCTACCAGCTGCTGTGTTAATCATTAATGAGACCATCCATTTTTACAGTCTGGGAGGTGAACCAAAAAATTCATGGTTTGGTTTTCACTTCACTTCAGATCAGTTTGTTGGAAAAGAAACCATGCCTCCAGCAAGGATCAGCCACTGTAATACAACACTGTATCAATGACACTCATGTACACAGAGGAGAAAATCGCATCGGAGCTGGAAGGTTAACAACAGAAACAGACACTCAAGACCACTTTTTTGGGTGTCTACTACTGTTGATATTGCAATAATGGAAAATTCCTGTTTATGGGAAACCAGTTGTACAGATTCACTGGTCAGAGGCAGCAATTTTGTTCATAAGCTGGAGTTTTTACTAAATCCAGATCCATGTACATGGTCCCTATACTTTGGCCATCTCCCTTTCCCACTCAAGATTTTCTAGCAGTTACTTTGAAAGCAGCATTTTTTATGGAGCAACTATGTTCTGATTATTTTGTAGGTCAGTGTATCTTGCTGCTATAATTCTCCTTTTTCAGGCAGGCTTTTACCATAGCAACAGGAATGAGCAAGATTTTAGAAACAGGAATATATGAATAGAAATACAAGAAACAATGAATAAGGGACAACAGATAAAATAAGAGAAAACTGCCTTAGCTTTTTGATGCTGTCTGGATTTCCAATGTACAATAGTGGCTTCCTTCAAACTTGTATTTTAGAAAACAAAATTGAAGCATGATCTATGAAAGCTGATGGAGATATACAAGCTCTGAGTAAGGTTGATAAAATTAGGGGCTCAGGGGGCTGCAGCTTTATGAAGGAAGATTTGTAATTTCTGGTTACTTGAATCTCAGAAAAGAGAAAGAACATGTTGGGTCCAAAAGGCTGAGCCTATGGCCTCCTGCTGGAGGAGAAAAAGGGGAGATGTATATCCCACTCATGCTGGCTGATCACAGTCAGTCCAGAAGTGACTTCAGCAGCAGTTCTCCTTCCAGTCTTTCATGTAATTCTATTCCTCCAGTTTTAAATTTTTCTTTTACTAAAAACATGTGTAATGCCATACTGGCAGGCTGAGGAGAGGGCAAGGAAAATGATCAGAAAATGTTGTGATTTCCATTTTCTGATGAGAGCAGTGGATTAAAAAAAATACCCCAACAACAAACCCCCAGAACAAGTACTGGCATAACAGGCAGGCAGCCTGATCAGCTGTGTATGACAAAATCACAACTGTCCAGGTACTATTAACTATAATAGACTACCCGTTACCTATTGCTATGGAAAAATGCACTAAGGCAATGCCATTTTCTTTAACCAGTTCACATGTGTGATGTCCCTAGGGCTAGAAAGAGTGGCATGGAAAATTGCTGCACTGTATTCAAAGAAACAAAGCCAGTGAAGTCCAAACTCCACAGATACAGAGACAGGTGCAGCAAGTAAGAGAAGTGTGCCTGTCCTTACTCTTATTTTGCTGACACATTTAAATTCGAAGTCAAATTGGTACCAGTTGTAATGGACAATGACGTTGTCCTATTCTGCTGTGCTGAGTGGCTGATGTCAAATTTCCAGGCTATTTTGCGCCAGGAAAAGGCCCATTTAAACCCAGGACGAGTTAACACCTTCTCCTTCTTTCTCTTGGCAGCTTTAAGTCATGCTCACTGGTTTTCTGGCCAGGGGCTGGCTCAAAAGAAATCCCATCCATTTATACTGCAGCTTGAACAGACTGATATCACATCAAATGGAAAAAAAATTAAATCCACCCTACACTTTGTCCAAGATTTGCACACACAGTCAAAGCAAGGAAGCAGTTAATGTGACTGCAATTAGATCAATAAACTGGGTAAAGTTTTATTTCTAAAGATTTTAATGTTAAAAATTATTTTAGTTATGCCCTCACAGACACTCTCCACTAGAATTACTGCATTAAGTATAAAATTAGATTTTGTTTATGCCAGTTTTGAAGATATAACTCCAACCTTTCAACAAATCTTTATTTCCTTGACAAGTGGTTAAATCTGTGCACCATGAAAAGTAAAGAGACAAGATTACAGTTGCTTTGAAAGTTAAGTCAGAGCAGATGAAGCTGAACTACTGACATCACCCAAATCATAATCAGAAATAACTCATCAAGGTTACCTCTTTGCACACAGTACAGTACATACAGACAGTGATTTACATAGCACTGCAGTAATACACTGTACTACCCTGAAGGACATGTATGTAACCAGTGACAGGCCAGTGCCCTACCTGAAGGAACCTGTGGAGAGATACACTACAATGTGACACAATGATAATGCTGGCTACACACCAGCATGGAACAAAGTTCTTCACCTTCACTTCCCACACAAAAGCACCAGGCACCACCAAACATCCCAAAAAAGTCACAGGAAACCCTCTGCTGACCTCAGTAGCTGCACAACTTCTAAACACATGGTATTAACCAAATTAACCCATGGACAGATCAACACTGCATGCAGACTGCTGCCCTGCTGCAGAACTCCCCACTGCAACGCCCACCCCCATCCCTGCCCTGTGGTACTGCAGTGCTCCAGCTGTGCTGCACTAGGCTATGTCTAGCCTTTCAGACCTTGGAGACCTTTCAGACCACCACAAACTCATTACCAACTCTCGAACAAAGCAACTGTAAAGAATGCTTCATGGTGCTATCAACACCTGCCAGAAGATGCTTCCTGTCTGAGCGACCCCAAGAGCTGTTGCAGCCCGCCACTCTTAGCTCCCATTTAAGTGGAACTAACTTTTGTGCTTGCAGAGCAGCCCTGACATGGGCTTTGGTGTTTGGTGAAAGCTCCGGAAAATGCCACAGAGCAGGACATGTCTCCCTGGTCACCCCCCTCGGCTGCACCGCAAGCCTCCCACCTGCTGCCTCACCCTGCCTGGCAAGGAGCTATATTTAAGTCACGATTACAATATACAAACTATGCAGACATATTAATCCAGTAGCATTACTGGATAATCATACCAACAGCCTCAGGGCCTCACCCTGCAAAAGATCACAAAAGCAAGTAACTCAACAGAACTCTTCGAGAGTACAGAGGCTCTCACAAGACATAGTTATGTTTGCAGGTTTTATCTCTTGGGTAGCCAGACAAAGGCGTATCCCCTCCCATTTTTCTTCAAAAGCCTCCTTCGCGGGGAAAAAAAAAAAAAAAAAAGGAAAAAAATTAGATTAGTTTTAAAACACTCAGAAATGTCTCATCAAATGCACTAAAACCAATGTATGGTATCTTAGACTTTGCATTTCTAAACCATTACACTTAGGCATTTTTTTACCCCAGTGAGCTATCAACACACATATCCCCTCATTGTCATGCCAGTGATATCCAGATCGTATTTCATAGGAAATATTCAGACCTTAAATTCAGCCTAGATATAATCTGGCCACCAACATGTGTTTATAATTAAGCAGCTATTGCAGCATTAATCATCTTGCAGTTCCTCCTTGAGGACACTTGAGTCTTACATGCCTCTCATTGTGCCCCAGTTACTTAGCTAGAAGAACTGCTCATGTCTACCCCTGCTGCTAGAAGCTGAGGTGCTGCATAGGGGGACGGATCATTTCAGTTTCATTCCAGCCATTGCCTTTGTAAGGACTTGGTTCTGGCTTCTTTGTCAAGATGAGCAGAGCTTTGGTCCAGCTGCATGCAGCTGGCCAACATCTGCAGTTTAGGTTTTGTTTCAGAAAGCACTTATCTCCAGCCCACTGAGGATGCTGCCAGCAGAGAAACTGCAGCAGGAATCACTGAGAGAGGCCTGGAGGTGTCCCTGTGCACAGCTAGTACTCCTTAATGCCATGTCCCATCAGTGCTCCCACACTTCCCAGGGACATTATTGCTCCTCTCAACAGACAAGAAGATAAAGATGATGAGAGGTATCAGATCAATGGTGGATGCACAGACCCAGCTGCCAATACTTGTCTGAGATACACAACCTAAAGATGCTAGTGCTGGAAAGTTTTTATTTCTCAGAGACTTGGCTAGAAAGCTATTCAAGGATTTCTATGACAAATGGCGAGGGAAGCTCTGTGGTCAGCAGGGAGTCTGGCTCACACTCTCTCCCAGGTCCTTACTGCCATTTTCTTTAACCACAAGCAGGAAAATCCACTTCAAAAGCCAGGAAATTCCACCAGACTGACAGCTAATGAGAGATGCTGGGGTAAAGATCTTGGAGGCTGCTGCAGAAATGCCTTTAAATAGATCATGAGCCTGTACCACAACATTAACATTCTATGACAGACTAGGGGAAATCACTTCCCTGTGTCCACCACATAAGAGACAGTGATGCCCTTGAGCTTCCTTAGGCAGGGCTTTTGTGGACTTTGTTCTACCCTCACCCCCACCAGTTTCACTTAGTATATTGAGCATACAGCTTTATACATGTTCCCATTTAAAATGCAACCTTTGCCATGCACACCCCAGCATTAATGTTTGACTTTGTGCTATTTTCCAGAGAATCAATTTCAGATTTTTTGTTTGTTTGGGGGTTTTGGGGGATGTGGCTGACGTTGCTTGTGACAGATCACGTCTTCAGGCTGTAGTGTAGAAATGGATGGGGAGTGAGAATCACGCCTGGTATCTGAAGGGCTGTACAAAGAGTCAGTAATCTGAAGCCCCTGCTGACATCTGTCAACCCCTTTAAAAACTGTAAACCACGTTCATTCAAGCGCTTTGGCATCCTTACAGATAAAAACCAATCCTTGTGCAGCCATTAGCAGGAAAGCTGGTGTAGAAGCCACTTGCAGGATGCAGACAATTGTTTATGGGTCACTTCAGTTGTCCTGCTCAAACAAAGGGAGCAGAGAAACAACAAATCCTCTCCTTGAAGCCGCAAATTTCATTCTACACATTCAAGCAAACACACTCCTGTCTACTACAGTCACAGACTGGGCAACACCATGCTCCCATGCAGAATCCTGTAACTGGGGGATCCCAGTGGACAGGATTCAAAAAGGGCAGCTGCATTAGGGCATCTTCCACCTTCCAGATCCTTTTGAAATGAGAAGACATGTCTGGAAGAGCCAAGAAAATCTCTAAACATAGAAGAAGAAGCTTTTCTTCTTGTTGTTCTTGGACTAATGCCCTCCTGCTATTCACACCCACAGCTGCTGGTCACTTGGCTGCCTACAGTCCGAGTCTAAATGGAGGGCAGTATGCCAGCTCATGACTTGGCAGGACACTTTTGCCACAGTGCTACTGCCAAGCAACCATGAATTTAAGCAGGCAGTCTTCCTGCACCACATTTTGAGTGCCACTGCTTTTGTGGCAACTGCTCCTTTGCACACATAACTAAGTGCTGGCACTATATCCTACCAAATCTTGAGCCCGGCATACTCTGTCCTTGTAGTCACAGGAGCTGGGATTGAGGGCAAAAAATTCTGTCCCTCAGAGGAGAAGGAACTTTATATTGCTCAACAGCAAAAGCTCATCTCATCTCAAAACACTGCCAACCAGAAGAGTAGAAAGCAAAGGGAAAGATGCCTCCTCTGCATCAACAGTCTGATTCAAGGTCTTTCATCAGAGTGACCAGCCCTAATCTCCTGCTGTGGGAGCAGATACTCTCCCAAAATCCAACTGCCCCACTTCTACATGAGCAAATCAGCTCTGCAAACAGAGAGAGAGAGGGAGGGAGTGAGGAAAAAGGAGTCTGTGCAACTGTCTGCCAAGCAGATAGGTGATCATAAAGTAAGTCTCTAAAAACCCATTTAGGGCATCTAAACTGTCAAGATCTATGTGAAAACTTATTCTGAAGCTTCTGACGGGCTTCGACCATCCTTTTTTTTATGCTTGTTAAAGATATCATGAGCCTTTCCTTGCAGACTTAAAATTTTGGGCACATGAGAAAATTAAGAAGAAATCAGTATGCCCAAATCTTTTGTATCTTCTCATCAATGATGTATCTGCCAATAGAACAGAAAAATGACTCATGGGTCTCCTCTGAAAAATTCTTTGCACAATGTCTTGAAGGCCTGATTGGCATTAGCACTCTATGAGACAAAAAATCCACACAAACCAGGGTGTCCAATAGGAAAGAAAACCCAGTTTGTCACGATCTGAATAGCAATGAAAACCTAATGCTCTTAATTAGCTTCCTTACTTGTAAACTGAGTGAAATCAGGTTGAGTTCCTGCCTCAGCTGCTGCAAGGATGGAGGATGCTGAGGATGCTGATGATGGAGCTGCCTTGGATAGTGCAGCAGTATCCACTCTGCAACAAACACTGCATCACCTGTCCACTGACACTACCCTGAAATGACTCCAGTCTTAGTACGGGCACACATCCTTTACCTCCAGAGAAGCAGAAACCTCCTGACCATACCGATCTGGGTACAGATTGCATGCAGACCAGCACCACTTCATTTTGTTAATCTCTACTTATTTGTCACAATAAAACCCTTCCTTCCTTCTTAATATCTCAGGTGGAGACTTGACAAGTGAAAACATCTGAAAGCCTTCTTCTAGAAATGAGATGTTGAGAGATGTGCCTTTTCTTGACAAAAATATTAATTATTCTGAACCTCTGGCAGGTGACATAGCTCTTAAGATGAAGAGTTATGCTGGTAGAAGTGCAGGCCAGGAACTCTTGAGCAGCAGGATAAGCAAGAAAGTAATGAAACCTGTACATCAGACAGATAAGGCATCTCCTGTACATTGATAACTATCACTATGATAAGACTCAGAAATTAATAACTAGAGAAAATGCCCTCCCTACATCCTGTGAAAATGATTCTCCATGCATGGCACATCTTTAGGAGGTCAATAAAACATCTTTAGGATGACACACACCCTGGTGCATGCCATAAGTAAGAGCATGCATTTGACAAAGCCATGACTTTCAGTGACAGCTCATTAAGTCCCAAGGTGAAGTAATAGCGCAGTTAAGCACAAAAAGGAAACAGTAATCTGTGCTGTGTGCCAGCATTTTACCCATATTCCTTTTCAGTCCAACCTAACATACAGTAAAATACTTTCACTATTGCTCCAACCCCCCAACTTAATATATTGGGCACCTCTTGTTTTTCTTCTAAACTAAATCTGTACTTTTTTTTCAGTGAGACAAACAGCTATGCCACTGAGATGCCTCCAACACCAGTTTTTAAACTTTATGGACATATCCCATGCTAATTGCTCACCTGAGAACATCCTTGTAGTTACTTAAGGCCCTGTCTGCCCCAGCCCACCAAGTGGGGCAAAGAATGCTGCTTGGGATGCTGGCACAATTCTGGGCAGAGCATCAGCCCCTGCCCATGAGCACCCTCCTTGCCAGCAGCACAGAGCAGGGATGGTCCCCACAGCCCTGCATTGGTGAGGTGGCAGTGGAGATTAGAGCTCCTCACTCACCCACTCAGTGCTGAGTGAAGGGTGGCATCTACTACCCAGCAAATCTTTGAATGAAATTCTATCACCATGCTTCATACTTCTTGTACAGATTTGACTGCAAAAGTGCAAGTCTGGCTGAGGAGTATGTCTGTCAGACGAGATGGACCTTGATCTGCATAATTTTTTAGTGGAGACTTGGCCTAAGTCTGCAAAGCAAAGCGCCATTGAGGGATTAGTGGTCTTCTGAGCATGTCTGTGATATTATCCAAAAGTAAATTTCAGTGTCTTGTCTCATTTTCACATAGCAAATAATACTGAATTTGACTCAACAGAGGATTTAAGAAAAAGGACATCACATTTTGGGAATGGAAAAACAAAAGTTCTGTATGCCAAACTTTGAGCAGAAAATTTGTGTTTTTACTAATTAAACAAAGGAATAACCCCTATCATGATGGAATTTATTCTGTCTGTGGGAATACTAATAAGTGTAAAAAAGATCATCAGATAATCACCATGCTGGTTGATTATAACTATTATACAAGTAGCAGTAACAGACAGGTATTTTTGTATGTCACCTAATTAATAAGACTGTATAAATTCTGCCATGCTTCAAATACATTTGTCTATGTACCACTCTGATTTGGTAAAAGGTGTAATGCCTAAGTGAGAAAATAAAACACCTACCACAAAGGAAGGTTTTCTGATAAGTTTGAACCCAATTACTCAGAGCCTCGAATTTCACTAACAGCAGCTGGGAAAAAACAAATCCTTCAGTGTCACAGAGCAGGCTCTTCCTGCTACAGGGAAGTATAAATTGGACTGCGGACCACATTTAATTAAATTTATCTTCAATGGTTACAGCAGGAGGAGAAGAAAGCCCCTACCACCCAAGGTTCCCGATAATGGGAATAGAAAAAAAAAATCCCATGAGACTGTAGGTAACTGTTGCTTACTCACTCAACAGTAAGACAAAGAATAGTATCTGCAATAAATGAAATTTGGGCTAAAATAATTTGCGTATTTCCAGGTCCCCTGGAAACAGTCTTCAATCTATTAGAAGTTAAAAAAAAAAAAAAAAAGAAAAATATCACTCCCATTTTCTTTAATGACATGAAATATCAGAACCAACAAAATTTAAAGTCGATGATTTGTAGAACCCAGTATCTGCATCGCCTTTCTGCATTACTTCACTGTTTTGTGTATTCCGCAAATGGTTCTCTCCAACACACATATGGGTGATTAGGGTTTCCAGCAGGGCTCTGATGATTGCTCTATGGAAGCAAAGACACCAAGAACAGCTGTAGGAAACAGATGTGCCACTTAGGGCACCTTCAGTGAATGGACTAGGGATGAATAATTCACATGCTCAGTTCAGAATTCCTTTATTTAAAAAGGCGATAAAACCCCTATTATTGCCTATGTTTTTAGCCTATCTCCACTTGGAAATAGACATTCTGGTAGCCAAAGCTGCATTGGAGTGAGTAAAGGAGAAGAGTTGCAATGGGCAGGGCAGTAGCTGGAGCTCCTAGGCCCTTTCCCAGGCTAAACTGAGTCTTGATGTTAGTAAGTATAAAGTTCCAGCTCTGAGAAGCACATCAGCAGCCATAGCAGCTGGATGGCAAAGTGGTAACCTGCAAAAGTAGTTATTCTTTATTCTGGGAAAAAACAGAGTTTGGCAATTCACAGAAGGCAGTGCACAACTTAGTGAAGAAATGAAAGATGTGACATCTACGAAGGAGAAATCTCCATCTTGTAAGAAGATCATCATCCGAACATAATCAAAATACTAGGGAAATTTTTTTGAAATAATAAATGCAGTAAACAGGGATACCAACTGGGGAAAAAAGCAAGGGTAGTTGGAAGGACAAACCAGACGTATGAGCAAGCAATATGAGTCTCATATGCTTCTGAAAATTTGCCAAAGGAGGTTTTATTCTGAGTTAAGTTTCCTTAACCAGGAATAGTCTAAATACTCCTGATACTGGTTTTACAACAGTGCTAAATTTCCAAATGCTTACCTTAGGGCTGCTCTTTTTTTTTTTTTTTTTAAACAAAGATGAGTTAGAGTCAGTCAGGAGCACTGGGAAAGAGCTGAAACAGAAGGATTAAGTAAAGACCAAAAAGTCATAAGGTGTGGCAGTGCACACCTACTCAGGCCAGATGAACCCAGGATTGCAGTAGCCAAACTTCTGACAAGAATTTGTCCCCTTTCCCTGAAAGTGGCTGCTGTGACCAAGAAGGCTGGAGAGCATCTCCTGGAAAGGGCAGGGGGAGCAGAGAGAGATGCCAGTGTTTTCTAGGCAAGGAAATTGCTACTTCTGCATTAAATAAGTTACTGAAATTCTCATCAGACATATTAATAAAACAAAGACAGGTAGAGAGATAAGGAACAACCAGGTCAGTTCCTGGAAAAGAAAACTACCGTGGCAAGCCATTGGAGTTACTTAAGCTTATCAACAGATAGTGGATAACTTAAACCCAGCTGACCTTCAGTTTCAAATTACCTGCAATCCTTTGCCTCAAGTTACCTGCAGTCCTGTGCCTCAAATTATTCTATTCCTGTTCCATTTAAAACCTATCAACAAACCTTAAAGGGCACAAAAATACAGATAAACCAGTTAAAAAAAGCATTTATTCTTTCCAGTTTCTGCAAAACATGCATTTTTTGCCACAACCTCCTTCCTGCACCTAGTCTGTCAAAGTACAGTGACAGTGCTTACTGAAGCATCAGTCCTGTCCTCTCTGCCTGGACAGACATTTTCATCTTAGTGCTGATCTTCTGCTTTGTCACTCTGGTGATAATCTGTCATAATCCTGTCATGTAAAAATCACGAAGAAAAGAAGACTACCTCTGCATTAAGTTCAAGTCACCCCAGCTGGCTCAGTCTAAAACTGTAGATTACTCATGTCCAAGCTGGGTATTACCTGAAAGACCTCCGCTGTGGTTTCTCTATAAAACAACAATCATTTCATGACTAGCTGACTCTTCCTCAGGACAGTCATCTATCAGCCAGCTCCTACGTCCAGCTTACCATACGCCTGCTCAGTGCTGAACACAGTGCCAAGCTCAGATGAGACTGCAGGCAACACACATCAAACGCTAATGGTGAAACCACAGCAGTCTGTGGGTGACTTCCCAGACCACAGGTGCCACGACCTGTTTTGTGGGCATGTCCAGAAATACTGTTCAGAAACATACAACACCATTACTATAAATTTCATTCCACCTTCACACAGGGCTGGAAACTGTACGATCCTGGTGTCCCACACTATATTTCTAAACACAACCTTACTACAAATAGCAAGGTCCAAATGATGGGAGTCCAATCTAAACAAGTCGTGTGACCAAAAAGCTTGGAGATGTATTTTTAGTTGTTTACACAAACTTCCAGGTTATGAAGAACAAGAATAAGATAGTCAGGAGACACTGTGAAAGGGGTTTGAGTAACATTTACTTTTGTCTGCTTTGAAGGAACAAAATGCTGATAGAAGGGGAAAAAAAAGCTCTTTACCTAGAATGAAAAGCAAAGACAGTAAGTGCTCAGTATTTAAGCATTCGGCAAGTTAAGCCTTTCTGATGCACTGTTCCAGATAATGGTTCTTTCCCAGTCTGTAAAACCCAGTTCCATCCCAAATTAGCACTGGCTTTAACCAATGAGGTCAAATTTTGAGAAAATAAAGAACTTCAGGCATGAAGAAAGACTTGTCAGAAGACTCAACAGAACTGTAACACCCAAATGAATCCAGCTAAACTCACCAGGAACCCCCTCTCCCAACTTCCAAACAAAATGAATTTGCTTGGAGAACAATCAATCCTGCCCAGAACTGTGTAAATCACGTGGAAATTGCTTGCAAATATAGAAATCTACCAAGCAGTTACAACTAGACTTATTTTTCTCCCCTAGAGCTCTATTTACAAAATTGCTTGAGACACGAGTAGGCAAAAGCCTCCCTTGGTGTGGAAGATCAGTGCACATGTTACCCAGTAAGCTTTTCCTACTTCCCACAGAGAGAGTCCTCTAACCATTCAGGTACATGGCACTCTTGAAGGAGATTCAGATCAGAAAAGCCAATAGCCTGAACAGAAAAAGCTGTTTGTAAGCCAGATTGCTAGAAACAAGTTTTCCAGCAGACCTACAAGCAGTTCATACTCAAGCCAAACAAGCTGCTTGAGCTTCTCAGAGTGGGTGGAAAAGCCACCCAGAATTAGTGTAGTCTCTGACAGAAGCAACGTGATGAGATGGCAACTGAAGACCTGTCTCATGTCCTTTGAGTGAGAAGCACATCTGCAACATTTTAACTCTGTTGAGTTAATTAGCTTCTTGAATCATCACTAAGGCTAGACAGAAAACCAGCATTTTCATAGAAATGCACCAGAGTTCTGTCAGGCTAGGACACTTAAAACTTTCAAAAAAGATCCTTCCTCTCAAAGCACCTCCTCACTGCCATCCTGTATCAAGGGTGTCACTCAGTTTGACCTGCCTCTGTCCCTCAGGTGTTTTGCTGGGAATGCTAAGCTGGAGAGCCTGCCTTTCCTGAGCACTTCCTGCACTCAGTCCTACAGACAGAATCGCTGGCAGAGCTGCAGATGCACCCGTGTTGTGCAGAAAAAAGAAAGATACTTTCAAAGCATATCTTTATCCATGAGGATGCAAGCACAGTGCAGACAGGGTTGATGTAAAATAAAAAAAAAAAAAAAACAAAACTAATCAGGAAAGCCCTTAAGCATTTTGATTTAACAAAGGAGAACAAACATATTCATTCCAAAGCACCTAATGATTTTAATTAAAAATTTCCCTCCTCTGCAAAGTTTCATTCTTTTAATTTATAAAAAGCTTGTAATTAAGATGTAAATGGAAGTTCCAAACCTTGCCATTTCCTGTGCAAAGAAAATTCTGATTTTTTTTAATATGTCATTAGTTGGTTTGATTTAGATAGAAATTTTATCATTTAAATCTCCAAGTAAAAAGACCTAAACAACTTCTGCCAAAGGAATTTTAAGGCAAGAAATAAAAGCTTTCAGTGATGTAACAATAGTGGATCCAGGAGAATAAGCAGCCTTGCAGAGGCTGCATCTGGCACGGGAATACTGGACAAGACTGTCAGCATTCTCCCGAGCGCCAGACTTCTTCCAATTTGCACCTTCAAACCTATGCATTTGTTCACCGAGATACAGTAAGAAAAAGTGCTGTTCTTGTTCCTTGTGCTGCCACACAGTGCATACTCCATCAGCTCAGCAGGGTGACACATCTCAGACACTTGGTCTTATTAGAAACCCGCTCTCGTTAGCTATGCAAAAGAACACACTGTCTGGCCAGTCGCTGCTCCTAGAATGCCAAACACATCTGCCTCTGATATGGGCTAGATTCCTCACCACCTACATCCTTCCTCTGGATTCCTCTGTGCATGGGTGACTTCAGGATGGTGCTCCCAAGAAAATGAATCCAAAATTACCTTGGTAACAGTTTCAGGTCTCCTTTTGAAAACGGGTTTTTGGATGACTTCACTGTATTCCCACTGCCCGATATGGACATCCTGATAAATGCTGCTGTTGCTCAAGAACCTCTGCTGATGTTCTCTGAATGCAGGGAGGGAAGGATAGCAAGAACTTTGTTTGGGGGCAAAACAAAATACTTTCGGCATCTTTTTACACAGGCACTAGGCAGCCATGTACAACACCCTGGTTTGAGGATGCTCCTCTATTTACCAGGATGTTTTACTTTGCAGACATATGCTCCCTCTGTATTCCCCATATGTTTTTGGGGTTTTTAAAAAATAAATTTGGAGGAGCAGAATCATTTGCTCCATTTCAGGCAGCTTAATATGGCAAACATTTGGATGAGCATCAGAGGACAGAAGAATCTGCTGGATGAATACATGAAATTTTGAATTGAAAGACTGAAAAACTCTTTTGTAAAAAAACAGAACAAGATTTTGTGACATTAATGACATTCCTTATTAAAGACTGTAGACAAACAGCTCAATACAGATGTGCTACTTCAGAAAAAAATAGAGCAAAGGCCAGGTCAGCTCAGAAAACTTCCTTTTCTGCATAAAAATACAGAATACTGCACCATCTTCAATATGAGACACCCATTGTTAAGGTCTGGTCTAGGAAGCCATTCACAGCTCACAACAGCAGCAGTAACGATCAAATGAATGGATGCACAGTCGTGCTCATTCTTGTGCAGCACAGAATGGTGACCTTTCTATCAAACATGTCCATCTAAATCCCAAACCACTGTCTGACAAATGCTGCACATACAGGAACAATGGGGGGTTTGTGTAGCATTAAGTATCCCACCCCAGAACTAATGCAGGAAAGACAGGAGCTGCCTGGCTAAGGGTGAAGACAGTACAAGCGTAACACCTGGGAAATAGGGATTTTATTCTCAGTTTTCACTAGATTCTCGTGTGATCTGAGAAGATGTTTTACCTTCTTCTGTGACAGAAATCAACAAGGCCCCGTCACTTATTCACCCGTTCCAAAATATTTTTGTACCCTACATTTTTTTAACTTCCTTAAAAAAAAAAAAGAAGAGAAAAAGAGCAAAGAAGTGTGTTGCTTGGTGTTTTTTAGTAAGTGACATTCCAGTAAGAAGTTTGATTGTTACAAAGGACCTAAAGTACTTTTAAATGAAGGAGTATTATCTCAATATGAAGCTAAGAGTGGTTGCTGTGAATAAAAGCAAAACCTTCCAGTTTGACAGGACTGTATTTGGCCATGGTTTCTCTATCATGGGCTACTTACCACTGCCTAAAATCCAGCTGACCTCAGACAACAGCAGGCAGGCAAACCCAAGCTCTGACATTCAGGAAAAAACAATGAAGGGGGAGGATGAGCATATCTTTGTGTTCTGGAAGCAAGACCTATGTGATTCTTTGAGGAAAAAGGAAATGCAGCAGAACAAAAACCCAACAGGCATCCTATTTACTGCAGGCACTATCAAAATTAGAATTGTTATTAATATTATAGCAAATCTGGTGTTATGAGAGACCAGAAACCTTACTGCCTATCTCTGCACTTGCTGTTAACAGTCTCCATCTGACCACCCTTAGCACACTGCAGAGATGCAACTTAAGCTGACCTAAGCTGGATTGAGAGCAGCGCATCTGTGCTAATGTGCGTTATGTGTGCTTAGGGTGTTGATCTTGCTAAAAATTAACAAGGTAAAAACGATTATCCCTCATATCAGCTCTCACTGCAACTACACCGCTGCCACTGTGAGAGTAGGAAGGCAAGAACATATGATGGGGGCTAAGAAGGCTACTGCAAACCAGAATGGTAATGGGACCTAAAGTGCAGATGGACTGAAGCTTTGGCTGATCTCTCTTAGCTGATTAACTGTGGCCTGTTAAGAAAATATATGGGCCCACCTTCCCTCCTCTCCCTGGTTGCTCACCCCCTCTTTCCTTCTAGACCTTCCAGAGATAAGACACATAAGGCTGCATGCATGATCTGTCAGACCAAGGCCTGAATCCAACCAGAAAAAAAAAAAATCAGGTGAGGGAATTGAGGGTGAGGATTGTTTTCCATCCATGCAGGTTCCCTTACAATGGGGTTACATTATCACTCTGGCCTAGGAGAGTTCATCTTCCACCTTGCTTCTCTTTCAGCCACTTTTTCAGAGCAGCAGCCAAATGCCATGCACTCTGGGGTCTGCTCCCTGGGAGAACTGCTACTCTCTCCACAGATGACAGAGGGAAACCAGAGAAACCATCCCCTCTCCAAAAAGGTTTGATGACTCTAAACCATTAGTTTCTGTATAATCCATTTTTCACACTGGAACACAGCTCCCTAGCACCTCACACAGGAAGCAGCAGCCCCCCCATAACAGCAGTCAGGGAGGAGCAGAAAGAACAACTGCAAGTGCAGAAAGAACAACTGCGCTTTGGTTCAAGCGCAGCGGCACATGAACCAAAATTCACCTAAATCAGTCAGATATGTAGTCACACATACCAGGAAAAAAAGAGTAAGAAAAGTCCTGTTTGCCCTGCATGATACACTGTCATCTGATCATGTGCTCTGCTGTTTCTCACAGTGCCTGGCATAGGCACTGTCTTATCTGTCAGCTGTGCATTAGACACCCCGGTGAAATACTTGCAAGGATACATTTCCCTAGAAGTGACACTCTGATGATGCCTTGGCAAGAGTAATGGCACTAATGCCAAGGGCTCACTGGCTTCCAGTCCAAATCCTCCAGCACAGGGGCAATTTCTATTACTGTCAGCCATAAAGTACAGTGGATATTGTCAAGCACTTGACTGAAAATGCATGCGTAAAGCATTAACAAGAAAGATGATACAGCTTCCTCCTTGATAAATGACTCTCTTGCCTAAACTCTGCAGCAGGAACAACCACACATTTCACCGTTATTTCCTGTGGAAGAATTTCCTTTTGGTTTTGCGGATCAGACCATCATTTAACACATCCACCTCACTACTGGATTTGCAGTGGTACAGAGTAGCAATCCACACGATTGCTTGCCTCTGGAAGGCAAGCATTCACATTAAGTAACTAAGATACAGGAGTACCTAGTTCAGGAACCTAATACTCCTCATGCAGCCAACCACAAAAGAAATCCTCCTGCAGGGAATTCGGAGCAGGTACAACTCCCAGAGTGAATACCTCGTCCACCACCTTTGTTCAGGTTGCCAGACCTGAGGGTCCCGGGACACCTGTAACAAGGGACAGATCAGCCAAGTGCTGAGAGGACATGGGAATGTGAAGCAATTGAATAATGGAGAAAGCTGGGGAGGAAACCGTCTGTCATATAATTGCCTCTTCATGTGTGCATTAAGTCTGAGGCACGGAAGTGTCAGGATGTTATTCAGTATGAGGAAAAGGAAATACCTTATCCTGTAGGTCTGGTTATTTTTATTGGAGAGGGAGAGAAGACTCCCATGACATGAGTTGGCTCTCTGAAACAGCTAGTCCCAGGGAGGTAGGACATCGATCCATGGCACTGCTCGGGGCTTCTCCCTTTAGTGAAAGGCTGGATACAACATTAGCCCGCGCATCAATGCACGAAGGGACAGATTTGTCAAGCGGGAGCTTGGCCAGGTCACCAGCTGGCTACTAGAGATATGCTAGACAGGGACACATACTGCTGTTTTCTGAAGAAGTAGAAACATGCCTCCTTGCTGTGCACCGGATTAGACTGACTTGAGACAACCTCTCCTGCACCAGTGGGATACCTTTTCTGACTACAACAACACTTCCCTTATTGCTTCTGGTCTTTCCAACTAGTTTTTTCTTCTGTTAGGGATAGAATGTAATATATTTGATGTTCTAAGGCAACTGCTTAAAAGCTCCATGGAAGATGATAGCCAGCACTTATCATGGAGCAGAGGCACTTAACTGATGTTGAAATGCCAAGTGCAGATGTTGGAGTGCCAACACAAAAGAAGTTATGAATGCCTACAAACATACTAGTCAGGAAAGAGTGTAATTATGGCAATTAAATACGGAACAAAACCAAATATCCCTTTGTTCAAAGGGACTTAAAACTATAAAACAAATATATCAGAAAGGAAATGCTGGGGCAGAAAAAGCATTCATAAGAACAAACAGAGAGTTGTCTGAGAAGAAAGCAATTATAATTATTATGTCACATCAAATGCAATAGATAACTTACTTCCACAAACAAATGCATTTGAAGGGATTCTACAAGGAACTGAATCCTGTGTTAATGCTTCCCAGGTGTAAGATGATAGCTAGAAAACCACAATAATGACAAGCCCATAACCATGGCAGAATGAGAAGCTCTAATGGGGTTATAATCTTCTCCGCAGAGCTCAGCTGGCCTGGCTTGATTTCCTCTATTATTTTCAATCTTAAAGAAACACTACTAGATTCAACTCAGTCATCTCCAAGCCATCAGAGGGAGCCACCCTGTGACTTGAACTTTATGGGTTTTGGAGGGTTTTGCTGACATGTTAAAAACATACTCCCCAACAAAAGATGAAAAACTCCTGGGGAATCAATGCTGTAAACGAAAAGAGAAACCTAACTAACAGTGAAATTCACAGGGATTAAAAAGCCAAGAGTCTGAAAAGCATTTCACCCTCTAATCTTTTGAGCTAAGTGTTTTCCTCAAGGATTCACTGCTGTTGTTTCCAGGTGACTGTCATGACCTCACGCTGGCTGCTGGTCATCAAAACGGAGCATGTGATGGACCCCCAGCTCAGATCTACCATATTCCAAACAGCCAAGTGCCAACAGTGTTCCAGTGCTGATCCTGTCTCAGTGTTATTCTTCCTATCCCTCATGCCCTCTTCCTTTTTGTGCTACAAAGACACAGTTGTTTATCTTGGAAGCTCACTTTCAGTCCCTTATCCTCCCTCTCAATTTTTCCTCCTTGGCTTTTCTCAGGCTACAGGGCATGGTGAGAGCTCTGGAGAAGGCTTATACATCTCATTTCATCTCTTCCTGCCTATCTGCTGCCAGGGAGTGAAAAAGATGGCAGGATCTCTCTCCTCTTGCTGCCATCATATACTGTGGAAGAAAAAGTGGTTTTGTTGCTCCATACACACTGCAGGGGAGAAAAGGTGTTGAGATGATCAGAGTATCCTGTTTTCTTCTGCTGACCTTAGGGAAGTCAGGCACAAGGGACCTAGGGGCTACAGATATTACGGTACATCTCACTGTCAGAGCTCACAATCAATTCCCCTTCCTAAGCTGCTCCCCACCATCAGGACTCTATTCTAGTCTCCTGTGGTTAATGAGAGCCTCCAAGCTACAGATGCTCGCCTGCTGTGACTCACAGAGGCCGCTCTTATTAAAACAACATACAATTAATACCACAGTGAACTTCTACACTGTCTTTAAGAAAGCACTGTATGAAGTGAGGCAGCTATTGGTACGCTGGTGCAGTGCCTGGGGAACTAAGGCAGGCATGGGGGAGGAGGACTTATCTGAGGTCCCACCAAAGGAATCAAGGGCACAGCACTTAAGAAATGACTGAGTAGCAGCATAAGGAGCCATGAGAGTGGTTCTGACACCCAAACCAGCTCCTCTTGTGAGATACAGTCTTGATTCCATAGCATGCTGACAGACTCAATGCCTGGCTTTGATGGCAAAAGAAATCCAGGAAGAGTGAACAATTTGGTTAGAGAAAACAGGACACATGTTTACCTGCATACTCGTAGTACTTTTGAAACATCTGATTTAAAAGCTCTGCTGTGAGTCTGCATACTAATAACTTCCTCCTACTCCTTAAGGAAAACATTTTGTTCTGGGTGTCAAGAAGTCCATCTCTACAACTCAAATATGCAGACATCTGTAGGATGAAGAGAGGCGATTGTGTGCAATGCTGCCTTCAGTGTGCAAACCAAACCTCTGCGTTAGTCACTAGTTCATAAGCAGGAGAGCCCTACAGCTCTCTACATCTACTTCCAGCAGCTGGGGCTACAAGAGGAAATAAGTGCTTCTGTTGAGAAGCATGCAAGAGGTTCCATTACAGATGGCAAATTGCCTGAAAACAATAAAGATGGAGGGAAGGAGGCAGGAAGGCAGGCAGGCAGGAAGAAAGGAAGGACACAACTAGACAACAGTCATATAAAAATATCTGAAGTCAATTGTGAGGCAGTATTTCAACCCATCTACATTTACAGTATGATTTGCTCCTTTGTAACTTTACTCATCTTTGAAGGCTCCAAAATGAAGTTGTAGCTACTCTGTATTATCTTGGCTGCAAGTCTAAAATTCTAACTAGAAGTTTAAATGACATTTCTGAGTAATAAGAAGTTGCCTTAGCATTTTCTGCTTCCTGTCTGGAAAATGCTGTTTGATCTGGAAAAGAGTTAGTACATATATGAGTGAGATGAAAAGCAGCAGTTAAAGACAATTCTGATTTACAAATAAGATTATTAAACTGTCCTCCTGAAACTGTTCAACTTGTCTGAAGAAACTCAATAAGGTGATTACATTTTTCAGAGTCGAGAAAGTATTGCGGAAAATCTCTAAGTTGAAGTTCAAATCCTCAGACTCACAGAAACAAAGACACCTGTGACTCCCAATTAAAAAGTGCCTCTAAAATGTAGGGTGCTACTCTCATTGCCTCCCATAGAGGAAAAATGTATTTCCTTCAAAAGTAAAAGGCCATTTTTGTGATTACAAGCCTGTTTGGTGACTTGCATTGTAGCAGGCAGCAGAGCTGCAGCAGTAATTCCTAGGTCATTATGCCTCTTAGTAAGAATGCCGTTGGACAAATAAGCTTCCTGTTCACTTACTTCCAAGTCCATGGCATCTTTATAACCTAAAATTTATATGTATTTTTTACAATATTCAGGGCATTTAATATGAAATATTACCATAAAAGCACAACTCCAGTTTAGAAACTCTTATCTATGTCAAGAGATCCAGAACTAAGGCTAGTCAAAGCTGAGCAAGCGTGTCAGAGCAACAGACAAAAGCAAAGGTGGTAGAAAAGACATTGGAATAACTTCTCTCAGAAAATCTTGACCTCACTAAACATAACACATGAGAAGACTGATTCAGTCAGAGCTTTTTAAAAGACATTATCAAGATACGCTATTCTGATTTTAGATCTTTCAGAAGTTATTCTAAATTTTGACTGTATAAGGATTTTGTTCAATACACTAAAAGGCAGAACTGCCTGATCTTCCTGTAGTGTGGATATTCATTTCTACAGACACTGATACGATAAACAAGAAAGCAAAACCATCCAGGATCCCAGACTTTGGATTTGTAGTAAAACTCTGAAAACATCCAGACTTGTAGTAAAACTAGGATCTCAATTTTTAGAGGGATCATGCTGAATAAATTCACTATCTTTTAAGACTTACATCATCTACAGCTGGATGTGAAATCCAAATCTATCAGTCTTGCACATCATTATGGGCACAAATGCCTTAACATAAACCTAGACAGAGAAAGGCAGCACTGCTCTAAATCTTGGTAATTTCAAATGGAGGAGAGTCATATTCACTCCAACTCCTCGAAAAGGAAGTTGCCCTGAACTTTCAGAAAGAGAATCAATCAGATAAATACCTTTCACGATATGGCCTAGACACGAGGACATGAAGATCTACCTATAAATTTCCTCTTCTGAAACTATAGTTGTTCATCATTTGACTGACGCACTTCTTACCCTTTACTCTTCTTCCTCCACAGAAGAGGTAAAAGCTTTTCCATAATTTTTGCATATACATGTTGTGAAGCATCGATGAATTCTCCATAGTGAAAGCTATTACATTGTGCTCTGACAGACATCTTTAGGAAAAGTAAAGCCACAAAGCATTACCAACGTTTTGGAATCATATGAGTTTTATGGATTTACAGTGTAAAAACTAGATGCTTTATTATCTTTAGCCAACGTATGTTCATATACCTACTATATAGTGCTGAAAGCAAAAGTGGTAAGACTGTTAACATGGAGTAAGGATTCTGATTTAGCTCATTATCATCACATAGCACTTCCTAGGAGGCTGGCTAGGAGAAAGTGGGATGGGAAACATATCAAATTAAGAGCCTGAAGAAAACTTATTTAAGTATCAGTCATCTGGAAAGAATTAAATGGCTAAGCTATCAGAAAAGAGGTGATAATGGATGGCACAAGTGCTTTCCAGATAGGCTTGAGAGCAGGAATATGGTGCTTAAACAGGTTCCCAGGGTACAGCAGGTCTGGCTGGAAACCCTGAAGTGCAAAAGACGGTAATTTTTTTCTATGAATTCTGTTTCTTTGGTTTTGAAATACTTGAATCACACAGGTGAAGCTTCAGAAGGTGTTCACTTTAATGCAAACTGCAACCATCTAAACTTAAAATGTCACCTCCAGATTTCTTTTTAACTGTAATAGAAATTTTGGGAGCAGCAAGGCCACCCAGTTTTGACTTCTACAGCTGGCCCAAATGTCCTGGGTGCCTACTCACCCACGGGCACTTTTAGAGTTTCAGTGAAGCGCTGTGGGCGAGGCTGTAGTGCAACAAGCTAGTTTTAGGCAGTTTTTTCAGCAAGTAGATGCTAGAGACAGGATTTAAATTAAAAACCTTTGGGCCTTTTACCCCAGAAGAGTCCAAACTCCTCATTATCAGCATTTTACTAATAGCATTTCCACTGGAGGATGAACAAATCCTGTTGGCGGAACAATGCAATTAACCTGAGTGTAAAAACATTAAATCTACTCTTCAGAACAAGAAAAGCAGGAATTGGTAAATACAAACTTGATGAAAGCCACCCATCTGGCGTGGGATGCTTGCTGGTGTGTAACTTATGTTTTACAATAATACATTTAAAAAATTGAGATCTATTTTTGTGCTGCTACTCTTGCAACAAGACTGTAGCAACTACATCAGAAACACGGTTTAGCAGAGAAGAGAACTAACCTACCACATTTCCTAGAAACCATTAAATATTCATATGCATGTTAATATATTGCACCTGGCAGTAACAATCTCAGCCCCAACCTAAAATAAAACTCAATTTTTCCCAGTCAAGTGAAAATAATGTACAGTCACTGCTACGATAACAGGTCTAATCATTTCCTTGGGCTGTCTCCATTCTCCGTATGTTGGCTGTGCATAATTCATAGGATTTGCCATATGTTGTCTGAAGCAAGTGTCCCTGTAAGTGTTTGTGGTTCTACTCAAAGGCATGTCTTCATAAATTACATTGTGATATATTTGACGTTAGAAAAAAAAACCAAACAGGGAAAACAATTCAGTGAAACATAATCTGCTTAAAGTTTACTACTTAGCCATGTGTTGAACATTCAAGCTATTAGCTCCCCAAAGTACAACTTTTTTCTCAGTGTGCACAGTCTGCTTCTGCTGGCAGCAGTTTCAAAGGCAAAAAACAATTTATCTTTCTCTCAAAATAAGAACTTGGTCCAGCAATCATTACAAACACAGATAGCTTCTGCTAGCTTCCGAGAGCCTGAGCACATGAACTAGGATTGGTCACTTGAGTAAAGGATAGCGGGATTAGACTTTCCACTGGCTGCAGCCTTGCAGCGGAGAACCCCCACAGTACAACTTGGGTTTCCTGTATCCTGACAGACCTCACAGCTTCAATGACTTTTCCGACTCCCAGCTGGTTTCCCTGCAGCATCTTCAATAATTTTTAGGCAAGCAAAGTTCAAAAGATAAGCAGCTGTGGAGCAAAGACAGAGTATTGGTCAAAATAACAGGATGACAAACAACAGGATCTCCCAAGAGAGTGGCATTGTTCAGAGAGGGGAAACAAATGGCAAAAAATATAGACAAGGGCAGAGGAAAAGGAAAAATAAAAGCAGAAGTGATGTAACCTGTTTGCTTCTGTCTCCTGATAGCTAATGAAAGATGAGCTAATTAGCACACTCCTCAGCTGAAACAGGAATAAACCCTCCTTTCTACAGACAGCTATGCATATTGCAAAGGCTCTCAGGGGCATCCTGTCTCTCAGACTGATGACCCTCCTGACCCGTGTGGCTGAGATCTCCCCTCCAGCTGAAAAGGTGCTGGAGAAAGCAAGGCAGGCAGCCGAACGGATGGACACAGCAGGACCTTGTGGTACATCTTTACTTGAGAAAACAGGATAAAAATCTGAAGGATAAAGGAATAAAAACTTTATTTATGCTGAGAGAAAACAAATCATTATCTGATGCTTTAGGAGGAAAATGGGAACTGGGTTGAAGAGAGGCGAACTGGAATGCTGATGGGTAGCTTTGCATATTTAAGAACTTCAAATTTTAAGAGAGCTTCTCACTATGTGAAGCATAACTGTGTTTGCAGAATTCCACTACACTGAGGAAGTCAGAAGAGCAAGCATGAACTTCAGTGCTAAAGTGATGCCCATTTTCTAAACCATAATTTACTTCTGATGCTCATAGCAGTGCTGTCATCAAATCCCACTGGCAGCTACCTCAACAAAAACTTTCACACATAATATAAAAATTTCTTATGCAGCCACGACCCTGTGAAGAGACATGTATTTCCAACATGAATAACACAGTTATGCTGGCACAGTGGGTCTTCCAGTAAAACATACGCTCATTCTTCAGCTGGTCAATGACTCAGGAAAGCCTGACTCCCACAAAAAGGAGAAGGCCATGCTCCCCAAATTCAGTTCAAGAAGAGAGTCCTCCAGACTGCAAACAGAAATACTTGGATTTTAACAGAGCTATGTGTCAGTGTGATGCAATGAGAGCAAAGAGCCAGACTTCCAAGTGTCCCAGGCAGCACTACGTTGACATTCTTATTTTTAAAAAATAGAGTACATAAACCCAGAAAAATTAAAATGGTAATGGCTTCTTTTGTTGAAAGTTTATCTTTAGGAAGAAGAAATTTTTTCATGTGTTGGGATTTAGTTAATCTCACAATATGTGAGGCAAAAGGCACCACTGACAGTCCAGTACAAATCCAGTGCATGATTCTTTCAACATTTCAAAGATGGCTACAGTTCTCATTGTGTTTTGATGTTTGCATTTTTTTAAACAGCTCTGTGAATTATTATTAAAAAATTTAAGTTCAGAAAATAATGAAAACTAAAGCCAGGACAAACACATAAGAATGAGGAGACTATTGTTCACTTAAGATCCAATTTTGCATCAATGAAACCAAAGGAAGTTCTACTGCCTTCTTTGCTGAAGGAGGTAACACGTCCTCACTTGTGGTTCTTCACCTTTACACCTGGTAGAGAAACAAATTCAACTTCATAAGGTCTAGTAACACCCAGAACTAGGTCTTGCCTCTGGCCATCAACACTACAGTCATTATTACCTTCCTTTTTCCTAGGCAAAAAGTGACAAGAAAGGAGATCAAGTATCCTAGATGTGAACACATCAGTTACTACCAATCATCAGTAGGCTCTCTGGAATTTACTGAAGACAGAATACACTTAACACCTGAACACTCACTGTCTAACAAGTCCAAGTTATTACCTCATGTATGAGGAAGCAGCACAGCCACAGGCACCTCATGGGCAACTGCTGAATACAATCAGATATTAAAAGTGGAAGAAGAAAGAGACTCAAATAGCTTCTGCATCTCTCAGTGATTTTTACCAGCTAGGAGCTGATTTTCTACCAGAAACACTGTATTTCCAAGGGTTCAGTTATAACTGGAGAATCATGAAACCCATCACAGAAGCTCCAAGTATGGTGTTGCGTAGCAGCATAGTAGTTCTTGATTCTAATGCTGTGGTAGGTCACACAGCCTTTAACAGGGGGAAAGGGTGGAACTGGCAGTCTCCACCTTACAGGAAACTTGGTCATTCATGTGTCTGCAGAACATGACACCTTTATGATCATTCCCTGTGAGCACTGGAGTTAAAGGGCACACATGACTCTGTGCACAAGTACATGCTTCTGCCGTTAAATCCTGACTCCTTCCTGTTCAAGGCTGGAGAACTCCAGGAAGGAGTTTGGGCATAAATAGCCTGTTGCAAACAGAATAATTTGTGCAGCTGCCTCCCAGTGACTGTTTTTCCTAAGTGTTCCGCAGTTATGAGCAGTTTTCATGGAAATGTGTTCCTCTTCACCTTCTTTCCTGAGGCATGGTTCCTTTCCCTTCTGTACCATCAGGACAACAGAGGATGTTCAGGTTGAGTATTAAGAACAAGTTCTCCACTCAGAGGGTGGTCAAGCACCGTAAAAAGCTCTTCAAGGAAACTATCATGGCCCCAAGCCTGTCAGGGTCAAGAAGCATTTGGACAATGAACTTAAGAGACATGGTTTAACTTTTAGGTTGCCCCGTGTGGAATCTTGGGTCCCTTCCAATTCAGGATATTCTGTTATTCTATAAATGCCAATTATGCATGACGACTGTCTTCATTTCTGTAACATGATGGAGGCAGAGCAGGTTGCTTTCATCAGAGCAGCTAATACAACCTGCACTATGCTCCCAGCATGACTGTGAGAAACTAGGTAGAAGAGAATATAGCACAGTGATCTCATAAAGGAGATATACGACTTCTGCTATATTTTACAACACACCACCTTGATATCCTATTATTACTGACAGGAAGAACTGGGGTTTCTTGATGCAAATCAGCAAGAGGCTTTCTCTAGAGAATGTTGATACTTACAAGAGAAGCTTAATTTTACTGTTACCCCGGAAGATTTCTACTGCACTCTGTAATTAAAAGGTTTTGCCTACATCTGTCGATTGGAAAAAAATATAGCTCACCTGATTAGTCAGTGCCCCCTGCAAAGAACATCTTCAATGTGAATACTCTGGGAGTGCACCTATACTGACAGCATCTTGATGTTATTTTTTAAATAAGATTCATGATTATCATTTAATAGCCAAACTCTTTCCACTTTAGAGGACTAAAACCCCTTTCTCTTTCAAAGCAGGTTTTGTGTGTAAAAGATTTGGTGGGAAATTTCCATTCAAGGCTAACATTGTTCAGTACCAAGTGTATATTTAAATACAAAAGCTAAGTGTATTACGTTTATTTCCACAGCACAAGAAAATTTAGCTGCCATCTTCATTTTTTTGAAGATGCACATGGTTTAATAACTGAAGTAGATAAAAGTATTCTATTCCTTAAGCATAAAAGCTCCCAGAAACCCCAGCTGAGAAGAAACCCCACTGTGCTAAATGATGTGCAAATACAGAGTAGCGCACAACATTCTCCTAAAGTTTACCATCAGCAGAATCACAAAGTACCATCCCTACTTTACATTGTTCAAACCATGCAGCTGAGCTGAGAAAGAAATCCAGATCTGCAGAGACCTGATACAACGGATTTAACCACAATCTCCAACAATGGCAGGATAAAACTGAGGTCTTACCTCAGTGAGTGCTCTACTAACTTTCACAAAGTATGATCTTCTTAGCCTCTTTTCCTCTCACGTAGGCAGCTTGCCAACCCACTTTCCTTCTCCTCCTTCACCTTCTAAAATTTTTTTAATTGTAGCTCACTAATGAGTCATTTGTCATTTTGGAGTCACCAGTAGTTTAACTCAAAGTGGCCAGGTGCCTCATTAAATTCCTCCCTACTTAACATTAACATATCATGCATTTCACTGTGATTTTTCTGTTCTAGCTACAAGTGTTTAAGCTTTTGTTATGAGCAGCTTCTTTCAATGGTTATTAATGCCCATTTTACTGGAGATAATGGAAGCAGTTTACCAGCAGACATAGGTCTCAAAAAATTCCAGCAGATGCAGAGCTCACTCTTGGCTTCTACAAAGACAGAAGTATCACAAATTTTGCAAAGTAGTTATAACGAAAAACACATTGTGTTGTTTGAATCCAACACACTTAATAGAAATGCCATAATAGGATCTTATTCTGCCCCTGGAGTAACAAACATCAATATATCAGCCATAATTCAAAAGATGGATAATAAAAGCTGTGAAACAGAAATGATACACAATAAGGCTATGAATAATAAGAAGGCTGCTATGGAAAAAAATAGTTAAGGCACTGCACCTAAGCCAGCTGTTGAGACTCCCTGACTCAGCATCGTCTAATAGAACAGTTATTGTGTGCCTTAAAGCCGAAATTCAGTGGGGCTGTGGGAAGAGCAAACATGGAAATACAATGGGCCAAGCTGTTAGTCTCAAGGAATTTGTTTTCTCTGACTCCAATTAGGCACAATGTTGCCTTGCACAAGCTGGCAACAAGCAGACCAAAGGCTTACCTGACAGGATACACAGCGCATTTGCTGCAAAGTGCGGAAGAGCTGCCAGAGGTTCCCAAGAGTCAGCGCTACAAGAAACAATGTAGCAAAGAGGGAAGCTCCAAAGAAGGATCTGGGATCATCCAGTGCTGGCTAAACATTTGGTAAACATGCACTGCATTTCAACCATTTTACTGTTTTCAAAGCCAAAGCTTACTTAGTACAGGTTTTGTTCTAAATCCAGTGCGCTTTTGCTCCAAAAAGATCAAAATTACACTGTCTAGGGAATAAATTAGGCTTGGTGAGGAAACCACAACCTATCATCGGAGGTTGAAACTCGGGATCCCGCCTAAGAGTGGGAGAGTTCCAAGCTTCCTTCTGGAGATGGGGAGGATTCAAGATCTCCTGCTCAGACATGGCATAACCGCAGAGGACAGGAAGGCACAGGCAGGCTGCTGCCCACCCAGCAATCAAGATTTTTCAGGACGTGCATTTTGTGGCAGTCACTGAACCATACAGCACCATTTGAAGCCAGAAAAATTAGCATACAACCAGAATGAAGTCTGCTATAAATCAGTGTAGAAGTGAACTAACTAGCAAGATTTCAGTGTAAACCAATGTGAAGAAGAATGCTTGAGCTACAGCTTGTAAACCCAAACAAAAGCAATCTTCCAAAGCCAAAACTATCCCTGTTGCCATCAGAACTGGAAACACATACATAATATATGCAATTAATTCAGTAAAGTAATTTATAATGTTTATAAATTAATCAATAAGGTAACACTGACAGCCCAGTACTTTTTAATGGCAGAATTACCATGTTCTCCCCACTAAGAATCAAGACAGAAAAGAATCAAATACTTAAAAGGCAGAGTTAACAAACCAACCCAGTTCTTTTCATCTTGAGATTCCCTGAATCTTATAACCCTGCCAAGCAAATTGATGTCTTACGAGCAAGTTAGTGAAATGAAAGATTTATTTTCCTCCGTTGTATGAGAAGACTGTCATCTCATAGAACATACTTCCACCGCTACTGGTAAAATAAAAAATGTCTATTAAGTCACAAGCATTTCCTCCCATTATTGAGAGCAAACAACATATTCTTATGCAAGTCTGCATTCTTTTCATGAGTATTTTGTTATGAAGCTAAAATACTAAATGGTACAAGATGTATTTCTTAGCAAACGTCATGCTATTTATTTGCTTAGACTGGGGAGGAGTATCATTATAAAAGGCATTTTAGAGGCATTTATAGAAGTCTCATGAAAAGCTATTTCCTACTCTTGTGTTTTGCACTCCTACTATGAATGCCCAACGCAAACCAAACAATCCATTCCTGTCAGCCAAACCCCAAAGTTCTGCAAATGACACAGAAGGTACTGAAAATACAGATTTTTTTTTTTTTTTTCAGTTTTACATAAAGAAAATACTAAGGTCAAATCAGTTTGCTCTTTCACACAGCATGAAAGATCAGTATTAAAAACATCTACATTTCCAGAACAAAATCAGTTCTTTCCTTGAAAATTTTCCAATTGTTTATTAGGCTTGAATTAAGGTGGTGTAGATTTAAGAGCATCATTAACTTCAGAAAGAAGTTTCAGTCTTATTCTAAGCTGAAACCAAGATCAGCACAAAGGCAGCTAGAGATATCATACAACACAATTATGAAGGTGCCAGAAGCGTTTGAAAGGCACCTAATTATGTGTTTTAAGTCAAAATTTAAAATATTAGGGATAATTTGCTAATTTAAAACTAAGACATCCCTTGTAGACATTAACAGCTCGGAACCACACCAATTTTTTTGGTATACCAAAATTGAATAATTTAGATGTATAAACATTACATCTAGTGGAAAATGCCATAAATCCTTTGGTATTAATCCTGCAACCATGGGCATAAAAATGTCTCTGGCATTATACCTCATCCTGACACTGGGAAAGTGATACAAGACCCAGACATTTGACTTGGTCTGTTATATAAGAAGGCATTCTGCTTTTCTACTATGTTTTCTTCTTACAGCTGCCACCCCAAGGAAAGCAGATGTATTCCAGCCCTCTAGGAACACAGCACTAGTTGTCACCTGCTCCTACACAGACCCTCACCCCCTATGCCGCCCTATTGCCTACCTCACCACTGCTCCTGCCTGGGCTGGCCTCACCTGAACAGGTGACCCCTGTACAAAGCACCGTGTTCCCACCGGAGCCTCGCACTCCGTGTCTGTTGTGGGTTCAGTAGGGCTGCAGCCAGCAGAGCTGCTCGGTGACTGCTCCCCAGAAACTGCAAAATCCTCTCAGCTTGTCGGGGCACTTAAGGGGGCACCAGGAAGGCAGCAGCAGCAGAAGTGCATCAGCATTCAAACAGCATGGTCTGCAACCTCTTGTTAACAGCAGCATAAGCAATCTTGAAGATTCTCTTAGCAGAAGCTTAAACACAGCAGTCACTACAGCGAGATCTGATTTGTTCCTGAATGTAAAGGACACTCCACCACAGAATAAACACCAATGACTTTTCTACCCATTTGTTTTACACAGGGCTCATCAGGCCACAGACCTGGGAAGCCAGTGACAACACTAACAGCTGCCACGTCTTTCCACTACTGCTAAGTTTCATCAATACACGCCAGACCGACTGATCCAGGCTGCAGCCCAAAGAGACTCATTTGGCAAGGTTATGTAAGAAATGAGCTGCTGGACCGGCTGCTTCGTTTTTGTTTATCCACACAAATTAAAAAGTGTGGTCATGCGTAAGTTAATCAATAGCAGAAAACAGCTCTCCCCACTTTTTATGCCAGTTGGCCTATTTAATGCTCTCAATTTAAAAAGCAGCAATAAAAAGGCCACAAAACAGAAGATGTGTCAGATGAGTGGAGGACGGTGACTGGCTGGAGCGCAAGCCAGGGCGTCACGTCCATTGTTACGCATTTCCCAGAACCCAAGTATAAAATTGGCAGAAATTACAGATCAACCTCGAGCCAGCAATATACATTAAGACTTACTGCAATGAAATAGAGTGAGGCCCTGGATAAAGCAATATAAACTTGGAAAAAAGAAGGCAACTAAGAGATATGAATAAGTAGATACAAAGGCTCTCTCTCTCTCAAGAAAGCACCAAAAGAAAATAAAAACAAACATAAAATACCTAACTACCACTGACAATGCCATACACACTATGTGAGTACTTATAAACAAAAAAAGAATTTTTTTTTTTGTTAGTAGTCACCCTTTCAAAAATAACAAAAAAATTGTCCCAGGATTCACCAATTACACATTTTGAATTTCTAATATAATTTTTTAGTTAATATTCATGAGAGTATTATGAAATACTTCCTCCCAATTTGTAAGCTAAGAATAAAACAAACACAAACAACACATTCTTTGGCATATCTCCAGGCTTTGCATTTAACAACTCATGGTACCCCAAACAGAAATTTGCTGATGTTACTTTAAATTTCCCATTAAAAAAAAAAAAAAAAAAAAAAGTCAGTGCCTCCAGGAGGTGGCCATTATACATTAAAAAAGTAAAGAAGCTGCAAGCTGTTAGACTGTGGACTCATGCCTAATATGCATTAACTATGTCCATTACAGCTAATTTTTACAGCCATTTGGTGTCCTGACAGCTTACTCTGAGGTTTGCCATCATTACAATGCCAGCCCCATGCTTGCCTTACGTAATACTGTCGGTATCTGTGTAACTTTTTTCAGCAATGAAGAATTACTTTATTCTAAGGCATGGTGTTCTTAAACTATTTAAAAAAAAGACTGAAATGGGGGAAGGGATTGTTTGGTCCAAAGCCCAGTTAATCAAGATGGAATGTCTCCTGGTGCTCACATCTGACCTCAGGGTTTTTCAGGATTTCACTGGTCTCCCTGGTGATAGTTGCTATGAGCACTTTCAGTGTGTGTCATGAGAAATACTTGAAAAGAGATTTTCACTGCTTTCACACAGTCCTTCTAACCTTAGATGTATTAACTTTTATCAATGTTGTTGCCCATAAAAAAATAAGTTGAAAATTCTTCTAATTTTTTCTTTTCATTCCTTGCAGGGAATCCAAGCACTGGACAGGGTTTGCCTCCTCCTGCCACAATGAGTCACTTTAAAACCTTACAAGATGAAAAGATTTTTTCAAAACCTCCCCTCCAGGGAATGAGCTTGAGAAGATGAAGGTGTCTTGTCCTTTTAAAAGGCTCAAGCCAGGTAAAACACATCTAGGGGTGATGCAAAGTAAATTATAGCCATGGAGCCACGTTCATCAGCCTCAAACACTGGGCCCTAAGAATCTCATTGTATTTTATGAAAATGAACAAGTTGAGTGTCACTGTTTGAGAGGCTACAATAAATTGTATTCCTTTTTCCTTCTTACTCAGTTGAAAATACCAGCATTCTGTAAGTTTTAAATCATGTAATCCTCCAACCAACAAACAAAATGTTTCTTTATAAACCTTAGAAGATAAAATCATCTTGTTTAATGTTTGCTCTGCAATACCAAGGCAGTAGGGTTTCATTGTCAAAAGTACTGCAATGTGTGTACTTATGCATGGCAAGTTTTGAGCAGTTAAACTGTTTGAATTGATTTGACAGAACCAAACACTGCAGTTCAACACAACAATTTCTCCTGCCTTTTTGTTTTGCTTTATTTTCTGGATATTTCAAAGAAAGTTCAAGTTTAATACTTGAAAAGCACAGATAAACTACACTCATGTGTACTTTTTGGTGTAGTAGTGAAGAAAAATTAGCTGGTTATTAAAAAGAGTCAACAACTGAAACATATTCAAAATTGGTTGGAACATCAAAAACTGACACAACTTAGAATACACAAATTATGAACTTTCAGAAGTCTTGGGAAAACATGATTAAGGCAATCATTTCCAAAAAAACACTAGGGTACAATTCCTTTGGCAGCAGCAGAAATGCATTCAGCTATATTAAGATGCATTAAACATCTGCTTAAAAGCTTTCTGGCAAACTTAAGTGAAAACCAAATTTTACACTGAATGGCAAAGCTCCAGTTTTTCCTATAAAAGACTGCTTTACACACATGAGATTCTGACATGTTGTTGGAAGAGAGCCTGAAAAACATCCTCACACTTCGAACTGAAAATATCTGGATTCAAAATGGAACTGTAATTCTCGGAGAGTTGTAATTAAAGTGCTTTATACTTTCCACTACTATCTAATTGACAACTGACCTACACTTACTTAAAAAGGGGAGGAAAAACTTTGTATAATTAGAATGTTCAGCTGACAGAGGATTTTTGAGGCAAAAGACTTTCATGTTACAATTCCCACAGGAAAACAAAATGGCAACTTGAATGTTTTTTCACTTTTAACCGTGGACTGAAACACATGGGAAGATACTAGTGCTGTCCTCAGCTGCTTAATGGGAAGGCACACATACAGAAGGCAGACCATGGTATTCCCAGAGGTGCAGAGTGATGGTGGGAGAACCAGTAGACACAAACTGCATGACAGAAAACTGATTAACTGCAAGGAAAAAGTCTTCTCTGTGATGGCAGTCAAACAAGGCAACAGGTTGCCTAGAGAGTTAGTGAAATCTCCATTCCTGGATGTACACAAAGCTAAAGTGCAAACAGCCTTGATCAACCTCATCTCAGGGGCTGCTTGGAACAGGCTGGACTAGATGGCCTCCAGACATGCCTCCCAACCTAAATTATACCATGCTTCTATAGAGGGACTGAAAAGATAAACTGCACATTCACGGGCAAAGCTAATATACAACTACTTCACATACACCTACTTCTCAAAAATAATTTTTTATTTTTTAAATAATAAACAATTTTAGCTTCACAAGTACAGCTAAAGAAAACTCAAACTCTTCCTTAGACTGTAGACAGTCCCCTAAACAAAGAATTTTGTTTCAATGAACAATATACTAAACTCATTTGGAAATAAGAGAAATAATTCTCCAAATAAAAATATTGAGTATTGTTGTGCACAAAATTTGCCTGTATCAGGAAGACATCTATACCTTCCTGAGAGAATACGAAGAGTTCTTAAAAGGCAGTGACTGTTAACTATGCTTATTTGATGTGCACTGGGGCAGATTAAAAGCTCTTTTGAACATTTTTAACACGACAAGGTCAATAGCCACTGACTCATGCTGCTATGTGCATTACCTTTTGGAAGAAGTGTCATCCAAAAACATAAGCATGATCAGATCAGCCTAACAATATTCAGGGTAAAAATCTTTACTTCTGTTCCTGAAAAATATCTGTGCTGGAATGTAAGACAGTTTCAGGCTTTAGGAAGAAAATTCTTCAGGAATAAAAATATGAATGTATTCATATTTGAGTAATATGTACTCTAAATTTTACTATTCCAGTATGTAATCAACATACTGCAAATAGCAGCAAAATTACTTAATGGTGGCCAGTTTAAGGAAAAGAAAAAGGTTAAAAGGAAAGTCCAGCTGTTTCCTGAAGATCTGTTCCAAAGAGGCCCACAACCAGCTCCTTTCCATCTCTATTATAAAGCAGTATTTTCAGGCAATTTGGTGAAATGCTAACAACTACCCAAAAAAGTCAATTTAAGAAACATGTCCAGCAAGTGACCTTACCAAAGTACAGAAAGACTGAGGAAACATGTTTTCTTCAAAAATGATTTAGCTTTTGAATAGGTGACACTTTTCACAGTACAAGGCTTTTCAGCCTTAAATACTTAGTTTTCATCCTTGAATTGAATATTGTCTTCTTAGTAAGGAATTAAACACAGCAAGTCAGAATTACATCATATTCATTGGGCACACAGATTTTTTTCAACTGGTGGCTGAAAAACTTGCAGGTTGGCAGATGCTTTCCAGGTTAATGATCATCACCTCTAACACTGGACACTTCTAACGAAGGCTAGTGATTGTCTAATTCCCTCCCCAACCTATGCATGCTCCAGGAAGAATGTGTTCCAGAATATTGCCACTTCAGTCATTCCTAGTCATCTTTTCCATGATCGTAATTATTTTTTTGACATCAGCAACACAATTCCCCATTTCCCTCCCCAGCCATTTGTTCCCAGGTCATCTGGAATCACCTTTGCACCCAAGTGGTTCGATGTATTCTGTACTTTCTCAATTACGTCATCTTTGCTACAAGATAGAGAGATTACAATCATATACAGTGTTTAATAAATTCTGCACCGTGGATTTATATAGCTAACTCTTTCCGATATATAGCATCCTATTGACCTAGAACACTTACAAAGAACACATTAAACCAGAGCCATAGTTTAATAGCTTAATCCATGGTTTAATCCATAGTCTATTATGTATTTTACCCTTTCTGCTTCTCCTTTTAATATGCCTTTGATTGTTTCCTCATTTTTATCTACTTCCTTTCTGAAATATTATAATGGGAAGTGAGAGGTTTTTGGGAGGCCTTTTCATTTAATGAGAAAACTGAACACTCTTCAGCATATAAATTGTGAATGAAGACCCAGTACAAAATCAGAATTTTTCTTGTGGGTTCTTTAACACAGTCATTTATACTTGACCATTATTTCCACATCATACCTTTTGTGACTTCTCCCTTGCATATGGAGAAGTAACTAAATTTTTTGGACATTATTGTTTTCTGACATCACAGCAATCCTCATCTTTCTCTATATTCTGCATCATTATCACCATTCTGTGTTATAACTGCTGGTATATTTCCAGGATAATTGCTATATATTCACTCAATTTCTATCCACATGGACTGAGGCATCTGTTGATACATTTGACTTCTTAATGTGATCGAGTTTCACTGCCCTTGAAGCACAAAGCCCTTATTCCAAAGGTGCAACCTGCTCCTATTCTGACATATAAACCAATATTACAGTCCTGGAATACTCACTGTTAAAGTATCCTAACTAAAAATTAGACACTCCAATCCATTTGTATTAGCTTGTAAGAGTTTGACATTTGTATAGAAGCACTTCCAGACTGAGTGTTGGTTAGATTATCTGTTTTTATGTGCTCTGTTTAAATAAGACTGTCAGCTGGTTTCTTGATAAAACCTGATAATACTTCTGTTCCTCCCAGACAATTTTTGACATTTTCTACCATGGAAGGGACATCACTCGAAAGTACCCATTTGTTTGCTCTCATTTATTTTTCCAAATTTTAGGTTGAGAGAAGACTGGATAGAGAAGCAAGAGTTACTTGCTCCAGCACAATGCAATTATGGTGCTTCCAGACTCCTCAATGAAGATTTTTGTCTTCCACTGTGGCAGGAAGGTAGCCCACCAAGGTACTTGGCAGGCTATATCTGAGACTTAGAAACAGCTCCCTGCATTGAGATACACACTGAAGGTGTTCACTTTGAGAGAGGATTCAAACTTTTAACTCTTCCTTGAGAGAGGCAGACAAAACGAGGAGGTATTCAAAAGCCTGTTGGGAAGTCTATTCACCAAGTATTGACACAACCTAGGTTGAATTCTCCCGTCTGAAAGCATTGAGTCAGTCTGTCCCCAAACCCATACTGAGAAGCCTCACTTCAGGCTGCCTGAGTTCAGAGGTTCATTGTCTCAAGAGATCAGGAGAAAAAGCCCCTCCGTGATCACAGTCTGACGGTCACACCTAGTCCTTAGCAAAAAACATGTATGGATAGGGTCCCTCTTTATCATTAAGGGGCTTGCAAAAAAAATTCCCACTGAACAGTGATAGTTTCTATCACTAAAAAGAAGTTGTTCTCCCTTTAGCTCAGACTCTCTAACAATTATGAGGAATACACAGAAAACTAAATGCTGCCAGAAGGAAGGCCAGGAGGAGGCTCTCACCTCAACAGGCTTTTTTGTCTGATGATGAAGACATGCTCATCACCTAAGGGAACTACGAGACTGAGCCTTTTCAGCTGGAGGCAACAGTAACCATGCCCAGATCTGCTACATTCGTACTTAAACATTTACTGCACTTCTGAACTAAAAAAAAAAACCAAAACAAAAAAACCCAAAAAACCAGAAAACTTGGAGAACTTTCATGAACTCCTGTAATATGTAGAATGAATACAACCGTTTACCAAAGAGTAGTACCTTCTCAAGTGCAAAGAACATAGATTTATGTCCCATGATCTCATTTACAAAGCATTACAAAGCCAGATTATTTTGAAGAATGTCATTGTGATTTTAGTGCTCACCAAAAAATAGAGAACACACTTCACATCCTATCTTTAACAAGTTAAATACAATAGTATGCAATAGTTTTCCAATCATGAGTTCAGGTAAAATCCAAAGTTCAGTAGGTTCTCTTTGCCCTTCTGATCTGTTGAAGTTCCTACCACTATCTTGTTTGGGGTTCCTCCCCACTTCTTAATCCTGATTCTACTTCTTCCAGAGACTGTAATTGGTACCTTAATAATTTTAAAGATGAGAAACTAGACAAGAGTCTAAAGGACAGATAAAAAGAATTCAAGGCTAGAAGGCATTAAAAGCCTGCTATAGGTCAATATATGACCTATATATATAAATTAATATATAAATACATGAAATTTCAAAGTGATATTGAAATAGCTTTTTTGACTTCTGTTCTTCAAAGTTTCTTAAAAATTGATGTAGCTCAAAATAATGTATAATGAAAGAAAATGAACAGTTGAGTAACAATAATTTTCTTTTTCATAGATTAAGGTTGGAAAAGACCTCAAGATCATCAAGTCCAACCATTAACACAGCACTGCCATCTTCATCACTAAATCATGTCCTCAAGTGCCACATCTACACATTTTTTGGTGGAACACTTCCAAACCCTTTTGATAGAGAAATGTGGAGAATTTTTTCCTGATATCCAATGTAAACTTCCCCTAAAACTTGAAGCAGTTTCCTCTTGTCCTATTGCTTGCTACTTGAAGAAGAGACTGACCCTGACTTCGTTACATCCGCCTTTAAGGTCGTTGTAAAGAGCAGTATCCATGAGTGTCATTTTCTCCAGGATAAATAACCCCAGCTCCCTCAGCTGCTCTTCCTAAGACTTATGCTCCAGACCCTTCATCATCTCCGTGCCCTTCTCTGCACTTGCTCCAGCACCAAAATATCTCTCTTGAAGCAACGGCCCCAGAACTAAACACAGGATTCAAGGTGCAGTATCACCAGTGCCAAGTACAGGGGGACAATCACTGCCCTAGTCCTGCTGGCCATGCTATTTCTGACATGTTTCCAGGATACCTCCAACTTTTTGCCTTCAGTAGTGGTGCTCTAGATACTCCTCCAGTAGAGAAAACATTCTGGAGAAACAAGTGTTAAGTTCCATAGCTTGTAGGGATTCCTATATCCAGACACGCAGAAGCCATGGCAGGAGGCGCAGCTGGGCACACAACTGGAAGTTGCTTGTGATTACCATCTGCCCAATGCAGGTGTCTCGCACGTGTATCTGCCTCTGTGATAAGACGTGTGCTCAGCATACAATGTGAGAGCCTCAGCATTCCGGTGGCAGCCAAGGGGAAGCAAGTCCCCTGGGACAGAAGGAACCACAGTGTAATCTGTGATGACTAATTGTGGTCTGCAACCTACCCTCCTGCCTGGTCCAAAAGAGAAGGTGAAAGGCGCAAGCTGTGGACGCTGGGGTGGGGACTGCTTCAGTAAAATGACTACTCCTAAACCAGAGCATTTCTAGAAGGAAGTTTTGCATCTCTTTTAAATAAGCAATCTACCAGAAGATGCTGTCCTCCCTGAACATAATTAAAATCTTATCTTCTCCAGTGAGTCCACGTGTACTTTGTGACTCCAGCTTGCCAAAGATGTTTTGGCACCTCACAGGCATTAGCTCCCTGAAGATGTGCAGGGAACACTTCAACATAACATCATCAATCTGACCAGACAGCCAAATCTGGTAACATCTGTGACCAGCTGCACCTGCCATTTGTTATTTATCAAAGTGTGCATGTGTGTGTGTAGGTCCTTGCAGAATTTACTGGGGCACCCAGTGGTGAAATTGGAAATGGATATAAGATGATGATCCTAGTCTACTTAAACAAATCAAAACTATTGACTCTCCAGACTGATTAGCAATTGTTTTCATTGACACTAGCAATAACAACTCAATAAAAATGCAAAGAAAGTACAATACAAAGTACTGGCCCAAAGAAGTAATCAAATCCTTATCACATGCTCCTATGTCAAGGATTCCCTGTTCAATAACACAACTTTTCCTATTCTGCATGGGCACAAAACACACATCACGGTAGATACACAGAGACTCCTCTTTCCTCATTTCATCTATTATTCAAAAAGATATTCTCCAGTTTTAATTTTGGCAATATGTCCTTACTAATCCCTATATGCTACTGTCTTCCAGTAACCACCTGAAGTAGCTGCACAGACGCAGTTGCTAGCAGACTGGCATATTTGTTGTCGAATCTTTCTGTTTACAAGCAACATGAAACAACCATTGCCACTATAAAGTAAAAGCAACGATTTTATATTTTCAAACTGAAAAGGCTTAAAATTAAATTTAAAATATTTACTGTCTTCTTTCCACTGTGTCTATTCCATAGCATTGGTAAGTGTTTCTTTCCTGCGCAGATAACTGTGCTAGTGTACCTTTCTCAGATGGGCAACAGTGGTAAACTGTTTAACAAGCAAGAAGACAAGTAACTATCAGATAGGTGTCTTGGGCTTCCAACAAAATTTCTTTTGCCTTCAAACACGTGGTGAAAAAGACAAAGAAAGGTGAACTGGGATAATATTCAGTTCAGTATCTGCCTTTCAGTATCTTCACAGCAAGCATTAAACATATTCACCCAGTAACAGCCTGTTTGATACCTAGAAAGCTCAGCACATATCCCACCTTCCCCTTCACAGCCTTCAGGAATGCAGTCCTCAGCAGGCACACACACAAATAACGTCAAGAAAACGCTAATACAGCAGGCTTGCCATATGAATCCCAATACTCCATTGTTTTTTAACTGGTTTTTCTGGGTTACCACAAACATGGCAAAAGATGACCATCCGTTTAAAATGCTGCCCTCATACTACAAATCTCATATTTATATATATATGTATCCACATACATATATATATATATTTATATATTTTTATAGGTATATACGATCCCATACACAAAGGAATGCATGTATTTAAATTCAGTATCAAAAGAAATTGTGGATACTGTCTCTGAGCAACCAAATGCCACACAGGAAGGCCACCACAGTAATATGCAAACCAATGTTTCATTTACAACCTGCAGATGCAAAGACATTCTTCACAACTCATTCATTCATTGACTGAAAGAAAAGCCAGTGATCAGAGTAATAAGGACTGATGTTCTGCATAAATTTAGTGCATGTGGTAAGCAATACATAGCAAAATTTCCCTCTAAGCCAGTACGACAGCACAGGCTTACACACACTGTGTAATTTCAGATATCTCCCTTTAGGTTTTATCAACTCTGGGACGTTATCTCATTGTTGCTAATGGCAAATTATGACTTTAAAACTACTTTTACTTCCTTAAAGGCAGGTACAGAGCATAATCATCACACTATCTTAGTAAAGGGTTGCAAAACTTTACACTAAGGCCAGACTGTAATTCAGGTAAGAGTATGCTAAGTTGTACCTGGCATTGCTTGCAGAATTTCAAAAGAGAAGCCCAGAAGCCATACATTGAAACATGGGCTACTCATGTCTTCTTAGCACATCTAAGTTTGAGTAAAATGGAAAGGTTCAGAAAATACAGCATAAATGCACTAGATGCTATCCTACAGATCAGGTAAAACCTATTACTGAAGTTTAGCTGCATTATTATAGGTGACTGGCAAGTAAAAGAAATGGTAGCCTGAGGAGCAGTGCACAGCAGACCCATAAACACTGCATTTTTGTTTCAGTTGTGCTGTGCAAAACCATAAACATTGTTCAGAAGAGGATATTCGCCTGGTGAATGGATGTGTGATTCCTCTGGAAACCAAAGGAACAGGACACATGGAAATGGTGCCCAAACTAGTAAGACCCTTGGAAGGGTTGAGAAAACTATTCCTAACAATGAAGTACTTCTAGGACTTAGGGTAAGTTGCCAAACTATTCCTGCTGGGCCAACACACCTACAGTCTTGCTTAACAGTGTATGCTACTATCCTCACCCTCAGTATAACATGCCGTATGATATGAAAACCAAAGGTGAAAAATCCTTTTGATGAAAAGCTGAAAAACTACCTCAGTTCTCAAATGTACTGCAAGATATAAAGAATTTTTAAGTTGTCACTCTAAAAGCCTACGATACGTTGTGTTTCAAGTAAAATATCTTTTGAAAACCTGTCCTACCTTTCCTCTATGCAACCTCTATGCAACTCCAAATAGTTGCATATATGTGTATATATATATGTATACACCTATGTTACAGTGAACTCAAAAGAGATCAAAATCCCTCTTTAACTATCCAACTTCTGTAATAAATAGAACACTGCTGCAAATAATTATCCAGGGAGAATCTGGGGATTGTGGAAAAAGAGAGAGGAAAAAACCCACTGCATTTTGAAGTGCCTTTAAATTCTGCCTTATTTAACAGATCATCCAATTGAGTGGAAATATTCTGATCTACAATACCCATCTGTCTGTAAAATAGAACACTACTCTGGAGTCACTTTCAACATAAGTACACAATCAAAATATATGTAAAGCAGCCCAGAAAGAAGTCCTCACATAAAACATCACAAAAATTCCTTAATACTTTGCCTCTTACGATTTCGCTTCAATATTAAAATATTCCATCAATTGAATGACACATACAAGATCCAAGTATCCCCTCAGTAACATACAAATGTAAATCCTGACTCAGATAAAGCCTGAACTGCAGACACATAACACAGAAACAGCTGAAGTTCTAGGTTGATATGCATAACATGAAAGTATGGCAAACAGGACTGTGCTTAAAAGCAGGCTGAGTCCATCCATATAGGCCTTTCACACATACCTCTTGTTGGCTGTCATGACACTGAGGGCCTGCAGTACCAGGCCATGAATACTGTGTGAGGAAACAAAGAAGTATGGAGATTCTACCAAGCAGAAGCACTGAAGGTCTGCCATGAGATGACGTCTTCCCTTTTGAAAAAGAGCTCTTTAAGATAATAGGTCTCAGAATTGCTAGAGAGAAGCAGAACCATTCCAGGTGTAAAAAAACCTTTTGCTTCTCAGGAAAAAAAAAAAAAAAAATTATGCGTGGGCATGAGCCCAAGCAAATCTGCATGACATTAAAGCAATACAAATAAGACTACTGACTAAAAGTAAAAGCTACAGAGGAATTAATCTCTCTCCACTGTGAATGCTGTAGTTGGGGAGAAGATGCGCACAAGAGTCACAACAAGCAACGTGAGTCAGTAAACACACTCTTTCCCAAACTCCATTATGTCTCTGGACAGCAGACCGCTATTTGGACTAAAAGAAGAATAAAAATGCCTGAACAACTTGAAAGCACCGAACCCAAGCCAAGAAGTACCAGGAAAGCTCTGAGTTCACGATTAAGACAGCACAGTCAGGAGGCTGCTTGGTCAGCTTGGCTCTGGAACAAAGTGAGCTTGCATGGTGCCACGACAGTGTGAGCACATCTGGATGACTTGCCTTTAAGCACAGGCTGTTAGCTCATTCTCTGAAGATCTACTGCAAACTGGATGATTATATTTTAAATAGGATTAAAAATATATGCACTCTATCCTATCAAAACCCATTGTATAACTCCAGCTTTCACTGTGGCTGTAGCAGGAAGTTCCGATTTTACCATTCAAGCCCAATGAGACCCTCCCAGGAAGATAATGTTGCAAATGAGCAACAGACAGGAAAACCACTGGGAATTTTCTGCAACTAAAGTATTATAAAATGAGGTTTAATTTAAGAAAAAATAAGTATTTTCAATATTTCCAGAGGTAAAATCCACGTGTTGCCCTGTGTCTTTCTCAATTCATCAATAGCTTAATTAATTCTGAATAGAGCAAAAAGTCTACTGCCAAAAAGACATTGAAGTCTAAGGCAATATATGCATTATTTTTCATACCTTCACTGAGAGGGAATTTTCAAGTGCACAACTCTTCTTTTATGAGAGCTTTAAAGTGTAATCAGGATATGCACAGGCCTTATTGTGTTAAAGGGAAAAAAATTTGCCTTGCAGTCTTCTTGGCATCACAATGTATCCATTAGCAATTGCTGATTTTAGCTTTTAACAGTGACTATAGCCATATCAATTCATGATGCTGACCTCTATTTTTCTGAATGAATTAAGAGGAAGAGAAAAATGTGGCTTCCACTAAGCTTACATTCCAGCACAGGAAATCCTGTGTGGTTAGATACAGTATGTGTCGTGCTCAGAGATTTCATTCTACTCCCCTTTAAAAAGCCAACACGAGCAGCATGTCACAGGAAATTCTTCCTTATTTTCAGTAGTTCTTAGGACAAGGCTTCTTTGGAAACAAGGTCAGCATGAATAGAGCATTGCTTCCTTATCGCTGCTAAGCAGCTGCGTTGAGGATGCGAGACACAACGCTGCACCCTGTCCCTGAATACAGCTTTTCATAAACTTTAAGCATATGCAGCTCAAGCAGTTGGAAGTTCCCTTGTGCTTTTTTATTTTGAGATTTTTATACCACACGCTTTCAAAAAAAAAATTTTTTTAATGTACTGAGGAACTGTAAGGTTAAACTCCACCTTAAAAATAAAAAAAAAAAAAAAAATCAAACTTCAACTACTTTCAAACAGACAGCACCACACAGCAAAGCTGACAAAATTAAAGCACAGAGTTTTGGCTGACTCTTCAGGAAGTGTGGGGCCCAGTTCCATCTCCCTCTGCAACGTACCACTTTCAAGGTGCAATGTACTGCTTTCAAGGTATTATTTTAAGTCTTTTACTCCGCAACTCCTCAGTTTTATATAAAGCTCCAGCTGTAATTAATCATTTAACTTCATAAGCAATTTATGCAGGAATTATACGCTTAGAGTCAAAGCATATTCCATTTTTTCCTGATATAAACTACTTACAAAACATGCAAGCAGTTTCCCCCTCCCCATACCCCATGCCAGTGAGACTACTGTCAAGTACACTGATGGATAAGGTGTTGCTAATTTCCCTCAAGAGAATGCCTTGAAAGGTTTGCATTGATAACAACAGCAGTACATGAAACATTTGCATTTATTTTTTTGCGTATTTTTGAAAGGAAGTCAAGGGATGGAGGGAAAGAAGCTTTAAAAGTAGCAACAGTTTGTCTAACTGGTGGTAACCAATAGCAGACACCCCAAAACCACAGGAAGAGGTTAAGACACTTAACCCCTCTGTGGCCAGAGAGACACAGAGTGGGGAAGGTCCATCCACCACAGAAAGACAAACATACCAATCCAATGCTCTTGGCAGAGGAGATGCAGAGGCAGCACACTTGCTCTCATGCTGCAGACTCTTTGATTAAGAATTTAGGTGGAAGAGCTCAGAGGTGAGACTGCCAGCATTCCTCAGGCAAAAGGGTAGCAACAGCCACCTTTGAGACACAGGATGCAAAAGGAAAGAACATAAAAGAAAGGAAGCATCAAAGACCAGTGAAAAATGGTCCTAGCAGTTAAAATAAACTGTAGGCTGAGGCATATGGTGGTACACAGTTCCGTGGCTGCTCCGCATTTCAATCCCATCTGAGCTGATCAACTCTGCAAGCATTTTCCAGAAGAGATACCTAAACAACAGATATAAACCTGTTACCTACAGTTTTGTCTTCCTAGTTTTCTGGCTGCAGAGCTCCCAAGTGTCCTCACACTGAAAGCTCTCATGCAGCAACAGCCCCAAGCTGATGAAGTCTAGGATCTTGTATGCTCCTGGCTACGCTTCTACAAGCCCTCAGGCTTGTAGAAAGTATGAAAATGGTCTGGGTGATTACAATTACCTGGGGTAGAATCTCTCCTTTTCGTCTGAAGAAAAGCCATAATGCAGGATAGGTTATTGGAAATTGGTGTCTTGAAGGAAATGGCAATGGTAATAACCAGCAGATAGAACACTTGCCAAACGTCTTAATTCTGTTTTAAAACTAAAGGTCATGCAGGTGCTTTCAGCTGTATCATCACGTAAGGTAAAAAATCCTATATTCTGGGGTTCATGAACATCTAGAAGCAATTTTACAATCTACAAAATAGTTACAGTATGTAACTATATTACAGTATGTGCGGAATCGTAAACTTAATTTTACAAGCATCTTCTAAAAGAAATGACATCAGGTAAGAAAATAACATTTTAAACCACAAGGATAGTAAGGGAGTACAAACCGAATGTTTTTGAGCATTTAAGTAGGTAATTGGTATAATATTCCTATGACACTGGGACAATGTAAACATGTTTAATTTTGCAGTGTAAACATTAGCTTTTCCCTGAAGTGCAGAGTGGTAATTCCTCACAAAAGAGGAAGAGTTTTCTTCAAGCATCCAAACCTTAAGCCTCTCCACTTTCTTTCAGAATACTGCTGTTATCTGAAACCTCAGTATAATGAATGCTGCCAATACAATTTATTTAATACCTTAAAACCTGTGGGATAACTAATAGGATAGATTTTCCTTTAATTGCAATGTAAGGCTAAAAAGAAAACACCACCCCCCAAAACCACACCTGACTCCTTAGATCTTTTAACAGTTTTTTGGGATTTGCTGTTCCATCTAACTTACAGCTGCACTGGAAACCAAAGAAGGTACAACCAGTCCGGACATACCAGGAACTACTCCCTCAGCAGAGCATACTGCAGTCCAAAATTTTTCCTTTACGTTTATTCTTAGAAATCTGACTCTGTGTGCAAAGCCAGAAAACAACATCTTGAAATGAAACATGGCAAGTACTTGTGTTGGTGCAACTCACAGACCTGTCTTTAAGATCCTCTGCTTGACTCCACTGCATTTGACAGGGCAAGATCTTGATTTCTTTCTGGATGTGAAGTTAAACTGAAGCTGAAAAGGGAGGCTGAAGTGCTATTTCTGCTCTGACAGCAACTATGGAAAATCCAAAATAGTTCTGTTTCAGTATTACTCAAACTAGTAATTAATTCAACCTGACCAGTTCACTGACAGGTTGCTTGTCCACAGCTGGGAGGGTCCCAGAACTAATTAGTCAGAAAAGCCCTTCTGCATATCATGTAGGTGGCAGGAGGTGCCAGGACTGCCTGGCACAGAGGCTGCTGAAGCAGCTATGGCTGGTTCCACCTTGCATTGGAGGGGCCAGGCTATGGGATCACATCACCCGAGTGTCACCCCCACCAATCCCTCCTCCCATTCCTCAGAGCTCCGCAGTCCATGGGGTGCAGAGACCAACTGTTTTTCCACAAGGCTTTCAATTTGTGAAATCTCTGCTGCTTGGCTCAAGCACATATATTGCTTATTCTACCAAGCACCTGATACATCAGAAAGAACAGGGAAAAGCTTCTGCCTGAAAAACACACAGCATAACCTACACTGACATCATAATAAACACAAATTAGCTATGAGAAAGGCAACCACAAGCCTAGAAACCACCCCTCAAACAGGACATGGCTTCCAGGAAATCACTATTGAGAAATTCTAATAATTCACATCATGTTTGTTTAAGGACTTATTTGCACGTAGTATACTGTAAGGCAGAAATAGGAAAATAATACCAGAGCTAAGACCAAGCAAGGCAGCAGAAAGCATGATCACAGAAGCAAGGACACATTGACTGAAGTCATTAAGAAGCACTAGTTACACAAGTGACTCAGCTTTAGGTCAGTGTCAAATTCCTTTCAGTTCTTGCAAAATCTGAAAATCATCAATATTCATCACTTTCCTGGCAAAAAGTCTCATTCGTTAGATTCCCTTGTCAACAGAATAATGAAGCCAGAAGAAGTTGGAAGTTTCTTTCTGGGACAGTCAAATCCATCCCTCTGCAAGTGATTTTCATTTTATGGGAAAAAAATTCCTTTTTTTCAGTTCCATCTTTGGCACAGAAGTATTTCATTCTCGTGACTGCAAATTTAAGTACATTACCAGCTTCCCCACCTCTCACAAGGAAAAATCTACTCTTCTGTAACTTATACCTAAGACATTTCATGTAGCAACAGACTGAAAAGCCAGATGAAGAAACTAAACAAACAAACAAACAAACATTCATGTACTCAGAGAGCTATGAAATTCCGAGGGCAAAAGGCAACTCAGAAATTACTGAGGGCCTTAGTGGGCTAAAAAGTGCCCCTATAGCACAGGAGGCTAACCAATGGACAGCTTTGCTGAAATAAGGGGGGTGGCAAACCCACCCCAAACCCCCATACTATAATAATTAAAGTACGATTTCTAAATTGTACTTTGTTTCTACTTTGTACTTTTTTACGTGGTGAATCATTCAGCTGGTCTGCACAAAAGTGCTATATTTTCCATCCAGGAACAAGCATCTATTTCATCACTGCGGTCACTTGAATTTCAAAGGTTCCTTCGCCACTGGTAAAAGGATCTATCAGAGGTCACAAAGGATCCCATACAATAGGAATCAGCTTTATTGCTTTTTATTGTTCTTTCAGTCAAGAACTGTTTTAATCTCACCAAAACTTTCTCCAGTCTGTTAACAAACAGGCAGGTCATTTGTACAGAGGCTTTCACCCCACCATGAAAGGAAGAAAAGGAAGAAAATAGTACTTGGAAAATGGTAGGAAAATGGAAAAAGCAGTTCTGTTTAAAGACAAACAAAACAAAAAGGACATTCACATCACCAATAAGAGAGACTTGGAAGATTTATTTACTAGCTCCAAAACTATCCATTTTGATAGCATGAAAAGCAAGATATTTGGTACCTGGTTAACCAAGTTACCCAACACAAAGAGACAACTGTCCAAGCTCCTTCAATGTATGTAAGGACACTACCATTTGAGGATTAAACACAGAAATGTGGCAATTAAGGACTTCGATGTTTTTAACAGTGTACAGTCAAAGAGGTTTTCTTCTAATGGAGTTACGAAACAGAAACATGCTTACTCTAGCAAGCTCACATTTACTGCCGTCAGTATTAGACTTCCCAGTACAACCATCATCCAAATAATCAACGGAAATAGTTTGCAAAATGTCACTCTGATATTAGCAGTTACTCAACCAAGGAAAGATCTCTAAGTTTAGAAATAAGAGTAGCATTTTTCAGCATGGAAACTGGTTTGTCAACAACCATTCTTCTGCACAAAACCTCCGACAATGCCAGCTCACAGCAACACTAGCTTCATTTATTGGCAGGAAAAAGGCGTCTCTTTGTACCATCAGTTTTGTGCCCTTTCAATAGCAGCTCCGGCGGTAGATTGGTGTGGACAATCGCAGTGACCATCTGCAGCTACAAGACAGTTTGATAGCTGCAAGACTAACATAGGTTCGGCATCACCACATCTTGCCCTGCTGAGTTTTTCATACAGCTTTGAAAAAGTTAATGAAAATGAATACATTCAAAGCTGAATAAAAAGAGGTCTCAACAGGCTTGACCCTAAACCTAAACAATGAAACTGTAATGCCAGCACCATTGTATCAACACGACAGATGTAGGTCGTGCTAGCTTTCATCCATTGCTGTGACTGATAGCTTGCAATTTGCTGACAAGACATCTAGTTTCCATTTTCATTTGGTTTGTAGGCACAAATTTCAAGGGCTCAATTATGATGGAAGATGCACCTAATTTTTTTTTTGGTTGTTCACAGAAAAAATTCTTGCAAAGACTTTAGTCAGCATGTGTCACTAACCTAGGACATTCTTGTACTAAATCCACCCTATAGAATTTATTCTAAAATTACTCAGTGCAAGATTGGTTTAAAAAGTTTAGAAAGGAATATTACGGCTTAACCAAAAAAGTTAATTCACAAAGACCCTTAGTATCAGAGCAGTGTACAGCTTTAACAGCTATATACTAGGATTTTCCTAGTTGATTTAACTATGTAATCTAAGTTGTATGAAATTTTGTTAATAAGCTCCAGAAATCCTTCCAGCACAAGTACACATTCACTGCTGGTACAACATCACCATGCGATCTGTCCTATTTGGATCAAGGTGAGAAACTGATTTATATTGGAACTAGGGAAAAACAAGCAAACAAACAAAAGCTCCTAATCTGCACAGGTTGCTTGAAGAGCAGTCACAGGAAGTTTTATAAACAACATATTCTTCTCTTTTCCTCCTGGACAGTGCAGTTTCAGAAATTACCCAATAGCAGCTGGGACAGCTCATATTAGAACGGCCCTGGTATGTCAAAATGTATCCAAAAGAGCAGCACAGACAGTCCTGATAGCAACCAATTCCTGATTATCCCGAATTAGCCATCTCCTTTCTCTGTACCACCTTCTGTGTCTGAGTGGGTGAGTAGGTGAAAAGTTGGCAGACCACAAATCAATGGATACAGAAGAGCATCAGGAAAGCTTCCTGGAGCTTTCTCCTGTAGACAGAATAAACAGTGCAATTTTGCACAGAAACCTTGTCCAGGCTGAAGGCACATCATGTCCCAATGGACATCACTGACATGTGATGTCCCTCAGGGGTCCGTACTGGGACCAGTGTTACTTAACATCTTCATTAATGACAGCGACAAAAGGATCAAGTGCATCCTCAGCGTATTTGCAGATGACCCCGAGCTGAGTGGTGCAGTTGACACACCTGATGGACGGGATGCCATCCAGAAGGACCTGGACAAACTTGAGAAATGGGCCTGTGGGAATCTCATGAGGTTTAACAAGGCCAAGTGCAAGGTGCTGCACCTGGGTCAGGGCAACCCCTGGTATCAACACAGGCTGGGGATGAACAGATCAGAGCAGCCCTGCTGAGAAGGACTCGGGGGTGCTGGTGGAGGAGAGGCTGGACATGACCCAACCGTGGGCACTCACAGCCCACAGAGCCAAACGTGTCCTGGGCTGCATCCAAAGCAGCGTGGGCAGCAGGGCCAGGGAGGGGATTCCACCCCTCTGCTCTGCTGAGACCCCACCTGGAGAGCTGCACCCAGCTCTGGGGTCCCAGCACAGGAAGGGCATCAACCTGCGGGATCAAGTTCAGAGGAGGCCACCAAGATGATTGGAGGGATGGAGCACCTCTCCTGTGATGAAAGGCTGAGATAAATGGGATTGTTCATCCCAGAGAAAACTTCAGGGTGACATAATTGTGGCTATCCAGTACCTGAAGGGATCCCACAAGAAAGATGGAGAGAGGCTTGTTACAAAGGCCTGTAGTGACAAGACAAGGGGGAATGGCTTCAAACTGAAAGCAGCTTTAGATATAAGAAAGAAATTCTTCACTGTAAGGGACGTGAAGCACAAGAACAGGTAGCTGTTGAGAGGTTGTGGCTGCCCCATCCCTGAAAATGTTCAAAGCCAGGTTGGATGGGGCTCTGAGCAACCTAGTCTAGTGGAAAGTGTCTCTGCCCATGGCAGGGGGATTGAAACAAGATGATCATTTAAGGTCCCTTCCAACCCAAACCATTCTATGATTCTGTGATAATGCCACCATTACATGTAACCAAATCCCACATAAAATGATGGAAAAAGGATCTCTGTCCAATGTTGTGAGGAGAGCTTTTGAATTGAAATGACAGGGCGGAAGAAAACTACAATTCAGTGTGGAAATAGGAGACCACGATGACAAGTGAAGGCCAGCCTAATGTGGAGAAGAGAGACCTTTAATAAACAAAAGAGCATTGAAGGCAACCTCAAGTGCATGGACAGCAATAACAAAGTACCTACAGGAATGGTATCACAGGGGAACCTCATACCTGCTCTGTGAAATCAACATGACTGGGATACTTGTTCTGACACACCTGTACACTAACATTTGGAGGGTGGCGAACAGGAGGAATTAAGAAGTTTGACTGCAGGGCTACAAATCCCATCAGCATCACAGAGATGTAGCAGGATGGCTCACACAACTGGACTGCTACAAAGAACAGATATAGGTTCTTTGGGGAATGACAAGCCAGGACAGAGAGGAGAGTGAGTTGCCTTTTACATGAGAAAGGGGTGGGAATGCAGGAAGCTCTGTCTTGGGATGGGCAACAAGTCAGATGGGACCTTACAGTATTAGTGTGCAGACCAACATGGACAGCACTGTGATGGGTGTCCACTACAGACCATTCAATCATGAGAAAGCAGACCATGGAGGCATTCTCCACATCTGGAAGAAGCCTCGTGTTTGCCGACTGCAATCGTCATGGCAGAATTTAACCATCCAGGCAACTGCTAGAAGGTCAAGCACAAGCAATACAGGAGGTCTCTGGAGCACCCTGAAAATAGCCTCCTGACATGGGTGATTAAGGAGCCAAAAAGGGAGGATACTCTGTTATACTTACAAATCGGAAAAAACCAGCCAGGAATGTGAAGGCTGGAGCAGTCATGGCTGCAATGACCATAAGATGATGGAATTCAGGATGGTATGAGGAAGGAACAAAACAAATAGCAGGACAACAGCCCTGGACCTTAGGAGAGCAGACTCTGGTCAGTTCAGGGACCTGCTAGCAGCAGGACAACTGATTGGTTTTCAAGGATCACCTCCTCCAAGTTCAAGAATGGTATGCCCTGGTGAGGAGAACATCAAGCAAGAGTGGCAGGAAGGCTAAACAGATGAACAAGGAGCTCCTGACAAAACTCAAACATAAGAAGGAGGCATATGAGAGGCAGCCCAGGAAGAAGACACTATCCAAGAATGCAAGGAGAAAGTTAGGAAAGCCAAAGCCTGTCTGATACGGCATCTGGCTAGAGACATGAAGGACAGCAAGAAGGGCTTCTGCTAGTAGATCAACAACAAAAGGAAGATGAGGGAAAAATGTGGGACCACTGCTGAATGGAGCAGAGAACATGGTGACAAGGGACAGAGAAAATGCAGGTATGTTCAATGGCATCTTCACTTTGGACTTGAGTGGCAAGATTTGGCTTTGGCATTCTCAGGTTCCTGAGACCTATGGGAAAGTCAGGCATGACTTACCTTTGGAACAAGTGAATTAGTCTAGCAAACACGCAAATTGGACATACCTAAGTGCACTAGACCTGATGGAACACATCCATGAATGCTGAGAGCTGGTTAATGCCATTAGAAGGCAATTCTTGAATATCTTCACAGGGTCATTAACTATTGGGAGAGGTTCCTCAGGACAAGAGAAAAGCAAATGCAACTCTTATACTCAAGAGGGAAAAGAAGAAAGACCCAGGAACTAAAGTTCAGCCAGGACCCCAGGGAAGGTGAAAGTGAAAGTAATTCTGGAAATACTTTCCAAACATGTTAAGGACAAGAAGGTGATTTCAAATAGTTGGTATGCAGTTTTGAAGGAAAATCAGGATTGACTAACCTGGCAACCTTCTACAATTAGATGATTCCCTGGGCAGAGGAGAGAAGAACACAGAATATTGTCTATCTTGATTTTAGTAAGGCTTCCAGCACTGTTCCCCTACAATATCCTCATGGAAAAACTGATAGAAGTATGTGCTAGATGAATAAACACTGGGGTGGACTGAAAGCTCATTGAACTGTCAATCTCAAAGATTTACAATCAGCAATATGAAGTCCAGCTGGCAGGCAGTCATTAGTGGCATACCCCAGGGGCTGATACTGGGGCCACTACTCTTTTAACATCTTCATTAATGACCTGGATGATTGGTCAGAGGGCATCCGCAGCAAACCTACAAATAATACAAAACTGAGAAGAGAAAGTTGATACAACATATGGTTGAATCAACTTCCATTCAAAGGGACCTCAGTAGGCTGGAGAAATGGACAGATGTGAACCTCATAACATTTACCAAAGGGAAGTTCAAACTTCTGCACCTGCAGGCACCCGTACACAATACAGACTGGGAAGCTGCTTGACAAAAAACGTCTTGATGAACACCAAGTTAAACATGAGTTCACAATGAGTCCTTGTGGTAAAGAAAGCCAGCAGCCTCCTAGGTTGCACTAGGAAGGAATTGCCAGCACAGAGAGGAAGATTTTTTGTCTCTACTCAAAACTGCTAAGATCTCATCTGCAGTGCTGTGTCCAGTTCTGGGCTCTCCAGTCCAATGGGAGTACTGGAGTGAGTTCAGCAAAGGACCACAAAAATGATTAAAGCACTAGAGCAACTTTCGTCCTGAAGAAGAAAAGGTTCAAGATGGATCTTAACAATGAGTAAAAATATTTAATGGGAAACAGAGGGAAGGAAGAGAGAAGACAGAGCCAGACTCTTCTCAGCAATGCCCATTGAAAGAACAAGAGGTAACAGGCACTAATTGATATTCAGGAAAAAAATACCTTTTTGAATTTCCACTCTTAGGTTACTAATGTCTCCCTTACACAAAGCTACTGTACTGATCCTTGTGACAAAGAAGAACCAGTCATGATCAAGTCAGGCAACAGGAAGAGCCATTTACTAGCACATTCTATAAATGCAACACAATCTCCCTGTCTCTCCTTCCTGGTAAAGAATCCCACATGCCAGCTGAGGTTGTACCAAGAGGAGGGAGTACAATAGCTTTATTTGGCAAATATATTACTCATATGGGATGTACTAAAGGGGATGCAAGATGTGGGTAAGGGCAGGAGGTTTCAGTAAATTTCAAGTATACTGCTACTATGAAGTATCCTTTACACCTCCACAACTGAGATGCTGTTCTGCACTTAAAGTGGAGTTTACTGCTCACCCAGTAAAACTGGAACATTTTTCTAGAACATTCCACAGAACAAAATTTTGAGCAAAGAAGATCACATCAGTTATTTAACATAAAGGGCTCTGCCCTTCCTTTCCCAAAGTCCAATGAAGCCAATAGTTGCTTTCTTCTGAATTTAGCAAATTTGGTTAGGTCCTTTAAAGGGACATGGATTTTGCTTTGTAAAATGTTCTCCTGATAGGACTGAGCAGAAGGCTGTAAAATACCAAAGAGATAGGTAATTAGGGAAATGGACTACCTCGAACCATGTCCGAGAGCTCTTCTACCTAAACAGCAGCAGAATCAATAGTTTCCCAGACAACAGCAGTCTTTTGTCATTGTTGGATTTGGCATTTAAACTGCAGAGGACAGGCATAAGACAGATGACCAAATTCACTACCACCATCTTTTTGAGGCTTTCCTTTAAAAAACTCATTTAAGACAGATTATTCCATTGTCTCATAACACATAATAAGCCAGTAAACATTAAATAAACTAGTGCAAAGAAAGCCAGCTTCAAATCTGCTAGGCTTCCTCTTACCAGTGTCTGATGGGAAGAGGAGACTTGGTTTGTTTAATTTCAGAAACAAATTAAGAAACCCTTGAAGCTATTAGGTATTATTCCTTAAAAGTGCCAGTTTTATAATCTATTGCACACTAGCAACTTGCTGAGGCTGTAGATAAGGTTACTGACTTCAAGACCTCAACAACACAGAGCAAGGTACACCCCAGAACACGCCAGAAAAGATTTATTATCATTCTTTATGTTTAAAGGAAATACTGCATTGTATTTAGGTCACACAAAGTAAGTACAAAGTTGAGTAAGGGAAGAATGCAATTACAATGCATGTACATACCTAACCCAACACATTCGAACCACGTAAACATTTCTATTAATTTTACACTGCAATAAAGGTATCTCCCGGATGACAAATTAAAGACAGCAAGAAACCCTCAAACCACCAAATGAGTTGAAAAACATCTCCTTAAAATGTCTTGACTTGGATGCTCAGGGATTGGGAGAAGGCAAATCATGTTTTAACAGTTTCCCAAGTAAAAACTATCCGGTTTATTGTAAACCCAGCACTTAACTTTGTAAATAGATGTGCTTCTTCCAAACTTCCTTCACCCCTCCATTGTTTTATTTATCTGATTTAATGCAAGTTTCTCTTACACAAAGCAAAAAAGAATGCAACTGAAACTCCTGTCCTAAATAAAGGTTTCCTTGTTCTATTATGAACCTTACTTGACTGCTCAATACTATTGCCCAGAAGAACAATACATATTTAAATCTCTAATCCCCACAAGGGAAGAGAGTCCATTTGGAATTCTGCAGTAACTATAACAACCTTGCTTGGGGACAAAATACTGTTAAAAAATATGTGTTAATCTAAACTTACTTCCTGACTCCTAACACTCCACACCCTGTAACCACTGATCTTTACATTTCTAAGAATTTGTACACTTACAGTCATGTGCAGCTGCCTCCTGCACCAGCACAGGAGGTTTGAACTGTGGAGAGGATGGAAGTACAGACCACTATGACACAGAGTTACTCTGTTAGGTATAGTGCCACAATACACCACAGGATTCACACTACACCCATGAGACTTTTAGAAACAAAAGGGACCCACCTCCACAAACACCCACATCTCTCAAACTCTAGCCCGGGCAATCAGTAGGAAGACATTTAGGACAGCAGCTTTCAGACAGGCTATAGATTTTGTACTCAAAGATAAAAGCGACCAAGAACTTCATTCCACTCAGATGCAAAACTTTGTTTTCCACTTTGGATTTTTGTAGAGACCCTGCAGATATGAGCCTGCAGCTAAATGAGCTATTTAGCCTGCAGGATGATAAAGAACCACAATACCAATATCACTCGTAAATTCCATCAGCGAGAGCCACTTGCTGAACACACTATCTTATTAGAAATTTGCAGATGACTATTGAAATGGTGGTGTTCAGTTCTGTTTGTGGACATAATATAATCCAAGAGGCTCCCAAGGGAAACGACTTACAGCTCCTCATTCATCTTCTGACCTGGCATATTACCATCCTACACATAACTCCAAGTACAATCACAATACAGGCAAGTGTGCACTCAGTAGTGGGACAGCATCTGCAACCAGTCCCCAGACATGTAACGTGGTACCACATACCCCAATTACGTGATACGCATTTCAGGTCACATGACAACAGTATAGCTAGTCACAACAGAACGAGGGCATGTAGGTTTCTAAGGAAGTACAGTAGAAAGCAAGATTTTGGTTACAAAAAAACCCCCCAACAACGAACAAAAGCCCCTCCACCCACACAAAAACCCTTGTAAAAATAACGAGGCCCATGGCTTGCCCCAAGATCCTACCTGGAGCAGCTCTCTGATGGAGGTGATTCTGATAGCCTGGACCTAGTCTAGGTTGGCTATGTTTGATCAAGGCTACAGAGTATCATCACAATGAATTCAAGGACTTGCATTACAAGTAAAAAAAGTCATCACTTTCTGGTTAGTGCCCTGTATTTCACATACACACAGATACATCATGTTCAGTAACAAAGTTCTGTCACCAAAATACTTTTCTTATGACAATGTTAGAAAAATATATAATTTAGGGAATAAATAATATATACCTGTAAAGCAATTCAGTAAACTTATTTGAAACATGAACTCACAGCTTTTTAATATTAACACAACTTTTGTTCATGAGGCAAAAAATAAAATCATTCCTGTTGTTCAATATTCTATGGAACCTTCATTCCTTCAATATTGCAATTTCAAAGCTAAACATATTAATAGGGTCATAAATATTCAGATTATGTAATAAAGACAGTGAAAGCAGACGATAAAATGCTGTTAACATTCATTTACAGCAGCTGGGAAGGCCCTGCCAAATGTTGCTTTACATAACAGGTCGTGACGCTCTGACTGCATTAAGCTTTCTGATCACTCTTCCTTTATCTGCTATGATTTTGAACACAATACGAGACAGCACAGACTAGCCAATGGATTTAGAAGCCCTTTCAAGCACACCACCATTTCAAAGGTTTAAAAGATTAAAACATCAAAAAGAGCCTTGTGGTTACTACATTTGTGCTTTTGCATTTTATAGTGCAGACATGAAAGTGACATTCACATCATTCTCCATTACCTCCACAATTCAATGCCTCCAATAAATTTTAGAAGTGGCTTTATTTTATTGTGCCATGCTTTAGTTAAGCTTTCTGCAAAAAAGGAAGTAACAGTCAGTAACTTGAAAACATCACTTCTACCATTTTCACAAGGCATCTTGAGTACTACTGAAACATTCTGCAATGTATATATAATCCCATCCAGAACCTACGCTAATTTTATTTTATGAATTGCATCTGAGTCAAGAGACAGTTCTTGCTTTGCTTCAGTATATTCTGCGTTACATCTCCTTTGTATCAGAACAGTCTCTCCTACACTTAAGAAGCCAGGATTTCCAAAGTATGGATCAGATCCTGCAAGCTCTCAGGCAAGTATCAGTCAGACACATTGACTGTGGGACTAGGTCTGAATGTTCTACTACAAAAAATGATGACTCATGGTTTGATTCATCCGTTTGGCACATGCCCATGCCAAAATTAAGCCAAATCCTTCAGACATCATGGAGATTAGTAGCCCTAGGAAGGTTAAGAGCTCTACTGAGGTCAACAAATTCATGTGCTTCTGAAGTAAGCAAGGCTGTCCTAACAGGACACATAGCAACTATTCTGCTTGTAAAAGCAGCACCACTTCATTCATCCCTCCAATCCTGCGTTAGTTAGCAACTGTTCAGTGCACTGAATGCATTCAAAGCCTAATTCATTAACTGACTGAAATTTTACTGCAGTGGGTCTCAAGCTTTTCCTGTAGCCAAGGCACATCAAAGAGCACTGACATGTCTACACAACTGAGAAGTTTCCTCAGCACCTACCAGTGCCAGCTCCACCCCATCCACATGCAGCACTGCTTCAGCAAGGCCCCCCTCAGTGCTTAGGAAACCACCTAAATACCAGACCTTGGCAAAAATCTTACCCATTATAGGAAAAATAAGTTCCCAAAGAGAAACACCAGTTTCATCAATACTCATTTACTGTTGTGAACAAGAACTTGGCACTCCATTATTGATTCAAAAACAGCTACCTTCAGTACACTTAAGGAGACTCTTGTCAGTCCATTCAGTCACCCGGAAACAAGATGTCTCTTCACTTTAAATTAAATCCTCTTGCTTACATTAGAGCAGAGTCTTGGCCCTGACTTATGAGAGGCCAAAAGCTTTTTTCTCCCCTAAGTAGTTTGTTTGCAGAAGAACTATACAAAGAGGTATGTCTTCCCAAAATCACAGACTCTTGAGATGAGATTCAAAGGGGTAATTCCAAGGCTATAAACACACTGTAATAGGAATAATGGCCCGTATGACCCTAGTAACAGGTCTGAGTCCCCACTGCACTACACACAGTCTAAGCTGTAACCTAGAAAACTTTTTTCCAGAGCATCTTGCTACAGACCTACAAGTAAGATGGAGTTTTCAGTGATCATAGCTAATCCCATGATCTCCCACACTACTGATATCTTACAAACTGAGAAAAAAAGTAATTGCAGAGATGGAAGTAAAAAAAGGCAATTAAATTAAATTTATTTTCAAATATCCTAACACAAACAATGCTAAGCAAAAACAAAGCCACATAACGTAAACAACATGTGCTTTGCAACTCAGATATTATAACTGAAAAAACAACAGATTACATATAAATAGTTAGGGAACTGAAATTTCTATTAAGTCTTCATATATATGCTATCTCCTTATTTACAGTATCTTCAATACACTTATCCAGTCAGATACTATTTTCCAGTGGAACTACTACTGATTCAGGATGCATTAGCTATTCATTTAACCCAACAGTCAATTATAATTTTTAAAAAATTCACCACATGACTAGTTACAACTATTATCAGATAACTGAATGGAGTGCAGAACAGACCTAAGAACAAACTGTCCTTTCCAACGCAAAACATGCCAGTGCACAGTTCAGAAGCATACCTGAAGGGTTGCCTTTAATTCACTTTTAAATTAAGTGGAAAAGAATTCAGTCATTTTCATCTTCTTGCCCAATTCTCAGCTATGGCACTCTGCATACAGCTGTTCAAACAATCTGACTTCACCACATATAGCTGCAGCAGTACAAGTAAAGAACAAGCACATTAATACACCAAAGTTAAGTCCCAAGCCAGTAACAAGTAGCTTGGCTTCTTAAAGGACTGCGTCCCTACAGAACAGTTCTGCAAACGAAATAACCTGATCAGCTGTCATGACTGATAGAGAGTTCTTCATTTTTCCTCCTTACACCTATATGAATGCACAGTAATCATTCACCTCTAGTCACTAAACCCCAAAACATTCACTGTTATTTGACGAAAAACTGCAGGTTTGCCTTGGTAATATTTGCAGACCAACTGCCCTTCTCTCCTCCTTAAACATTAGTTGAAGTAATTTTTCTTGCTCTCAAAAAACCCCAAAAATCCCCCCAAAACCCAAAAATCCCACACAAAACAAAAAACCTAAAATTTCACAAATATGAAATAAGTCAGGAATATTTGCTGAGTAAGTTTCTGGTGGCTGCAAAAAAAAAAAGCTGTTTGTGAATCTGCAACTCAGGAACCTGGGGAGCAGAATTGCCATGGGACAGAGGACTGACTATGCTGTACGGAGGGAGTGCTGCAGAAAAAGTCATTGAAGCAAAAGTTCAATCAAACAGACATTCATCTGTGAACCTTTCAAATAACTCTGAGCAAACATTTCTTTCACAGATTATCTGCAAAACTAGAGACAATCTGCCAAAAATTGGCACAAATGCTGGAAGAGCTTTAAGATTAAAAATCATTACAAAGGAAAAAGCTGTGGTTTTTTCTGCATACTGTGATAAAGAAATAAAGTATCCTCTGAATACTCCCCCCTCCAGATTAATAAAGTAAGTATTCTTAATTTAGAATGGTCACATAAACCTCAATCCTACTGTCCTCCTCCTTTTCCATTTCTTTAAAAAGTAGAGCAGGAACACGCTCTTGCTGGAATTCACAGAGAACCCTACCTCTCTGGTGGCTCCTCTAACTACCAGGCAATGGATTCATAATCACCCTGTAAATAATTAAATATTCATTAAGTCTGGGAAAGAGCTTGAGAGCTTCAACAAACAAGAATCCAGGGAGACTAGTCTAAGAATACTGAGTTCCTCAGTTCTCAGGGCAATCATTTGCAAGGTGGGAGATGTGTACTCAAGACTCAATTTTGAGTATGATAAAGGTAGCAAAATATGAAACTAACTCCTCATGCAAACAGTCTAATCTCTAGGAAGGATGCACTGATCAGATTCCTGATGCCGCAATTTCGTACACATTTTCACATGGCTCAGCAGAAAAAGCAACATTTTTAGGTCTACTCTGGTGGCAACCCAGATGACATCAGCATGGTTGAGGCTGGCACTTGGTCTCTGCCAGCTGGAGGCAAGGCAGAGACCAAGTCTGGTCTATAAATGTTATACAAATGTATAAGTGTTAGAGATGCTGCATTTCAAACTATACTACAGAATAAACACGTAGGCCAGTATATGCAGTCACACAAACATACCAACACCTCTGAAGTGAAGCAGCAACCAAAGTGGAACTAAACGTGGCCTCTGAAAGGCAAACACAAGAGCTAGAGTTCTTTCATAAATTTAATCCCATGGGATATTTACACCCTAAGCCTCTTTGAACCTTCATAGAAGACTGAAAACTGCTATTGTAGCCTGAAAGTCTGTCCTCTTAGGCCTGAGAAAAGACTACCCCCTCCCCCCCCATGGACAGAGGCTATCCTGGAACCACCAGGGAACAACACAGAATTATACTGAACTTCCCAGCAGGCCAATAGCCAAGCATGTGCTTGCAATCTCCTCGAACAGTCCCTCTGAACACCCATACTCTCTCACCAGCAACCCACTAGTTTGCTTGTTAGGGAATATATATTGAAGGAATTACACTTTGGCTCTTATTTTCATTGATTTTTTTCCCTTTTGATACGCAAAAGAGGGTTTTTCTTGCTCAACATTATGATTGTCCAGAAAGGTTTCCCAGAGATGAGTCCCTCCTCAGTGCTTAGCCAGATCATGCAGTAGATCCTCCTGGAATTTATGCTAAGGCAGGTGGAAAATACTGTGATTGGTGAACATGACTTTAATAATGGCAAATTGTGCCTGAGAAACTTGGTGGTCTTCTGTAATGTGGGTTACAGCACGACTGGATAAGGAAAGAGCAACATGTCACCTACCTTGACTTGCATAAAGCACTTGATGCTATCCCACACAACATCCTTGTCTCTAAACTGGAGCGTCATGGATTTGACAGATGGACTGCTTGGTGGATAAGGAATGAGCTGGATAGTCTCACTCAAAGAGTTCTGGTCAACAGCTTAACATCCAAATGGAAATCAGCAATGAGTGGTGTTCCTCAGGGGTCTGTATTGGGACCAGGGCTTTTTGACATCTTTATTGGTGACACAGACAATGGGGTTGAATACATGCACTCGCAGCAAGTTTGAGAATGACACCAAGCTGTGTGGTGTGGTTGACACGCTGGAAGGAAGAGATGGCATCTAGAGGCACCTAGACTGGCTTGAGAGGTAGGCCCCTGCAAACCACATGAAGTTCAACAAGGACAAGTGTAAGGTCCTGCATGTAGGTCAGGATAACCCCAAGGACAAATACAGGCTGAACAGAAAATGGATTGAGAGCAGCCCTGAGAAGGACTTGGGAGTGGTGGCTGACAAGAAGCTCAACATGACCTGGCAATGTTGGCCCACATCGTGGCCTGCATCAAAAGGAATGTAGCCAGTGGGCCAAGGTAGGTGATTCTTCCCCTCTACTCCGCTCTAGTGAGACCCCACCTGGAGGGCTGCATCCTGCTCTGGGGCCACCAACATAAGAAGGATGGGGACCTGCTGGAGCAAGTTGAGAGCAGGGCCATGAATATGATCAGAGGTCTGGAGCACCTCTCCTATGAGGACAGGCTGAGAGAGTTGGTGTTGCTCAGCCTGGAGAAGAGAAGGCTCAGAGGAGACCTCAGAGCAGCCTTCCAGTACCTAAAGGGAACAAGAGAGCTGGACAGGGAATATTTACAAAGGCGTGTAGTCATAGGAGAAGGGGTAATGGCTTTGAACCGAAAGTAGCTTTAGACTAGATACAAGGAAGAAATTCTTTAAGAGTAGTGAGGCACAGGAACAGGTTGCCAGAGAAACTGGGGCTGGCCCATCCCTGGAAGTGTTTAAGGCCAGTCTGGATGAGGCTTTAAGCAACCTGATACACTGGAAGTTGTCCCTGGCTATGGAAATACATGATCACTTAAGGACCCTTCCAGCCCAAAACATTCTATGTTCTGAAAGACAGGCAAAAGCTGCAAAGCAAATCTTATGTGCATTGGCTACTTGGTCTGTGTTAGTTAAAAGTTATCTTTGCTCTTTCACCACCATTTCAATACTGCTTGTCTCACTGCAGTCCAGTGCATCACGCATATATTTCACAAGGTATTTTTAGACATAAAAACAGTCTCGTAAGGAAAAGGTGCTCCAGTTTTCTGGATGTAGGTACAGTCAGCCAAAGCCACGCTTAATTCAGTATTCACCTCCCCTTGTTCTGCTGTTAGGAGGTAGAAGCAGCACTAGCGTCTTGCCCAAATACAGACTATTTTTCTTGTCCACAATTTTTCCATTAACATTTTTGTATTTTTCTTTGCTTGAAGTACCAGAAACATCTCCCAAAGGCCAGGTATCATATCTTCCTTGGGTGCTGTTATTCAAAACAATTACCATGATAATGCATTAAAACCTTGGTAAAAGACACCTGAAGTAGGAAGAAATCTCACAGGAGGGTTGGAGGAAAAACAATAAAAGGCCCAACTCTCACACCCCGTAACTTCTCAGACACAAAAGAAACCTGAAAAATTAACATTTTATTCCATTTATTCCATTTTATTCCATTCCAAATTTATACATTCTAGCTTAAACAAGTTTGTTGACAGCTGTCTGCCCAGAATGCAATGAGCTACAAGAAACAGTATGCTCCTGGCTGCTTTTTTCCTCATTAAGGCCACATGATCAAGTTCACAAGGTGTAGTGTATTCCACCATCCCACAGGTAAAGTGGGAATACTGCTTAAGAAGCACAGGATTTGACCCACAACTACAATATCACGGCATCAGAAGTGGCTGGTAATTAAAGGATTACAATACAGTCCGCAATAATCCGATGAGCTCGGCTCCAGATGCACATAGACTGCTTGTCGCAGGCTGCTGGGGAAGAAGTGATGCCACGCATGCATGACAGCACTTGCTGCCGCCACCAGGCTCCTCCATGGCACTCTGGGACGAGAGGAGCACCTAGCAGGTGGGGACCTGCTACCTGCTCTGAGTTCCCTCATCTCTTCTGCACAGGGGAACCTTCTCCCACTCTGCACATGGTTGTGATTTTAATGCTAAGGAATCTGAGCAGATTAACACTTTGATTCTATTTTCTGTCATTACATTAAGAATCTCCTAATTTTATGCACTGTTACTTGGAAATTAGGAAGGCACAAATACATGAAAACAGCCTCAAAAAAAGGTACATAATACCAACAATCCTACTACACTGGCCTTAACCTCAAGTAGTCTGCTGGGCAGCAAGCACAGCACAGTTGTTACGTTCTTAAACATACCAATTATCCATTTGCAACACAACACACACAAAAGCTAGATTTCTGCTACATAGCTGGTTTCTCAAGGAACTAGGATTAGTTAAGCCAAGAATGCAGACACCAATTTGCAAACTACACAAGGCACCTACGGACAAGATCTTATACACTTTCATTTCTACTCACTGGCAAATCAGTGATTTACAAGAGGTAGAGCTTGCTGCGCTGTCTAACCACTTACAGCAACCTTGGTGTATTAAGTATCCTATGATAAGGGTTAAGAACTTTTTTCTTTTTAGTATGCCTTTTGAGCGCTTGCATAAATACAGTCAAAGAAATAAAAGTAACTTTATGCCTAGCAACTTAATCACAGCAACTACTCACAGAGACCAGTATTGAAGTGCATAACAAAAGGCAAAAGTCTTTCTGGGGTGGTATTTTTTCGCTTTAGTAGAACAAGCAGAATGACAGATCATCTGATCCATATTTTAAAAATTCAATTAAGTGACTTCTAATCATTTCAATTTCTCCATTATTGTGTAAAACAGTAACTTAATTGTTGAGTTAGAAAGTTTCAGTTGAGATGCCTGCTCATCTTGGTACTGAATGAACACTTATTTTATCTTGCCTCTGACCTGATGCTTTAGATTGTTTATCCTCTCTCTGCTTAAAAAAGAATCCGAGGGGAAAGGCAGAGAACAGCAAGGTTTGAAAAAAGACAGGTTGTTGAAAGAACAGAGTCATACAAGAGCTATCACTGAATCTTATTAGACTTCTGGTGTACTCTGTAAACATGAATAGATTCCTCTGATTTTCAGGAAGCAGATACCCTGGAACTAGCTAAAACAGTAGAGACTGCTTTCTTTTCCCATATTAAAGAATGTACACTGGAAGATGAAAGGGGATCAGCCCGTCTCCTTATTTAGTTTTACACACAGAGCAAAGCCAAAAGTGTGCACCACTCCGTTTCTGACACCCCGGAAGAAACAAGCAGCATCTTGAAGACTCCCCATGCAAGACAGCACCAACAAACTGCTAGCAGATCCTACATGCAGGGTAATTCAGATGAGCAAGCACTGAGTCAGTTAAGGAGTCTGGATAGTTTACATGAATTTGTAGTCAGTTTTGTTTCCCACAACAGCTAATTATGTAAAGGGTTACAATCATTACTTCCTGGAAGTCATCATCCGGTAAGCCAGCTGCATTTGCTTTTTATTCTGAATATAGCTAACAAGAAATACTGCACCATAAGTGTTCTAATTATACTTTTTGTAACTTCTATTTCACAATAAAAAAACCACTTAGGTCTAGTACATTTCGAGAATGTTTTGGTTAATATGCTAATACAGCTCCCTTGCCTGCTTGCCAGCACTTCTGCATCTATAAAGGAAAGTCTCAGGAGGTTGCAACTGAAACTAAAGCATGTTTTATTGGTCAATAATAGATAACATAACAAAGTTAACAGGAATATTCTAACTGGTGAATCCATGCTCACACTTCTAAGCAAGTTCTACTGAATCTTTTTTGAGAAAAATAGACAAAGAAGAAGTACTTTTCCCTTCTCACCACCTTAATTAAAAGCAACCCCTCAGATGCTATGATCTAGGTAAACACAGATAAAGAACCCACATACCTTAGGAGAGACTTCATTAAAGTCAAATCAACAGCACTGTCCTTCACTGGATAGAGTTTGAAGTCAATAACACAGGCCATCTTTAACTTATTTCACAGATATGATTATTAAAGAGTCAAATCATAAAGCATACCCTTTCTCCACAACATTTTCTTAGAGCATTTAGTGGGTTTTCCCTTCCTACCTGCAACACCTACCTCATTAACATGCACCTAAAGCTGGGATTATTTTGTTGTGCCAACTAGGAACTAAACCAAGCACTTACACCTTCCAGAGAAGACAACAGAGTAATGTGAAATCATGGTCATGCCCGTACACAAGCCAGTTCTTGGAAACAGAACATCAGATTTGCTTAGGGTTATTTCAAAAATGCTCATTTTTCATAATGACATTACATCTCAATTTCAGGATTTATCAGTCACCTGCAGGTAAAATTCAGGTTTCCAGTGGGTTGTATGATGCAAGACTGAATATTGCATCTTGAAATTCATACTGGTATATGCCTAAGAAACAGTGACAGAGGAGAACAAATGAGAGGGAAGGAGTTCTTAAAGAGATTTCCTTCATCAGTTACTGAACTGAAGTTAACTGAAAATGGCTTGAGAATATGAGTGCTTTGCCTGGACAAGATGGATTAGCAGGCAGAGTATCGGTAAAACACCTTTAGCCTGCCAGGTGGATGTAACTCACTTGTGACATACTTCAGTGTCTACTAGAAGATGACTTCTCCACAAGCTGCAGAAAACAGTAGGTTCCGGAGGAAGTAGTGCCTCAGGATTATGGCTCCATTACAACAGATCAAAGTGAATTGTTTGTCTTAGAGCACTCCCAAAGGACCAAGCCACCACACAAACTGCCAGAACAGCCTGCAGTTGTTTAAGTCTTGGAAACAAAGGAAAAAGCGGTGATAACCAACTCCTTTAGATTTGGTGCCAGATATAGCCTTAGTGATGTAAAAGACACACAGCAAGCAGTCTTCCTGTGCAGATAGCTCTGTCTCTTACCCAAGAGATGAACCCATGCTCTCAGCAATGGCCCTCTGTGCTTCACCCCAAGTGTCTGCTACTGCACAGCCCACCAGCCTCATCCCTGTTATTGGTACACAAGCAGTGATGCCAGTCACTGCACCTTTAACCACTGCTTTCAATTTCCAGCTGTTGCTCTTCTTCCACATGCATATGTATGTACTTACACACATACCCCACAATCTCTTGAACCTCAGAGTGTGGGGCACAGGGCCCAAGAGACAAAAGGCGGGGAAAGAAAAGATGAAATAACTTCAGGAACAAGAGGCTATTCATGACTCACAGCTCCCAGACTGACCAGCACAGTGCAAGGTCAGCTAGCCTCGCCTCACAGATGGCCAACACACTATTGCATCAGCCCAGACAGCTCACAGCAGAGAGTACAGGGCAGATCCCTGGAAGGGTTGGGTCAGTACACAGCAAGGTGGGAGAAGCCACTCACAGAGGAAATGCTGCCATGAGACTAAAACCTGCAGGAAGCAGAGGCAGCAGCACCCCCAGCACAGGCAGCCCTGCTACACATTTAGCCTAATCGCTCACACACAAACAACCCCCCATACTCTTTCAAAGCCTATTTTGCCCTGTGAAAGCCAAGCAGTAAGAGTAGATTAGACTCTAATAAGGATTAATACAAGTTAAGGTAGCAGTGATTTCCACTAGGGAGACCAGAAAGGTTAGATGTGGGATAGCATGACAGATGTAGGAAGGGCTGGGGAAAAAAAAAGGTAAAGGGAAGAACAAACACCACAGGAGCTTGCACTGACACCTGCCTAGCTCCATTTGTGCTCTCCCCCATGTCCATCCCTGTCCAAAGCAGAGATCAGACACGCTGCACTGTCAAGTCATGGTCAGTGATTTCTAACAGGCTGTGTAATGGTCAGCAGGGGACTTCTTATCCAGTCTCAACAGCACTGACCTGCTTTTTTCCAGCACTACCATCCATCACCTCTGACTGACAAGGAGACCAGTTTTCACAAAAGGCAAGACCTAACCCAAGCAAAGTCTGAAGCAGAAAATGGAAAGAAATTCAGATCCCATTCTCTCTTACAGCAGCCACTTCAAAGCTATGTTTAATTTTATTAGCAAGTAGAACTTCAGTTCATAAAAAAGTGACCAATAAAAGATAATGGCAGGAAATTAAATGACCTTAGCATGATTTAGAGCATTGCTCTGCAGCAAAATTGCACAGAAAGTATGCTCGCAGAGGAAAAAAACACCCCAAAGAAATGATCATAAAAAGTTTCCAAATTGCTCCAGAGTCAGAGGCAAGTCAAAACTTCATCTTGGAGACTAACAAAAATGTGGATCTACTAAACATATGCATTAAATATGCACTATGATTGCCATACTGCAAGAAAGAAGCGCTGTTCAGACAACCTATTCACTACTTACCTTTTCACAGGTGCTATAGTAATCAAGACTTTATTCACCTTTAAATTCAAGTAAAATAATAAATGTATCTTCACTGTGGTGCAGGAACATACCAGCTGCAGTGTGTGGTCAAGGCAGGAAAAAAAAATATGTACTCTCCTGACTCTTGGTCATACTTTCAAAAAGGCATGAAGTAAAGATGGGTTTTTTCTTTAATTATATAGAAAGACTAAGAAACCAAAACCTCTGCAGTTCCTCAGTCACGACCTTTGGGAAGCAGGCATTTTGTAGGGTTCGACCATGCCCCAAATAATCTGGTACACAGCATAGTAATAAACCAAGTTCCTTAGCTTTCATTTCAAGAAAGCCGTGGAAGAGTAAGAGTACCAAATACGCTAGTTAACAAAAAAAAACCCCACCACAAACCAAAACAAACCAAAAAACTGTTCAGTTTATGACTGAACTGTCTGAATCTGCAGATACCCCTTTCAGCTGCACAGTCAACTACAAACTTATTTACCTGGACAACTGCAGTTTGTACTCTGAAAGGGAGGATCAGAGAGCCAGGAGAAAATGGTGGGGGAAAAGATAAGGAACTTCATTACACAACGTAACTCCAATTGGAAAACAGCATGGAGAACCATATCCTTTCTGTATCACACAGAGTCCTGTGTGTGGTCAAGTTCTTTGACCAGAAAAATTTCTGCTAAACCACACTTGATAAACTTGAACTTTGAAAACTGGCATCTATTAATCAGATTTTTTTTTTAAATAAACCTCAAGAATTCTGGTATCATCCAAGGTACCGAATATTTCATTACAAATATTTTATTCAAAATAGCTATCAGTTTACTAAACAGCCCAATTTGTACTTCAGAACTCAGCCTTTTCTCAGAGAGGCTCCTGGTGTTGTTTTAATGTGAAGTTGAAATTCAGGTTCACAATTTAGAATTTTCGTTTTCCATAAAAATTAATTACGCAATATAACACAGACTGCTACCGAGTCTTTGGGATGAAAAATAGAAGTATTTTGTTCTGAAGAAGGCCATGCAAATATTGATCTTGGGGAAGTGTCTTCCTCCACAAACTGCTTTTGGGCTTGCATTTCAACTAGGTCATTTCCAACCGAAAAATGAAGGTGAAAAAAGGAGGGATCTAAGCAGCTCTTCCCTCGGTCCATTTCCGTTGGAGATGCATTTGCTTAAGAAGGCTAAGAGACTTAAACTCCAATGCTTCCCAACAGTTCAGGCCATATGGATCATCTCTCTGAAGAGACAGGCCCAGATAATTAGACAGTACAGTGCTTACCTAGTCAAAGCACATTTCTCCTGCACATGGAAGGCCAGTTGAAAGTCCTAAGAATGCAAACATGCCAGTTTAACATGAATGATTGAAAAGCTCCGGAGCAGTAAATCCCCAATCCTCTGCTACCACAACAGATTTATTTTTCAGAAGGATAAATTTCCAAAGGGAGCCAGGTATTCAAGATCTCACCAGCTCACCCTTTACTATACTCAAGACATCTACCCACGGACATCAGAGGATGCTCTAGTATTTCTTCGCTACTGTGAACTGCTCACTAACTTTATCAATAGACACTACTTGAAATTATCAGCAGTACCAAGGAGCAGCCGGTCCCCAGAATACAAAAGGTATGATGGGCTACTATAGTCAACTGAGCCTTGAGTTAAGGCATGCTGTCTATAAATCTAACAGGGTCATATTCCAGAAAGTTAGTACTTGGCTCATAACCATACCACCAGTCTGTTGCTCATCTAAAAAGTATTCCTTCCATGTTCTAGCTCTAGTTGTAACCCCCACACCAGTTGTAAGGTTGGTAAAAGTACCTCTAATGACTTCAGAGTGCAAATAAAATTACCACATTCTTCAGAAAAACACAGATACAACTGATACTGTGGATGACCAGGAATATTTTATTAGTTATTTTACTTCCCAGGTGCCTTTATGTCTACAAAGTAAGGTACCTATGCCATCATAATATTCTTACATCTCCCAGAACAACAGGTATAGGTATCCAGCTAGACAGATCTAACTTTGGTATTAAGACATCCTTAAGAAATATCCTTCTGCTTTCTATACAATGTGCAGGGAAGTAAACACACCTTATTGCTTCAACTGGGACATGTCTTGAGAGAAGTCAGACTGAAGAACAGGGACATTGCAAAAAAATGTGCAATAAAATGTTCTGCCCAACAAGTCAGAAGTACCTTGTTTACTTCAGCTTGACAAACAGGTAACATTTACAGACTTTGGCTGTTGGTTTAGTAGAGGTCATATAGGAACAGCAGAATCTAGTGATACTGCTAAAAATCCAAGGAGAAGAGGTCAGTTTACACCACTCAGGAGCCAGGCACAACAATTAACATCTGTTACTGCTTCCTATTTGAGGAGTTAAGAGCAGAAAAGCTATGTGAAGAATGGCACTATCAAATCCTAATTTCCAATTATGGCACCATATACACATCCTACAGGCCATGTACATTACAGGCCCCTCTTCCTCCAGTATCAATATTCAGACATCTTAGGACAGGATTTACAAAGGCACACATCAGTGGCATGCTTTCTGAAGAACTAACGCTGATGCTCAGCAACCTGGGCAATGCAGTCTCACAACAAGGTATGGGAGATCCGTGCTGTTGCGCTCCTGTGTACACGCCTGTCCAGAGGACCTCAAATGGCCAGTCTGCTGCCCAGTTGTCCACATCCTTCAGCAACTACACACATCAGCAGTGAGAAATCAGCTAGCCACAGCAAACACCAGAAATCAGAGGCAGCAAAAGCAATTTGGCCACACCCTTTCTCCTAACCTAATATAAGAAATTCCAAGCAGTATATAGGGATCTGACTTTCCTGAATTTACATTCCCTTAGAGCTACCTTGCTGGCTAACAAGGGCTGATTCCTTAGGCCTTGAACCCTCAATATCAAAAAGATTTTCAAGGTATCACACAGTGGTATCACTGCTTTTTTATAGTATCACTGAGCTGGTGTCAAGCAGAATTGTATCTTAGCACAGACAGTTCATGCCACCTGAAATACAATTGTAGTGATGCTGGTTAAAGAAAAAGCATCTCTGACTACATTTGCTAGCCCAGCATACTTTTTCAAACGGCTGCTAATCAACAATTCAGGCAAGACAGTTGGGTGGGACCAGACTGCACACACCCCAGACCACCACAAAGAAGCAAATCAAGTTAAAATTCCTATTAAGCTATATTTACAAATGCCATCTCCCTCTGCGATTATGACGGGGGACCATGATACCAAAGGAGAGCCAGGTTATCAGTGGTACTTTATGCCTTCATCTTTGGTGTCTTTTGAAATGAGGCAATATATGTAGCTGAAGGGCATGGTATTTTTTCTTCATTATTCAAAAGAAAAGACTGGCATATATAGCAACTGGCTGCAGATAATAAAGGCTGAGCCTTTAACAATCAAGTTAGGAGGAGGCAAAGAACAGTCTGCACACTCTGCAATGAGCTTGAGATCTCGAACATTTTTCATGCTCAGTGACCAAGACAAATCTGCACCATGTCCACAGAGAAGCAAAAGCACCAACCCTTCAGTGGCTCAATGGCAGTGAATACAACAGCTGTGCGAGAACTGTCTTGGACCTGCCCACGTCAGACACTTGAAGCATGGCCTATCTGCCAGCTCAGACCCCTCACTGCCCACCTATCTGGCAGATCTCTTATTTTAAGCCTAGATCCTTTTCTGGATACAAAAAGACTTTCAATAGTGACAGGTATTTTTCACAAAAAGTTAAGCTTAGAAAGAAAAAAATTCAAAAACTACCTCTTTACTTTTAAGAGGAAAAACCTAAACAAAACTACAAGCATTGCCTTGAAAAATTAATGTCATAAGATCGAGTAAGAGGAAAAAATATTGTGCTAGTACACAAAGTCAATAAATATTTCAACAGCTGAGGAGTGGTCCCTCCCACCCTCTTCCAGATGCCTCATATAGAAGGTCCCCAGCCCTTGCCTGCGTGGGGCAGGAAGGCTGTTCCTGAAGCCCATGGACCTGCATGAGGACACGCTCCATCTCTGCACATCGCAGACTGTTGGCAGCACCAAGGAGGGAGCACCCTACCTATGTAAAGAGCGCACCAGTATCATTTTAAAAAGCAGAGTTCAGGTGCTGCATAGCTTTTTAAATGCCGTTTTTCAGGTTTACATCCATCACTGGATTTCTTACAATTTATGTATTATGCAATATTTTCCCCGACAGCACCCAGAAGGATGCGCTCCAAGAGACCCACACCCCATTGCCATGTCGCTACTTTCCCAATCTCCGTTCCGCCCAAGACACTGGCAGAGGGAAAACGCTAGGCGAGGAAACTCGAGGGTCTGGAAGCGTCAGTGGCTCAAGCCAGGATCTGCCGGCGCTGTCCTTGACACAATAGTTGAATGCGATACAGCCGGGCAATGCGAGGCTCAAATACTTCCTGGGATGGCTGAATGGGCTCATTCAGTAGACAAGGATAATTCTTTATTAGCCATCTTCTACAGCCCGGCACAGAAACTACAGCCCTAAGGGGAGGGTGGAGGACACCAGCCATGTGCCTCAAGAAAGGGGTATGGCTTAGCATTGTCTCCCGCCTCAGTAATTGCCAAGCTTTTTTTTTTTGTCCTCCCTTTCCCCTTCCCCCCCTCCCACCCCCCCGCCGGCTGTTACGAAGTCGGTGGAGGAAGGGAAGGTGCTCGGCCGGGGCCGGGCTGTGGCCGAGCCGCCGCAGCTGCCGTCCGGCCCCAGCCCCTCGGACCCACCGGCGCCGCTCGGAGCGCTGGGGGTGGGGGGGTGGGGGGGCAGCCTCCGCCGCCCTCTCGCCGCTCCCTCCCGCCCCGAAGTTCGGGAAACTGGGACCGGCCGCCCCGCCGGCGCTGGAGGTTCGGCCGGCAGCCGGAGGAAGGGGCCGGCACGACGCCCGGCCCCCGCGGCGGTTCTCCCGCTGCCTCCCCGCTCTTACCTTTCACTTGACTTTCATACTCCGCTATAATCTCTTTGTCCTTTTTGAATCTGCTCGGGGTTGACATTATCCACTCGCTTCTTCCGCTCCTTCGCCTTGTTCTAAATTATTTTTACTAATTATTCTTGTTTTTCTGGAGGAGCTCCCAAGTTGTGTCAGGCGGCCGCAAGCCCGAGCGAGCGCGGCGGCCGGGGAGGCGGCGGGCGCTGGCCCCGCGGGAGCACCGCCGGCACCGGAGGCGGCGAGGCGGGGAGCGGCGATCAGACTAACCCCGGCGCGGGCACCATCGCCTCCCGGCACCGCCGCCGGCAGCAACGCGGTCCGCGGCCCGGGGCCGCCGCAGGGCGGGGCGGCGGAGCAGTGGCCGCGGGGCACCCGCTTCCACTAGGCGAGGGCGGGGGCCCGGCGGCTGCGCCCCACCATTGTTATCTCTCCTCACGCACCCGGGAGAGGGGAAGAGAAGCAGGGAGACAGCGGTGGGCGAGAGGCAGGCGGCCGCGCTCAGTCCGTACGCCAGAGGCACTGCTTACTGCTGCCGCCGCGCTCGCCTGGGTGGGAACTCGGGGCCGGCGCCCCGCCGTCACTAACCCCGGGCGGCAGCGCCGCGGCGCATGTCCCAACCTCGAGGGGCGAACAGTCACCGGCTCGGGGCGGCTCCCCCGCCGCGCCCTGGAGAGGTGTCTCCGGGAATAAACTTCTCCCCGCCCTCCCGCCGCTGTCTCCTCCCTTCCTGCCTGCCCGCCCGCCTCCGGTCCTCGCTCGCCTTGTCCGCCCGTTCCGCGTCCTCGCCGGCGGCCGGCCACCGCCCCGGGCCAGACCCGTGGGCGCAGCGCCCGCCTGAGCCGTTCGGCCGGCAGCCGGAGGCCCAGCAGCCGTGGGGGGTTCGGGCTCGGGCGGGGGTGGGAGGAGGGAGATCCCCGCCCTGCCGCCCCCATCGAGCACATGGTGGCCGGATGCCCTCGGGGAACAGGGGTGTGAGGCCGCGGCACAGCTACAGAAGGCCCTTCATCCGGCGGGGAGAGTTAAAAGACCCGTGCTGCCCACAGCGCCAAGCGGCGCGGGGAGGGGGAAGCCGGGGGGAACAAGTGGCCTTTAGGGACCCCATGTGCCTCCCCAGTGTCTCCAGAGGCAGGGCACGGCTGCACCGATGTGCGTAGGGGGCCGGACCCGGGGGGGCAGAGCATGGCAGCACGTAAGGGGAGAGCTGCACCCTCAGCACAGCAGATCTTGCTTCCACCGTCCTTGTCTGCCCAGTGCTCCCCTACGGGTGCAGCTTGTTCTCGAGGGCAGGAGTGCCAGCATGCCTGTGTGGGGCACTCCCCACAGCTCTTGGGGGAAGCAAGCAAGGCTCAAAATGCTGCTCCGTTGAGCTGCTGTGCATGGCACGCATCGGGGCTGGCCCTGTGTGACAGTCACGTTCAATGTCAGCCTTAGAAGGATGGATTCCAGCCCAGCAAGTGGTGGTGGACAGCCCTCCCTGCAAAGCTGGGACTGGGAAAAGGGGAAGGTGGCCCAGGAGGGCAAGAATAGCTGAAATTTGGAGCACGAGGTGAGTTGTCAAAGGGCATAAGTGACCCAGGCATGCCCTTGGTCCATGGTGTCTCCAGCTGTAGTGGGGACAGCCTTCTCTGCCTGAAGAGCTGAAACCTGGTTCAGCCCTTGGAGGCTGTGGAGGATGAGAACTGGCTGCCAGCTCTGCAGGTGCAGTTGAGACCATGCCTGCCAGGAGTCAAGCACAGTGGTTCACAGAGCTGGTAGCCATGCTTGTCCAAGGTCCCTGGCTGTAAGGTTGGGACTGCAGAAGGGCTCAGGTGTGGCTCAGGTTGTACAACCCACTTTTCTTTTAGACCCAGCTGCCGGGAAATTTTGCTTTTGCCAGAGAAGAGCTTTCTGAAAAAAAACCATTGAAAAAGCAGAATGATGGACACTGCTGCCTTGTGATGAGCAAAGAATGTGTTGTCATTCATGCGTCAAAGCCAAAAGTCAAAGCAAGGCACAGCTTCAGACTTTGAGCTGCAGGGAGGTCAGCTCTGAGGAGGTTCAAAACAGGCAGGGGACATTCTGGAGACAGAGGCCTCCACTGATGTCAGGGATGTCCAGGAGTGATTAAGCAAAGATGCACACTATTCACAATGAATTTCCAAAGATAGCTGCTGTATAATTTGTGTAGTGAAATTTCCAAGAGATCCTACCTTGGACAGCTAGCCCTGATGCTGCCAGGACTTAACTCTTCAGGACAAGTGAATTGTGGGATCATCTGCAACTGGGAAGGTTCAAGGTTCAGCTACCCAGTAATTTGGCTGGATTTGAGCTTGAGTGCTATGGGGACCTGGTGCTCAGAGATCACTGGCACAATTAACTGTACTCATGAAGACATTCTTGCTTTAATTCTTATAAGCACGTTGCCTTGGTTGTTAGAGTTGCTCACTTCCACACCTCTGCATTTCAACAGTAAGTGTACATTTGTCCTTTGCAGTTCATCTTTCATTAGGTACCATGCTCTTCCTGCTAGGGGATCAGGGTAATAGGATTCCTGTTCCCTTTTCTTTCTTCATGTGTTGTTCTCTGTAATTTTATTACATATCTTCCTCTTGCCCTGCCAGTGCAATCTTTGTCCAGCTCTGATCCCAATTCAGATCACCTAATGCTATCTTAGTACAGGAGGTTATTGTCTAAAACCAATTTAAAAATTTAAGTTGGATAGTCAAATTATATCCCTTGAATAAGAAGCCTAGCCTCAAAAGAGCAGTCATCTCTGTAATCCCAGCCACTTTGATTTTCATCTCAACCTTTGATGCCAACATCTTGCCTCCTGGCTGTTCAAGTCCATCTGTTTGGCTGGGGACTGGCTGATTTACAAGACAGTGGGCCATGTTCCCTGGGACCACAAGGCACTAGCTGGAGATTAGCTGTAAGTCTTGTCTGGTCTTTCAGGGGACAGCATTTTTGCAAACAGGACAGGGAACAGTGCTCAAGTCCCCTTGTGCCCTGTGTGAGGTTGTGCAGGCTGGCACCTCAGCCAGGCCAGTCCCTTTCTCTCTTATCTATGACTTGGGCATATAAAACATGTCCAAATGTGGTTGAAGATGTAGAAATGTTCTGTGCCTCCTCTCCTGAGTCCTGAAGGACACAGCCCTCTCTTACCACTGAGCCTATGCTGGAAAGACTGTGAGGAGAAGGGTGCAGAGGTAGGCTGAATGCCCATGCCTACACCATCCATTCCCTCAGCACTAGATCCTGCATCCAGAGGATCAGCCTGGCTCTACAGAGCCAAAACAGAAGCTGCGGACAGAGCAATTGTGTTACTGCTTATGAAGAAACCACTTTTAGGCTCTGGAGACTGACCTCCCTGTATTCAGCCACTCAGGTCAGGGCTATGTGTCTGTGGCAAGACCACTGAGGAAGGATGGGCCAGGGACCCAGCAGGCTTGAGTGTGCCAGGCTCAAAGCTGCACAGATTCTGGATCCCTGAGTTAGGGTTGGACTCCAGGACAACCAGGATTGAGCTGGCTGAGAAATCTGATTCCGGCCCCCTGTCCCTGTCCTCCCCCTGCTTTCCCCCCACCCTCTCCCCCCCCCCCCTTTAGGGATTGGCAAAGGATTGTGCATTATTACATGGGTGTAATCTTCTTTTAAGATGTTCATGGCAGCTCAAGTCTCCGGACTCAATTCCGCACTGATTTACACAGCCTGCAATCCCATTGTGAGGATAGTGATTGCACAGGAACAGAGCCTGCCTGGGCTCTGCAATGCCACGTTTGAGGTGACTTACAGGACACAGAAGATTATTACAGAAATGCCTGTCATTTGAGACCTGTTCCCAAAGATCCCCACAGAGTTCCCATGAATTTTGAGAGCAGAGAGTGCTGGAGCTGTGGAACAGTCTTGTTACATAAATCCCTGTGTACTCATGAATGACGCTTGAGAAGTCATGTTTATCCAGTGTTGTTCTGTGAACTCTTAACTTACTGCTTGTAGAGCATATCCAGGTCTTGGCAGGGAGGATGCTATAGACATTTAAAAAAATATTAGGATAAAGCTGATTGAGAGCACATATGTTGTGGCAAGAGACAGAGTTGTATCAATAATGCAGTATAGTACAGTACTGTTGTGGTACAATTCTGGTGCAGGGTTTGTGGACTGTACCTCAGTGTATGGAGTTAGATAATCTACTCCACTGGGGAATTGGAAAACCTGAATTATGTATGATAGAACAGAGATGTGTTTATACAGAGAGAAGTTGTTGCAATATTTCATACACAGTGCAAAAAGGAATAATGCAGGCATGCTTGATTCTTGCTTGAGAACTTCATTATTGCATCTCATTTACACAGCCTGATGAGCTGAGCAGTATTTGCTTTCTTGTGCTGCTAATAAAAATAGTCCCTATAACTGGTTGCTGGAGTATCATTGAGCTATTCTCTGTAAGTACATAATGAATACACTGACTCCCTTAAACAATAAAACCCTACACTAATTTTCTTTAGTCTGAAAAGAAGACAAATAATTCATCTTGCTTTATAATTGCGGTCAATCAGTCATTTTACAATTGGACAGTAAGTCTCTAAGTGAAAGACCAGGCTTTAATTGAAACAATGAAACATTTGATTGTTATTGAAAAATCAGTAAGAGGCACCATTCAAAGAGCTTGTTCAAATGTTTGTCACTGATAAGATGCACGTTTCTATAGAATCAAATCTATTTGCTTTGGAATGAGATTATTTTAGCAAATACAGTTGCTTATCTAAGATGTAAAACCACTGAGGCTTTTTTTTTCTCCCCTGCCCCCAACCACTGCAGCATTTAATGCTGCTCTGTGCTCATAAACTCCTGAAACATGGAGATGAAATCTGGGCTTATGGGGTTTGTCACAGACTGCAGAAGAGCCAGGACTTCACCCTGGCTGACCTGAAAGTGGCTCCAAAGCATTCAGCTGGACCTTCACAACAATGAAATGAAGATTGCGAGCTGCCCAAACTTCAGTAGTTCAGGAGAGATATTTCCCTTACCTGAGTTTCTCTGTGAGCCCAAGCTCTTGCTCACCTTTCATTTCCAGGAGCAGTACTCTGACCGCTGGCATGCATATATTGATTGTAAGGACATGTATACACAATTTCTTCCAGAAGCAGAATAAAGGATGAAGAGGCATTCTTGTTCCACAGTAAGTACAGGTGGAGTATGTAGAATTGGTAACATGCTGTAAGTTCATGCTATACCAGGATCCATGACCATTTTCAAGCCCTAGGCTTTACTATGTACTCCCTCAGGTTACTTTTTTGTCCATTATGCTGAGTTTCTTCTGGATATAATGAATGTCCATTTTGTGAGCTTCACACACCCTAATTTAGGCAACTGAAGTCTCATGCCCGATTCAAATGAGGGCTCCTCAGTATAAAACAGACATAGAGCTCCTGAAGTGAGTCCAGTGGAGGACTACAAAGATGATTAAGGCATCTCTCTTACGAGGACACGCAGATAGGGTTGGGCCTGTTCAGTCTCAAGAAGAGATGACTGAGGGGGGACCTCATCAATGTCTGTAAATATCTGAAGGGAGAATATCAAGAGGATGAATCCAGGCTCTTCGTAGTGGTGCTGAGCAGTAGAACAAGAGGCAACAGGCAGAAACTGATGCTCAGAAGCTCCACCTGAACATGAGGGAGAACTTTTACTGTGAGGGTGACTGCATCCTGGAATGGATTGCCCAGAGAGGTTGTGGAGTCTCCTTCTCTGGAGATATTCAAAAGCTGTCTGGACACAATCCTCAGTAACATGTTCTAGGGACCCTGTCTGGACAGGGAGGCGGGACTAGATGCCGCCCAGTGGTTTCTTCCAGCTGTACCCATTCTGTGCTTCTGTAATTTAACCAAGTCATTTAGCCTCCTTCAAAAGTCAATCAAGAGAGGTGGGCATCTAAAATTCACTTATTTTAGACACTTCATTAGTATAGATTTTGTTCCCATTTTCCTTAGTATCATAACCAGAGGTCATACAAGACAGGAATGATATCCTCTTCAAAAAACCTGAAAGTGATATTGCTGAATCTTAACAACAATTAGGAATATTTGTAGTCCTTTTCTCCTGAATAAAATGCACAGCTAAGGGTATGCAGACTGCATTTTTTTCATTTGCTAATTGCAATCACATTGGAAAGTAATCCTGTCAGCTGGTCATCTGAAGGAGGATTCAGGAACACAACCTTTTCTATATATGTGTGTGCATGCATGTGTGTATACAGCCAATTTGCCATGTCCAAATGTGTGCAATAGCTCTCTCAGCATGAAATACATCTGAATGCAGTGGAGAATTGTTCACATAGCAGAAAAAAAAAATCTTCCAAGTGAAATCACTGACTTGAAATGTTAAGAGATCCTTCTGGTTCAATAAGGTAAGATTTCAGTCCTGGAGGACTGAGAGAGTCTGGGACATGAACAAGCATTGTGCTTCTTCTAAAGCAAAAAGAAAAGCACCAAACCTAAACCTCCCCACATTAGTTTCATTGCTATTTTGTTTGAAGAATTTAATGAGACTTAAAGAAGCGATTGGTACATTAACATTTAGTCCTTTGGTTTTACAATTCTGAAGTGTATTTTAATGTTTCCTTGTTAGCTTGTTCATTTTGAGCAGTGCTAATAGGACTAATGACATAAATAACACATAGAAAATGATGAGGCTACTTTATACCTTCTACTGTTGTTAAGAATATTACCCTTTTTTATATGGTATTGCTATTCACTTCCCAATTAGTAATTACAAGGGGGAATGAATTCCAAGTAGTAACCCTCTCACTTAATGAGAAGAGACTGAGGCAGTCTTGCCATTTGGAAGGAGAGGAAATATAGAAATAATTGCATCCTCACTGCAGGGTTTGTGTTCTCTGTGGGGCTACTTTTGTTCTTTGGTAGCCTTTGAGACTCTAGTATTTCGCTTCTGAACATAATAAGCTGAATGCCTAATTTGTAAGCTTTACCCACCTTACACCTGCCATCTTACACACACTAGCATTATTCTGGATCTTTATCTTACTTCTTAAATTTAAGAATATATTATCCAGAGAAACACTAAGGTTGTTTGGCTTTTCTTTCCAAGCCTGGTAAGGGAACACCAGTGTATTTTAAAAGAACTCTTCCAAGTGAGCCTATGGGGCTACGTTAGTGGTATTGAAAGTCTTTGATGAGCAGATAATTGCAACTCTTATAAACAGCTTCTGGGTTTAAATTTTCTACTTGCATTGTTTGTGTTTGTTCCATCCATTCTCATCTAAAAATGAAATACTTCTGCTGCTTTATTACTCCCGACCTTCTCGTACTAATGGTTTTGAGTGGAGAACATTGGAAGTTGGGTTAAGTTTAAAAGAAGGAACTGCTTGAAGCAGCATCAGATAATTAAGAACATCACATTTTAAAAAATCAGTCCTATGTACTTCATCATGCTACTGTTATCTAACTTTAACTGGAATGCTTCTATGAATAAGGCTGCTGGACTGTACCCTCAGGACTTAGATGGGGGAACACAACTGCCAGTCTTGCTATCCTTATATGGCCTTCATGGGCCATCCAGACTTCCCATCCAGGAATCTCAGCTTTCTGGGCTGCTTCAGTCTGTGCCAGTAGTTTAAAGGTTGCAAATCACCTTCATTTATCTCAAAAGGGCATTAATTTTGAAGCCCAGCAATGACACTTCAAATGTCAGCCTTGTTCATTTTCTCAGAAGCATCCAGCTAGTCTGCTTGTTCATTAATGTGGCTAGATGGGTGGGAACAGCTGCAGCCTATCCAGCTAAAAAAGTGCCTGGCTATTAATGGTCTGTGCAGCATGCTGTCATTTCTCTGATTAAGCCCCTTGGTCTACCCTCTGGCTGAGCCCTTTCCTGAAAGAAAGCATATCAGGAGAGAGGCAAGAGCAGAAAAAGAAAGGCTATCTGTAGCATCTTCTCTTTTGATTATTGATAGTATGATGCTGCTTTCCTGAGTTCTTATTTTCCTTTAGCTCCTTTTGCCTTTGCAGTTGGAAAAAGACAAACCAGACTCATGCAGGAGGGGTGTCAGATGGCTAAAGGTAGTGATACCTGGGACTCGATGATCCTTGTGGGTCCGTTCCAACTCAAAATATTCTGTGATCCTATATGGAAATGCTAATGCCAACATAACTGAAATCTTAGACTGTGAAATAGAGGTAGGAAGGGATACAAGCACCAAGCTGGGTCTAAGGAGACCCTGCCACTGGATTTTAAAAGACAAGGATTAACCTGAAAATTGTTCTTTTAAGTATTTGATACTAGTGTGACTTTGTACAGGGAGGGTGTTCCTTGCTGCAGTCTCCCTTTCTGGGTGAATTTTGAGGTGTCAGTGATTCCTCAGGCAATGCCAAGTTCCTGCTGTGGAGATGTGGAATCGCTGGATGCTTGGAGGAAACACTGTGGGTACCCATGGCTTGGTTGGTTAAACCTGGCTTTCTGTCATATCCTCAGGTTTCAGCTGACCCTCTGTGCACACTTGGGCTGCTGGCTCTCATCAACAGGAGGCACACAGTAGCTCAAAGGTAAAATATAATGATCTTAGCCTCACAACTGTGGCTTCAAAGTAAAGCTTTTAAGCTTTTACGCCAGTGTCCAAGAAGATGCGTCCCACATGGAAGAAAATTAAGTAAGGAGTTCAGGAGCAATTTTTTCCTTTCATTTTTGGCATGTGATTGAACATTTCTTAGTCATAGCTCCCTTCTGTTGTTTCTGTTCAGCCGCCCAATGTCACAGTAATTGGGTGTGCAAATATTGCAAACTACACACAAACTCTTGTCTCCAAATGAAGTTATTTTTATAGGGTCTGTTTCTCAGACACATGCATATAACCGAAAGCTTTCTGTTAACATCCACTGCTTCAAAAATTCATTTTGACCAAAAATAATATCTGTTTAAGATTATTCATGGTTTTCAAAAGTGCAGAAGACTAAAGATCTGTAGAAAATCCTTCCTGGGGGCCTCTAGGGCAGTTTCCAGCCGAGGCTGTTGATGTATTTGAGATGTCACAGCTCCCTCCAGCGGGCCCCTGCCAGGAGGAGGATTCTGCAGGCACCACCCAAAGCTTCCAAACCTCAAACAGAAAATATTCAAAACACTATTTTTTTAAAAACATTTTTCCCCCTGAACGCAGTAGCTGGCTCTCCCTTCTCACAATGTAATAATATTGAAGCCAAGACTCGTATAAAATCTGAGAAAATTAACACACATGGACCAGATTTTCATACAGACTCAAACCAATTATTTCCTGTTGACTGCCATGTAAATACAGTTTTTCATTTGGAGTAGGGTGGCATGGCCTATGAAACACAACATCTGAGATGTACTAGGATGAGGAAGGTTTCCTATGTTTACATCCTCCAAGTTATCATTCTGCAACATCAAACTACTGCAACAAGTCCAACACAAATGATATGCCATTCATTTGAACATATGTGACTCCATGTAGGTTTGTTTTCATAACGTGGATTACTGTTACTTTTGAGCCTTAACAGGAGCTGATGCCTTCTTTTATGAGTTTTCAGGTGTGGCAGTGGATGAAGCCGTGTCCATGTGAATGACAAAGTCTAGTCCAGGGTAAGTAGCAGATCCAGACTGGAAATGTGTTCTTTCTTTCCAAGAACCTGAAAACACAGAACAATTATTTTGGGAGATTTCCAATACTTCTAGTTCTGGGTGTCATTTTTTTGTGTGATTTTCATATCCCATAAATCTTTCTAGCTTCTTGGGAGATGATGTCTTGTGACATTACCATTTTATAAATATTTTGATTTTCACAAAAACAGTAAACCCCATCATCTATATTAATAATTTTTAGACTAATGATTTAATATTATTAGATTGATTATTTGATATTAAAATTTAAAAAATGAAAGGAGTTTAATGCAGTTCATTACTACTCCTTTCCAATCAACCTCTGTTCACATTACTGACTGTTCAGTAGTGATTCAAGCTGTAGGTTTAAAAATGGGCTTGCAGCTGATGGATAGTGCTGGCAAACCAAGGAATAAATTCAGCATAATGGTTATAGATAGGTGGTGGCTGAGCCTGTAAGAATCTGCATTAGATACAATGGTATCAGCATCTGGAGACACAACAGCAGCACTACATAAATCATGTGTAGTGTTATATGTTCTCAAAGTATATAATATGTTGCCTGGCAACTGCATGTCTCTCAGCTTGGCAAAGTAACTGTTTTTAATTATGTCCCTGTGATACTGTATGACCACAGAATTAAGAACACTGAATCTGCCTGATTGCTTTAAAAATGTCATTTATTATAAAATAAAGCTCCTTTTCCGAGTCATTAATACGCCTTGCCTCAGTCAAGCGTTCTGTGCTTCTAGTCTTTTTCCTAAGCATACACTACAGTATTGCAGTCCAAGGATAATTATGCAGAACCTGTTTTCCCTGAATATTTCAGGATTTATAGAATTTATAAAGCCTCCTTCATGTAGTCAGGGACTATTGCTGCTTTTTTTTTTCTCTGTCAGAATGTGCTTACATCTCTCTACTCACAGAGTCAAGAAATTAGGTCTGTTTTGCTCTCCTGTAGCCTGGACTTCATCTTGTGTAAGGAAAGGCACTAATATGCAGACCGTCTTGGCACATATCAGTAGTTTACAACATCCTTCAGCTGGATTTAGGTAAACTAAGTACACCTGAAAAGCTACATCCCATATATATACTATATTTCCAGATATCTGTAAACGGTAATTCCTGCACTGTATTTTAAGACTCTGAGTGAACTACATTAGTAAAACACTTTGCAAAGTCATGGAGCTGATGCACGGTCTAATCCACAGTCTTCAGTTACTATCATCTCTGAAGAACATAGCTAGAGAAGAAATTGTAGATATCATCTGTCTTTGCAGGTCCAGCTGCAGTAGGAAAGGAGTCAATAATCCCCTGAAGCACACTGCCTGGGAAACCCTGAAACATGGGAGTCACCTCCCTATTCAAACCCACTTTGATGGAGTGAATTAGGAATAGGTCTTCTATCATAGGGATGAATACTCCAGCCAGAAGGTGGGTTATAGAAAAGGTGTCACAATTTCACAACTCTCTTTTGTGGACTCCTTCATATTTGAGGGCCTTAATAAACTCTGGGACAGCCATTTGGACTGGACCTCTTAAGAGACTTAAAAGAGATGCTTAGTTGCTTGTAGGCAAGAAATCTCAGATGCATGGGAAAATTGAGCTACACCAAACAAAAATTTTCAAGTGGCATCGGCAAGTTTCTAGTGAGGCAGGGTGCCTCCAGCATTACTAACCAGCTGCTGCAGAGTTTTTTGAATTGAATTCTTGTACATAGGTATTCAGTTCTACCTTATTTCTATATTTTATTAAACCCCAATTGGATTTTATTAATTTATTTTTATATATGGTCCCAAGTCCCTATTGAGATTGTGCTCTTTTCATGTTTTAACACATAATTGTCCATTAAGAAACCTTCAAGAAATAACTGAGTGCTTGATGACTCCTTCTAAGAAAATAGCCCTGGGAGATCATCTAGGAGAGGATGGCCTTAAGAATACTCCCTCATATCATACTCAGTTCTATACAGCTTTTTCACTGTATGATTACATAGGAACAAAGATTTTCTCAGGTACTATTGCTTCATACTCAGAATATTGGACACTAATTTAATATTACACTTTCTGGCTTTTTTTCCTTCTGTGTATGGAGTCCTTACCTAATTTTATAAAATGTAAGAAATGCACTAAACTTAGTATGAATATGAACGTATACTTCATTAAACTCAGCACTGGCACAGGTTGCCCAGGGAGGTTCTGGAGTCTCCATCCTTAAAGATAATAAGATATTTTAACATGGTCCCAAGAAAACAGCTATAGGTGGCCCTGCTTGAGCAGGGGGGTTGGACCAGATGACTTCCAGAGGTCCCTTACAACCTCAAACATTCTGTGATTCTGTGAAACGTACGGCGAAAGGAGTCTGATCAGAAGACCCAATTACTATCTGTCCCTTCCCTTCCCTTCCCCCAAACCTTCTCAGCTAACTTGAAAGTATCTACAGAGAAAAAAAAATTAGTCTCAAAACCCAAACCCATGGCAATAGGACATGACTCAGAAGTTGGCAAGTTCAGCCTCTGGAGCAGAATGAAAAAGCCCATCCTTAAATCCAGAGCCTGATGGGCAGCTCCCAAGCAGTCACACTGAGCTGGGGGACCAGCAGCTGGTGCATCCCACCTGAGCAGTCAGGATAGAGCAAGATAGAAACATCTAGCAAAAGATTTTTTTTTTGTTGGACAGTTTATTGCTTTGGTTTGAAATTGTATTAGACTGGGAGGACTTTATATTGTTTTTCATAAAGAGAACTGTGAAGAATAGATACAAGATTATCAGTGCACTTCAGAGGTTGTCTTTTGTACACATCAGATTGGTCCAGTGCAAGATTTTATTCCCTACAACTCAAGCACTGCAGTGCCTAGTGCCAAATGCAGTCCTAGCTGTCCACTTTCATAGTGTGTGGGGAGAAGTGACTGCCCAGGAAATCTAGTGTGCTGTGTGGGAGCTGCCTTGTGTGGGCCAGAAGACACAGGCATGGGAATAAGCCTGGGATCCTTCCTCAGCTCTCCAGTGTGTGAGTGGGTGTCTTGGAGTACTCCCTTGGAAAGCACACCTGCCATAGCCTGGGGAATTCACAGCTCTTACTGCCCAAGAACGTAACTAGAAACACCAGACCATAGGCAACAGCCAGCCAGGGAAGTAGTCTCTGCCCCAGTCGTTAAACTTGTGTGGCTGCTCAGACAGGATAGTAAGATTCACTGAAGAAAAACAGGCAGGACCACAAGAGAGAAAATGAGAGCAAGTCTTCCTCTGCAGCAAGACTGGTGAGGAATGAGGTGGGAGAGTCACATCTGCTTTATAGATATAATACGTGGAAATGAAGTAGAGAAGAGATTGTCTGATTAAAAATGTCTTCAGTGCTGAGGACTTGGAGGACTTTCAAGGTTTAACCTTGAAAATAAATGTCCTGTTTTGTATCTACCACTTTTTTGCAACAGCAGCAGCTAAAGGGAAACTTGAAGTTACAGATGAGCTTTACGTTATTTTGTAGAAGTGAAAACACAGGCTCTTATCATCCAGGCTTGACTGAACTGCTCAGTTCCTGAAAATGGGTCACAGAGAGCATCTGCACTAATTAGGAAAAGTTGGCAAAAACAATTATTGCAAGTTAAAAACGTGTGTCAGATCCGTTTTACTTGCATAGTTGATCTGGAGGTGATGTAATGAACAGGTTTTATACCAAAGCAGGACATACTGAAGAGGATGACTCAATTCTGGGAGCTGCAGGGAACAAGTTAAATCAGGTTCACTTTGCAGAGCAGCAGCTTTTGCCAACTCCTCAAGAACATAAAGCAACTGCAGCTGCACCTTCCCCAAAGGCCCCACAGCATGTGGCTCCATGCAGTTAAAATTTTCCTTTTCTTCTTAGGTCCAATTGTTTGTTTGATGGATTTAAACTGCTACGTCCCTTGGCAGAATTCAAGAGAGGACTTGAGTGCTGCTGAGTCAGATAATGTACTGGTCTTGAAGCACTTGGGATGCAAAACAGAGTCCCAAGGCTTGTGATAAGTATCTCCTAAGTTTGTACAAACTCAGGTATGAAGCAATGCTGTGCCTGTGGAGAATGAATTATATCAGGCTGGAGAGCTATAAAACTGATGTGTGAGCAGGCCAACTATAGTGGTCAGTAGGAAGTAGGATACCTGACCAACTCTGGGCATTCAATATAAAACTGTAGGAGGTTCCTGGACTCTGGTTTGGGGCCCAGACATCCAACATTAATCCCTGCAGTGCATAAGTTTGAGCTCGTGTAACTTGTAGACATTAAACTCTGTTTCCTCTTCTTCTTTATCAAAACCTCTGTTTTCTGGACCTGTTTAATTACAGGCCCAAACCACTCCTGTACAAAAGCAGGAATAGAGGGGATCATCACGCAGACAAGTGTGTATGCAGCAACGTTAGGTGCCTGGCCAATGATTTAGTCCTCTGCTAGGGCAGGCCTATGTTCAGATTGTTATTTAGAGCTAGACTCTGTCTTTTCCTACATTTTCATTACTTTGCTAATGAAACAAAGGAGTAATTAATTTATCTTTAGTGTTAAACAAGTAATCATGCAAAGCAGGTACCAACATGGAAGGAGAATTTGAATTGGTCTTTATGTGTGTGTTCCAAACTGCTGAACTCATTTGATATATTACTGACTTCAAGACGCTGTAGGATTCTGTATCTTGGAGAGTACCTGGATGACAGGAAAAGATGTGTTTCTTTTATTAACTTCCAGCATTATTTCACTACATGAATCATTTCAGTATGCAAAGCTGTCATGAAAATTTGCAAGCCTGGGCTCACAGTTCTACTCACCTATGTTTACTATGATGAAAAAAAATAATCATACCTTACTCATACATCAAAAAACTGATTACCTCAGGCAAGCAGAATCTCAACCAGCTTGTTTTCCATTAGCTCTTTCGAAAAAACAGACATAATGAGAAAGTCCTCAGTCACTTTTCTTTTTAGCAGTTTCTGTGTTATCTTGAGTCAGCCCAGGAACTCACTGAATGTGTGGCTACAACTTATCTTGAACTGGGAAGAATGGGCTTAATATTCCTATTTAGAAAGGAATATAATAAGTCTATATCTAATGTTTAGAAAGCATTTTATCTAGATGTTTCTCTTACTGCCAGAAATCTCATTGACCTTTTTTAACATGGCAACTGAAATAATAATGTGAGTATGAAATAACTATTCTGAAAATGAACATTTCAGAGCTCCTATATTGCACAGCTCAAACTGGGGATATTTGTTGTGGTTGATTTTGCCAAGGGAGTATGAACTAATGCCTTTTACAGAAAGCAGGCTCAAAAGTGGAGAGAAAATTAAGCTCTGGTGACAGCAGTTCTGTACTTGTCAATATTCTGTATTCTCTTTGCTAAGGAAAGCCTATTTCCCCTCTTCAGCTATGCCATCAGTAGCTCATTCACTAAGATATTAAACCAGACGTTAAATGGTATCACAACATCCCAGCCAAAGCTCATTTTCAGAACAGAGCCTGTGAAGTGGCTTTGCTGGATCAGGGCCCTTGTTCCATTTAACATCAATTCAGTTACCTGAGACTTCACCTCATTCTCAATCACTGTGTCCTGCTACAGCACTAAAAATTTCATATTGCTCTTCATAATTATTCAAATCTTTTCAAAGTCCAACTCTTATATACCAGCCAGAAAATATCTTCCCTTACATCTTAAATCAGACTAAGCAGTAAGTCTTTTTAATTCTTGTTTTTCAAGATGAATTCCTGGTCAGTGAAACAAAATAAGAAGAGGGACATAGATTCAGTTCTTCCTAGCATCACACTTCCTCGCTGCAAGTAAAGCTGTGTAGCTCCTGGGGTGGCCAGGAAGAGACAGCAGGAGGTAGCTCTTGCAACTCTGATCCATCTCCCTTCCTTCCCCCTGACACCACACTGCTGAGGGGCAGAGCCCAGGAGTGGCATTTCCACCACTCTTGGCTCTAGCATTCTGGCCCATGGAGTGTTCCATCGCCACTTCACTGCACCTCTGCAAATGTCACGCTACCCTAAACCTTCCTGTCACACTGTGCCCCAAGAAACTACCCCACCAGCAAGCCAATCTCTCTATCCTTCTGGATTCCTGCCTGTAGCTTGGACCTGTCACACTGACACAATATATCCACAGATCTCTCTTCCCTTAAATCAGCCAGGGATAGGGCTCCTGCCTGTTTGGGAGCTGGAAGAGCAAAGGGTTGGATGCCAAATGGCTGGATTGCAGCTGGGGACTTCAGGAAGCTCCATTGCCTGAGCAGCCACCTCGTGGCTAAGGATGGAAGAGATGGTGGTGGTAGTAGGCATGTCATGGAAGCACAGCTCAAAATGCTGTGCTGTCTGAAATTTTGCAATGCCATGAAAAGTGGCTTAGATGATGAATATTGAAAGTCCTTTATTACTGAAAGTCATAAAAAAGTAAAAAATACCAGAACTTGTAATTCTGTTCCTTTTTTTTTTTAGTCCTCAAAAAGAAGAAACTAGAGTTGACTTTGAGAAGAAAGCAAAGAATTAAAGTTGTACTGCTCAGACACTTGGACTGAACCCAGCCAGGCAGATGAGTAATTAAATGAGAAGTCACATTTTAAAACATCTGTTCTGCATAATATATGACAAAAAAAGAAATGTGATTCAGCATGGTTACTAAGTTTAATGAAGAAGACAACACATAGACTTTAAAGAATTAATTTCTCAAGGTTGAAGAAATTGAAGAGAGGCACTTCTACCCATAGTCCTATGGCAAAGTTTTTAAGGCTTATTGCATGTTATATTCAGTCCACTGTACCCTGTAATCTTCTCGATGAAAGTTTTCTGACGATAAAAAGATGAAGTAGATGAGGAATAAGGTCTCGCAATACAATTTAGAGAAAGAAAGAACCATGACTCTTTCTTAGTTCTTGATATTTTTGGCTTTATGTACAGACACACAGCAAAATCTCCAGTGTGCTTTTGCATGAGCCTGCTGAAAGTCTTTATGCACAAGTATTAACTGAACTTTTGGAAATGAATATTGATTATGTTTCTTGCTTCTCCATGATCCTTGGGGAACTTGTAATGAAGGAGCATGTAGGAGAGAAAGGTAACTTTATTCTCTCTTTCTGCAAGACCCTCATCAATGCTTCAAAACAAGATGAAAATGCTTTGTGTTCAGACACCGATAAGTTTAGTGCCACTGTGTTCAAAAGGATCCTTCTGCTTATTAAGCTTCAGGTCACAGAGGGGGCAAAAGTCTCATTCTATGTGGGTGTCATTAATTATGGCAAACACATGCAATAATCTCCTTTTTTATTGATGACTCATACTGTGAGGACAAATAAGATAATTTTCCTCACAGTACTAGGTAAGAAGAAGAGACTGCTGTGCCTTAGCTAAAAGTTCATTAGGATATTGGTGTAGATTTTAAAATTGAGCGTACAGTGATGTATATGCTTTATTCCAGCATCTTTTCATATTTTAATAACTTCCTTCTGTAGTGTGAGGAATTAAAGGAAAAAACCCCTTGAGGAGAGGCTCCAGCATTAAATGAATAAGTTGCCCTTTGTCCCAAGAATCTGCTTCACTTTTCTCCTGCACTGCCCTTCCCTCTGCATATTTTCCCTTTTGCTGGGTATTTGTGCCTCCCCGGGCACTTACCTGTCATTTGACCTCTCCAGGTATGTGATAAGCCCAAGTCACCAAGTCTGTAAAGTCAGTTCAGTCCCTCTTCCGACCCTTCATGGCCCATATCTGTCCCACCAGACACCTACCCTGTCCTCTTCATTCACTGTGTGTTACAAAAGACCATCCTCCCCCGGCAGGAAAGGAAGTGTGTTCCACTTTCTAGGACTCCTGCTAATTGCACTAAGTTGTATCCATCGCTGCAACAGGTGCCATTCCTGCTTCAACAGTGCAGGAGCCGTGAGTAGGGCAACACGTCTGTGTGCTTTGCTGGCCTACCTAGTCTGGTGTGCAGAGGCTCAGCCAGCTCTGCCGGGTACAAATCTGCAGAACCAGGGCACCCACCAGCCCAGGGGTGTTGAATACACCTGTGGGCCGGTGTCACTCTCTGCTGGGCTACCTGAGTTGCAGGGAGGGTCACAGTAGTCGCCTTTGTCTGGTCTATGGCACAGAGCAAGACAGAGCATGTTAGGGAGCAGGGAGTTTTGGCTAGTTGCAGGCTGATGCTCTGAGTTAAGGTGACAATGCAGATATACCCGAAGTGTCCTCTAAGTGTCTGGCTAGGAATTATCAACTTTGGGGCAGAATGGCACAGGCTTTATCAGAGGGCAGGGCAGGGAGCACATGGCTTTCTGTGTTTACTGAGAAGTCATGGCACTAACCAGGTGGCTAAAGCAAACTCCACATTTGAGAAACAGTCCCGAGGAAGCAACAAACCTTTGAACATAAGGAGCAATGGAGATGCTTTGTGTCTGTGGTATTTACACAGCCCTTACCAAAGCACCTCCTGAGCTTCTGAAGCTCTTCAAGCGGTGGTGCTTGCTGAGGCCTGGTGACAGGAGACAAGTTCTTCAATGCTCCATTTAGGAACAGCAGTCAGAGGCACAGAAGTCCTGTCTTCAGTTTTAGTTAGTGCTTTGGCCTCAGGAGGACACCAAGCTGTCACTGTGTGCTTTCTGTCTGGACCAAGGACCTGTCAGCCTGGCTGTAACATGTTTGCTGTACTGAAAGATAAACATGGGTCAAATGATTTACTGGCCTGCACTGTACCTGGCACAGCTGGGGCTGGCTGCATTCACACTGCCTGAGGGTACCTGTGCTGGTGTTTTGCGTTTCCTTCCTGACAAGCTTGGAGAGAGGCTGTGCCAGAGTCACATTGCATGCTCGCACGTGAAAAAGGGCTTTGTTTACATGCATGCTGTCTAATCTGCACTTCAGTTTCGAGCTATGCCAGAACATATGTCTGCATATACCCATTTCTAGCTTGCTTTGTGGACCTTGAGCTCCTGGAAAGAAAGTTACGCTACTGCTTATGATGAGCAGCCTGCACTGGGCTGTATGGGAGCGATACTAAGCAGGAGCATCTCCCAGCCACGCAGTGGTCATCTGAAAGTCAGAGTTGGAAGCCAGGATTTGGTAGGCGAAATGTTACACCAGTTCTACTTTCCCAGCTTCTAAATGATGCAGACCTTGTTTCCAGTGGCTTTCCAGAGCTCCACTGATTTAGCCAGCATCTATTGCCACCTACTATCTTCTGCTTTCCATCATCTAAGAGGGATCATGAGGTTATCTTACAAAATCTCCTTTCCATGGATGGACTTCTAAATTCTCTGATGATACACAGCAGCTCAGCATTAATTTCTGTGATACAGTAATGAAAATCCATTGAGGAAGTAAAGGAAGAACAGGGAGGCTTCCTTGCCTATCGGGTTACCCAGAGCATCTTGCTCTCCGGTGGTCTCACCTTGTCCACGATCTTGAGGAAGGCAATATAATCATAATCTAGCAGATGTAAGAGGAACAGAAAGGAAGGATACTTTTTACATCAGCTTCAGAACTAATTGCCTGAAATAGTTAGGAAAGGTGGCCCAGTGTTCAAACTGTGAATTCTTTTTTCCTTTCTTCTTGGCAGGGCTTGTTTTGATCATCTATCCTGCGCAAAGGACTGCATACCTTAATAAGGAACAAAATGTCGTCTTACTAGAAAACCACCTGCCATGTGGAAAGTTGTGCCGTGGAACAACATCTGTAGCATAAATGCTAATTTAGCTGTCTTGAAGACAGAAGCTGAGAGAGAGCTGGCACAATCAAACAGCTACAACAAGCCAGCCCAGGCTTGGATTAGTAGTACAGCCGTACTTGGTATGTGTAAATTATGGAGATCCTTTGGCAGAACCCCAAACTGTCATCAAATCTGGGTCTCTCTCCATCATCCCAATCTTCCTCACTAATAGCTATAAGACTCTTCCCTGTGCTTAATTTGACCTTGTTTGTGAAACAAAAAAGTCTCCATTGCCAAAAGGCTTAAACTTCTGCAAACACTGATTAAGGTCGGAACTTTGCCTTCTACTTCAGTGGGGGCAGGTTTGGGCCCTCGGGCAGTGACCCGTGAGGGAGTGAACAGGATGATCTAAGAGAAACATTCTTGGTCCCTGATATGCCCAAGGCTGGAGGCCAAAGACTTTTAAGCATTGAAGTGTGTCACTGGTAGATTACATATATCCTGTCATAATTTCCAGGGGGTTTAGAGCGTTAATCTCTAAAGAATACACAGCACAAGGAATATTTGTAAAATGAGGAAATCTACCGAATTTCTCTGTTTATACCATATAAATAAAACATTTTTTTAAATTCATCCCACACAGCTTAAAAATAGTAATGATAAACTGACTTCAGCCAGCTTTTCCTCTATAGAGATACAACAGCAAGGTACTGTGGTGGCTCCTTAGTGGCTGAGAGTAACATGCTGTGAGCACCATGGCTGGGCCGGAGATGCTAAGGGAAGCATCCTTTTCCTCCAGCTGCCTCTGCACTGTCTGATCTCATCCATTAAGCCCAGTTAGTAAACTAGCAGAAAACAAGATTAAAAAATAAAAATAAATTTAAAAATAAATTTAAAAATATCAGCGCACTGTTAAATATACTGTCACTAAGAGACAAGAAATGCTTCTGAAAACTTTCTCCCAGAAAGGACATAATCTTTTTTCTTCTATTTCAGGGTGACTTGACTTTTCCTCCTATGAATGTCATTTAAAAGACCCTGCTGAGCAGGAATTGAATCTGAATACATTTCAGTGCTAGCTTAAATCTCACTGTCTTTATACCATTATCAGCATAGTCCAGCTTATTTCAAAACAGCTCAAACTGAATGTTTCATAGAAATTTTTACCTTTTTTCCTGTGACTGGATTAAGATAAAAATGCCTCCGGAAGTAGAGTTGATGAGAAATACAGGTGTTGTTTGTCGAAGAGTCAAGGCAGTATTTCTGACTGCACTGAGTAGCATAATACTATCTTCTAAAACAATGGTTCAAAAGTTACAGACAAATAAAAGAGCATTTGGAGTTTTGACTACCTGACCTGGTTGATTGATAGACACAGGAACCTGTTTTGCCAGCAGAACAAAACCGTCAACTCTACCAACATTTCAAGCTCCTTTTGATATTCATCTGTAACAGTAAAGATCACATGTTGTTGATTTAATGATACTCTATAAAATCTAGACATCTCAGTACCCAACCAGGATGATAACTAGTTCATCCTCACAAGGCTGAACCTACAATGTCAGACTAAAGTTGTTTGTTTTTCTTAACAGAGCACATAGTTTCTAAATATTTGCTTAGATCTCTGGGGACCTGACATTCTGTCTTGACCAGGAATAAAGAAATTAAAACTGTCAAAAGAAGACGATGAAAAGCAAGCGACAGATGAGTGTAGGTTCTAGAGCGGCTTGACACTGTGCCAGTTCCTCCTTTATTTTTGTAAATATGCTGGCTCATGGTCCCTGGGATTACTTGTCAATAGAGTGTTGACTCCCTGGATAATTCCTTTTGTTAGACTTGCTTATTTGAAAATAATTCTCTTTTATTTTTTGTCATGATATGTCACATCATCTGGGTGTTAGAAAAGATTGTTCTTCTGTAAGTAAAATGTAGCATATACAGCAAAATGTAAATTGAGCACCTTCTATTAGAGGCAAGTGTACATAAAGAATTTCAAGCATTGCAATTAAACCACATTTCTGAAGTTTAGCTTATACTGTTTCCACTGAGAACATCAGGTGCTTGGGCATATGGCATCACCAGTAAATTATGACACTTGCCTACATTAATTGTCATAGTTACTAAGTCATTAAGTTATTAGGAGTTACTGAGAAGTCACTATGGATCTCCTAGGTTGATCTTCTGCAGTATACAGAGCAGAGGTTTCAGGAATGGCTGCTTCAGGTCTCATAGTTCAGACTGAAACAGAATGTGTTTTTCAGAAAAAGGTCCAATCTTGATTTAAATACTTGTAGTGCTAGAACCCCCCAAACCCAGACACTTTTTTTCTAGGGGCAATCACCAGTCTCTGAAGAGCTGGCTGAGATTCTGCTCCACAGCAAACAGGCTGTTCATAGCGAAAACAGCCAGTGTAACCTAAACAACTATTGCTTTTTTATTGCACAGGTTTTTCTCCTCTCCTTTGCAAGATGAAGTTTTGACAAGACTAGAATACTGAATGCAGTATTTTGCTAGTTAGCAAATAATCATTTACAATGCTGAATAATTTAAAGGATATTTCATTCTTGCTTTATGAGTCTTTTGTTTAAGTTACTTATAATGAAATCCCTCACAGGGATCCTGATTTTTCTCCCTGCATGTTACTGACAGCTGTTTATGTGCTGGTGGTCATATTTACCAAAGTGATATACTGGTCTGTGGCAAATATCAACATGCAAGGCTCTTTCTGCCTTCACAGAGCAGATGTAACCATGGATATTTATTTTCAAGCTGTTAGTGACTTGGAGAGAAATGGTCACATGCTCTCGGGCCCATCGTGTGACTCTTGAGGATGTGCTGTGCAGGGCTGAGAGTTGGACTGGATGACCCCATGGGTCGCTTCCAACCCAGCATATCCTGTGGTTCTGTGATTTGATGTTTGACACAGAGACCTACACAATTTTCCTTTTTGCCTTCTCTGTATTTTTCAGCAGGCTATGGGACACTGTTAGTTTAATCATCCAAATCATCCTACAGGCCAACACCGAGGAGCTAGAATTTAGTTCTTAAAGCTTTAATTCCTCTTGCAAGTTATTTCTTTGTTTCCTTTATACTCCTTGGCATCTGAGTCAGTTCTTGTTCTTGACATCCTGAATTCAGGTGAAATGGGTGCTAATTTTTACCTTTTTGCCAGGATGCAATGGAAACTGGGACAGGGGAGTCAAGAGTCAGGAGTGTCCCCAGCACTGTCTGTGCTGCACCAATTTCCATCCCACAGGGTCTGACTGTGAATGGTTTTAGTCTTCCTCTGATTACAGATGCACAGGGGAAGCTCCAAAATGGTCTCAATATTCCCCTACTTCCCACACTCCTCCGAGGGCATGGGCTGTGCAGAAGGGCCATGGCACATGGCCACCAGCACAACCTCTCTTTCTCAACTCAAATATGTTCAGCCCTGCCTCAGCCAGCCCTGGGAACCCCTCAGCACCCTTCTGCTATCTGCTCACCTGGTATGGGATTATTTGCTTTGCTCTTTCTAGCAGAACACATAAGCCAGGAGAGCTCTCCTGCTTGACTGGCAGCTGTCCTTAGTCAAGCCCCACACAGGGTGTCCAGCTCCAGTATCCAAGCTGACAAGGCAGGTCCTCTGTTCTCCTCTCCCCATAGCTAGTTGTGTCCCATCTCATGAGCATACAGGGTCAGCAGTACAGCCAGTGCGCAGCCTTACTCCTGTCTAGCTTCATGTAACTGCTTAGTTTCCAGACACAAAGGTTAATCTCAGGCCTTACTGAGCAGACCCATCAAATCTACTACTTTTGGTCTGGTCAGGTCTTTATGTTCCACTCTATGGATAAGTCGATATCTGCAAAAGCCTTCTGAAATAAAAGGCTTGGATTTATTATGTAAATATCTATTAGATAAACAAGTTTTACACCAAAATATGCATGGAGAGAGCCTTTCCAGAAAAAGACACATAAAAATTTCATTTGACAAGCACCTTATCATAAAGTGCTATTTCCCTCTGGTGAAAAGGTGCCATATGAAAACTGGCCTGGCTACACACCTTTTTTTTTCTAAATATTCATCATGGAAATGCTCTCTTTGAAAATCTAAAAAGAAGCCCAGATCAACTTCAATATTCCTAGTTGATACTAGCTTGTAACCACGGAAAATATGTCTTTTCTACTCATCCCATGTGGAAAAACCCCTAGTCCAATATCCTAGCAGTTATGAGGATTCCCAAAAAGACAAGATTGGTGCAAAAAAATTTCTCTCCTGATGTGTATTTTCATCTTTTTAGGTCCTATTCATAAAACAGTTCTGAAGGTACTCTTCATGAACTGGAGTGGTTCCAGCAATAAGCCTCTCCTTATCCTATCTGACCAACTGGCAGGGTTGGCATGTGTTTCTGTTCCTTAAAAGCATGAAGGCAGAGAACATACCTCCCAGTGTTTGGCACAGTGCTCCTGATACCATGGGTGTGTGTCTCATTAGCTTCCCAGGACCTAAACATCAGTAAATGTGATCATCAGAGGAAAATGATGAACCTGACTAAATGGTTCCAGCCACCTGCTACTTTGAGGAAGGCATTGTGCTTATCAAAAAGAGACAACTTCAATTTTCTTTTAGGACAAAACAGCATTTAAGGACACAAGGTGTTGCTTCAGTTGTTACCTGTCTGTGCATGATCTTAACTGAGCATAATACTGCTCTGACTAGTCATAGCGGCTCAGGGCATCGCAGGAGAACACCTCCAGACAAAGCAGGACACAGGTGCTTTTCTGCAAGTCCCTTCCCATTCCCATTCATAGGCAAGTTGCTGCTGAGGAAAGATCATGGACCTGAGATAGAGAATATGTTACCAGTGTGGAGACAGAGGACACCTTGCTGTGCAGAAGCAACTCATACGTGTATGGCCTGGGGGATAAGGAGCTGAAGAGAACTGAGCAGAGGAGGGTTTGAGAGATAGTCCCATAACTGCACAGAATAGTGTCCAGGATTGCCAAGTACGCTTTGCAATACTCCTCTGCAGTGCTGTGATTTATTATCTAGCATAGCTAACTTACTGGGATGGGATGATGAAGGAGAATAGCCGCTACCAAGCAGGCAATGCCAGCTCCATGTCTTCTGAGTACTCCTGTGTAAAAATCCCCACATGCATTTACTCAGGGGCACAAAGAGGGGACTGCGAAGCCAACTCTAACTGTGCTTCCTAAAATGGAGAACTCTGCTATTTTCAGGAGATAATAGTCGTTCTGTGAAATAAACAAGATGTATTTCCCTGATTGTTGCTGTCTCGACAAATGTGGCTCTTCTTGGAATAAAAAGGGTTCTACCAGATCATTAGACCACATAGTTGTCTCAACTTCCTTTAATTAAGGATTGCAGTATTGCTTTGTTTATTGCTTAAATAAAAAATAGTTACAGCTCTGCTCTCTGCAGTTTGTTTTTATTCAATTTCTCCAGCAAAGCAGTTCTTTCTGTGAAAACTCAGCAGGGGAGGGAAAGAAAGGGTGAGTAGAAGTTCATCTACTTTCAGTGAAAGGAATTAAATGTGATTTTAAACAAGAAACCTCTAAGAATTTTTTCTTTATTTCTGATTCAGCTTTTATCGGGAGAAGCACGAATCAGAATCACCAGCCATGAGTACAACAGGAACAAGAAGCTTGGATGATAAACAGAGAATGGATGTAGGAACACAGCTGGCATCTTCTTTGAGGTCACACTGCTCCCTCAGATACTTGCTGTGAAGGACATACAAGCCTGTGGTGTCTACAGAGCTGCCCATGTGACAAACTGTCCACCTGTTTGATGTACCTACTGATAATCTGGATTGATTAATCTAAATCACAAAGATCTCGTATTGGGAAATGTCTAAGTTTTCCTTGTTCCAACTGTAGTTTGTCTTTCTTGTGCCTACCAGGAATATTTAAATTGTAACAGACCTACTACTGGACCAGTGGTGCAGAACAACTTCATGAATTGACTCAAAAGCTCTTGCACTAGGGTGTTATGATAAGTTAGTAATGCCTGTTCTGGACCACTGGCCTTCTCTAAATGCCATTATGTTCACTGTAGCCTCAGTGGATTCAGCTTTCAGTGAACAGCAAGGGATGACGTGGTAAGACTAGTCTTTTGCTACTGCAACGAAGAGAGACACATTTTGAATGATTCCAGTATGGCTTCTCCCCAGAATCTCTTGGAAATCACATCTGGCAGAGGTGAAATTCACATAATAACTGCATTGAAGCAAAAGCTCTTCAAGTTTCTCTACCTGAAATTACATGAATCGAAGTCAGCCATGAAAAGCAACTACTTACCATTAGAGGAAAGGAGAATGCCTAGGGAAGGTAGACAGCACAAGATGTATTGGCTGTGGCTGGGATAGAGTACATGTTCTACATAGCAGCCCCCGTGCTGTGGTTTGGGTTTGTGACTAAAACAGTTGACACCACCAATATTTTGTCCATTAATGAGCAGTGCTTGCACAGTGCTGTTGCTGTCTCTCTTTCCCACTCTGCCCCCTTTCTCTCCAGTGAGTAGGATTGGGGGGGTAAGTAAAAAATCTGGCCCCCTGCCTGACCCAAAGTGGCCATAAGGGTATTTCCTGTGAGATGATGCCATGCTGAGCACTAAAAAATGGGGGGGTTGTGATCCAAATCAGCTGTTGCTCTGAGACTACCTTGGCACTGTTCTCTTGTAGGAGGTGGTGAATGAATGCTGTCATGTTACTTGTTTTTTCCTCCTTCCTTCACTTATTAAACTGTTCTCATCTCAAACTATGAGCGTTCTTGCTTTCACTCCTCCTGTTCTCTCTCTTGTCCTGATGAGAGGATGTGTGGGTGCTTAGCTGCTGGCCATGGTCAACACGCAGTAACTGTCCGTGTCTGTAGTCCTCTTTAGGCAGATGTATCAGGGAGTGCTGATGAGTGCTTACCTGAGATATGGTTTGGCCTTTAGATGGTTGCAGAGCACCCTTCAGAGCCTACATAGCAGGCTTTCAGCCAGCACACCACAGGAGGTCAAGCATATCTGGGACAAACCCAGGTAAAATCTACTCCAGCCACGGCAGTCTTTTGTCTCTAGCAAGAATGCATCTACACCACATTATTGAGTCACTTCACAGGTGACTATTGAAGCAGTGCTCTCCAGGAAATACACTTAATGGGGGTGGTACAAGTATCACACGGCTGAGTTTCTTACAGCAGGGAGTGAAGTTACTGCCTTGGGCAGTGCTTGGAGATATTCGAAGCAGAGCTTGCTACTGCTGTCCCCAGACCGCATTTCTTCCATGCTGTTGCAGCCTCAGGTTTCTGTCCTTCTGTTGCTCCTTCAGTCTTGACCCCTAGTGCCATCCATGTGAAATGCAAACTACAAAACACTATAAAAAGGGTCACCAAAACTCAGAGTGATATTTGATTCTGAGTGATTTAAAAACTTCATACTTAATTTGGTGCAGTAGTATTTATTGCTTAGCAACTTATATGTTTCTTTGTCAAGTGTTGCTGCAAGTTCATATTATTCAGTGAGTGCTCCTCTGCCTCCTGAACTGTTCTAAGCATTTAACACGTTTCACATGAATGTCACTTTACTCTTGCTACATTAAACAGCTGACAAATTGTTAAAAAGTTTTTGAAAGATTTATACTTCTCATAGTGAGATTAGATATATCACAGTGATGTGTGGTCATTCCAAGATGTCAGATCGTAACAAAACCATGTTTCTCTTCAGGATCATCTCTTACCTCTATTTGTAGCAGAAGGTAGCAGAAGGATAGCCATGATGATGAGTAGTCTTGCAGTATGAGGAACCAAAATCAGTCAAAACCCTGAAGGAGAAGAGCTGCCTCTAATGAAATACCAGATCAATCAAGATGCTGGAGGGAGATGGTGTTACTGGTAGTTGTGAATTCAACAGGGAGAAGCTATGTTCCTTTGATAAAATAATTTAATGTTGTTCAAAGGAGTTTCAGTTAATAACTGAAATACTTTTATTAAAGTCAACAGCAAAATAGGGGGAGATCGGTAGTTGCTATATACAGCAGAAATATCCTGTTGATTATAGACCCAGAAGCAGGTTAAGTGCTTGATTTAAATATTAAACAGAAGAGTATTATATCCAGTTGTCAGCTGTTTAAGAAAAATTATTTTAAAGGCATTTGTAAACAGTATATTAAATCACGATCAGAAAATACTAAACAAGTGTAGAAATTGCTGGGTTATCGAGAGCAAAGCACACTCAAACTCCTCAAGTTTCAAAATGTACAGCTGTCCAACACATGGATTTGGGAACCTCTTGTTTACCCGCATGTGAGGAATGTGCATTTGCAATTGAGAAACAAAAAAAGCAACAATTTTAAGGACCACTTTGTGGTGTTTCACAGCTCACCGGCAGACCAAGCACCGCAGGCTGCCTAGCAGTAGTTGAAAGCACTGGTCCTTTGGACAGTCAATCTAGCAGAACTGCCCTGCCCTAGGCTTTACCCTGGATAAGAATATCCTCTGGTGGATTTGGCCCTTGGTAATTTATGTTGTGGGGAACTGAATTCACATTCCAAAAGTCATGAGCCAATGTCTGAGACTTTGGTGTCAAACACCATAAGCTGTGTTCAGGTATCTATAGTTGCATATGAAGTTTCATTCAGGGAATTGAGGAGCATTCCTTGCTGTAAAATGGGAAACAAAGAGATGTTTGAAGTTAATCCTCTTGTTTCTCCTACAAACATAATTCTTTGTACTGAACTCTTAATACAGACAGTCAAAAGTCTTAAACAACAGACTCAATGTTTAAGAAACAAGCACTCAGAAGACATAATATCCCACGTAGAGATATTTTGGCAGCATGCTGTGAAATAGCATGAGTTTTGCTACAGTAGGAATTCAGCAAAAGCCTAATTACATCTACTCCGAGACTGGGTACCCAGTGAAATTCTCCATGGGTACAAGGAAATTATATCCCTACCAGACAGAAAGCAATTTTCTCTGATCTGAAAATAACAATGTGAAAAGGGGGTCAGCAAAAAAAAGAGACATGGAAGAAGAAACAGTCAGAGTCTGATTAGAGAGGGGAAGGAAGCAAAATTGGTACAACATGGCATAAGGTACAGATCCCTGCTTGTGTACTCATCAGATGGAGTATTGTCTTCAATTTTAGCATTAGTAAGACTATTTAGTTTTCACTGTATAAGTAATGATACTCCACAATGACCCGCAAAGGGTTGCATTGACAGAGATTGATAAAATACTATTAAATTAATAAATTGAACCCTCCAGCAAAAAGGGATATGCAATTAAAGACTGCATACCAGAAAACACACATCACCGGCTGTCTTAAAGCTATGCTAGCATTTGAAGGAAGTGTGAAGCACCATTTAAATTCCTACAGCAATTAATCAGTACACTCCATTTCCCCTCGGGGGAAACAGAGCTGCCCTTAATTTCCATTTCCATATTCAGTGAGAATGAGGGTAAATACCCTAGGAGCCTATTACCATCCCTTCCCACCTTTCCACAGCCCCCTGTCAAAAGCAGGAGCAACGAGATTCAACACAGAAGTTCCCTGTGGTTGTGTTTCTGAAACGGCAGCTGGGCATCGGCAGTGTCCAGGCTGGATGGAAGGCCTGCACCAAGGTTATTTCACATCCCAGGGAAGTTTGTGCAGTAAGATATAGCACAGTGGTAGCCCCATTGCTGACAAGGGTTGTCACAAATATGAAAATGTATTAAATAAACAGCCAGAGAGGAAGATATTTCAGCATCTCCTATAAAAATGTTACTTAAAGTGGATCTCCAGTCATGGCCATGGACTACCTTTATTCTTCAGAAAAGAACTCCACTGCAGAGGAAAAAACATTAAAAGAATCACTTACGTAGAAACCTTACATTTTGGACCTTGAACAAAACCCCTTTGACATAGCAAACTTCAAAATACCACATTGAACAGTTTGGTGCTGTTTGAATAACTTAATCTGAAAGAATCAGGCTAATTTCAGTCATTCAGAGATTTATTTTTCTTCATCTGTGGCCACCTGCACAACTTGCTGTCTTTCAATGGGTTGTGTCTTCATCTGGATCTTAATGACTCATTTCTGTTTGATGCATTCGCTTTGCATCTCATATCTTCTGAAAGCACATATTTAATGAAACTGTGTGTAATAATACTTCAGTTCTGTTTGTTTTAAAATGCAGCCCAAGCTACAAAGGATATTTTCCTGAAGATGGAAAGAATTAAGACTATAAGAATGGTGAATATTGTCATGTGAAATTCAGAAATTTTGCACTGTCAAACGGGACTGCTGAATATAGGAAGCAATTTGAAGATTCTTACCTCAAGCTATCCTTGTGTGATTAATCTGGTTTAAGACTGGCTAAGAGAATGAGTCATGTTATTTCATGGCGTGCTTGATGAAACACGTCTGTGTTGTGGGGCTACGGATCAGAAATATCTTGCATTCTACTATAGCAGCATTCACGGAGTTGCACTCAGGTTCCAAGAGGGTTCAGGGAAAAAAATGTGAATACCAACGCCTGTGCTGCCAAGGCACTTGACACAAGTAGGATGTAAGAGATGGTACTGTACAAATACCTGCCTGGGTGGCCAGCTTCTCAACACCAGGCACTGGCTTTTGGGTACTGAACTACAGCAATTTGAACAGGTTCTTGATTCCCAACATGTGTAGCAGTTTCCTCTGAAGACTGAGACCTATTTATGGGAACTTGAATTGAGACACTTAAAATAGTAGCCAAATTGAAGCACCAGACCCTGGGGGCTAATGGTACACATAGCCTGTTTTGAAAATCTTTGCTTCATTATTTTACTGCCATGTAATTCCAGTCTAAGATGGATTGTCTCTTCACACCCTTGAATTAAATAAATCCAACATGTATGTAGGCATTAACCTTTTTCTCTTTAGCATTCCTCTTGGTCCTCAGATTTTACCTCTAGTGCCTTTTCAGCTTTTAAAATTAGAGTTTAAAACTCTAAAACTAGAGTCATGTGGTGAAATTTTAACACTCAAAGCAGTCCTCCATGCTCAGATTAGTAGTAAAAGGAATTTACATTGGTAAAATATATTGAAAACCATTTACTGGTTTTTATTGTTTATGAGACACTGAAGAAATCCTGAAATTTGACCCACCCAAATAGTTTAAATATCAACTGCTAACATGACCTTTTGCAGCTGTTTCTTTATCAAGGCCATTATCAGCTACAATTCATGGACTGGTGAGGAGTAAGAATTCCATGTAATTCTTTGTAACTACATAAGCTACTGGAAAGATATTTTAGATCCACTGTCACTTCTGCTACACAGCATGGTTTTTATAGCATCACTTTGGAGTGATCCCTGAAGGGTTTATTGTACAAACTATTTAACTTTGTGGACTCAGAAAGCAAAAAAACCCAAACGACATGGAGTTCTGGGATACAATGCAAACTGCACATCATCCTTTCAGGCACATTTTCACCAAGTCAGCTCTTCTTTTCATCTTACTCATCAAACCCTTTGTGTAGGATTCACAGCACTACATAAACATTAAACCCCTTTTTAGCTATTGGGAAATGGCAGTCCCAACACGCCTTATGCTGGCAGTTTTCTTGGAAGCAACAGTTTCTTACAGCACAGTTGGAACTGCATTTGAAATACTTTTGCCTCTCCCGATGTCAGTCTTTATGAACAGGCCAAAATAAGCATAATCTTGTTCAATCATCCTTCATTTTTCTGATCACAGTAGGCAGAATTCCTGGAACTATTTTAGGACACATTAGGCATGGAAGCTGCTCCTGAGTTTGCCCAGTTTGTTAGTGGCTATTGCTAACATGCAGCATTTGCCAAGAAGTAACAGGATTTTATTTCTGTGGTTTTGCAAGTGTTTTGGTGAGGGCAGTAAGCCAAGACAGAAACTGCTGGTTCCAGCACACAGTGATCCTAATTCAAATTTAGTAATTGCTGTGAGAAAGGCTTCTAGAAAACTCTCAGCTGTATCACTCCTTGGGTAAGTTTCAGCCACGGAAAGACGGTAAACCTAACAATTGAAATACATTATCACAAATATCCAAGAATGGTAAGCAAATGGCAGATGGATCCTTTGCAAGCCATGTCCTTATCTGCAGGATTACAAACAGTTATGAAGACTGGTTATGTTTCTGTGGAATCATATTGCTCTCTAGAAGCTGATCTTTTACACCATTTATGCCATATGTTCACAGCCACTCTTAATGGGTTCAGAATAATGTAGGAGAGAGAGTCACACTAAGGCTGGGAGAAGCTGGATATTTCTTCTTATAGCAAGGCAATTCAGCTTAATTTGTAGAGTCTTCATCAGCAGGAAATGCTTCTGACAATAAAACTGGTAGAGTTATATACTCCACACATCAATCTAAGCGTGATGCAAAACACCACATAATTAGCAATCTGTCTAACATTTGGAGCTACAGTTGGCATTTCGACTCCAGACAGGCTCAGTTTTGTGCCTCTCTCCCAGACACCAGGCACAGTTACTAAAGGCATTGTTCTGTACCTAGAAAGCAATGTTTCATCATCCCAGTCTCAAACCAGAGGGCTAAGTGCAAAACCAGAGCATTCATTCTCCTCTCAGTATTGAACAACTGAATTGATTCATCATTTTCTCACTGACAGTAGATACTACCTACTCCTAGGTGGATGTGGCACACCATCTTTTTTTGCCAGTGCCTTAACCACTTCCCTTGTTTGAACCAGTTTCCTCTACCACTCTAAGACATCCTCTCTGATTCCTTGCAGACTTCAGTGTCTTTCCTCCTTCAGTCTCATTCTCTTTGCTAAGGTCCCTTTTGTTGTCTTGCTCAGCTCTGGATCTAAATAGAGCAGAGTTGACAATTTCTCCCACAAGTTGAGCAGTGGAATGAGAGAACAATTAAAACACTAGCAACCTTCCTAACGTGTTAGGAACCCTCCCTTGACTTCAAGATGTTTTGCTCCATTAGCACTAGAAATAGAACACAAGAAAAAACTCTTGGTGCCAATTCCAGCTGGACTGAAAAAGGTGAATTTGAAGTGTCAAGAATTGGTTAAATACATAAAATAATTCCCTTTGAAGTCCCAAAGCAGGCAAGCAGCTGCAAAACGAAATTCTACTAAAATTTTGGTGCATGTCTCAGCCTCCCTTAAAATACAATTGCCATGAGTTCAGAAAAACTCACATGTTTACTTAGAAACGAGCACATGAATAGCAGCATGTTTCTTCTGCTGATGACCAAGTAACACACTGACCTGTTTTTCAGACTTTGACCTGCACACCACTACAATTTTTTTAGGAGCTGCAGCCTCTTTTGTAAGAATCTCAGCTGACTGGTAAAGGCTTCTCAGAGTTGTTTTCTGCAGTTTCTTGAAATCCTGCAGGAGTGCCAAGGGATCTGCTGACAAGTTGAGAAACACTGCTCTAAATCATTGTTCTGCAGTTTTGTAGCTTGTTTAGAAATAAAGATTCAACTAGAGGAAAAATACGGCAGTGAGATTACACTATTACAGTGGTGAGACACTGGAACAAGTTGTCCAGAAAAGATGTGGATGCCTCATCCCTGGAACTATTCCAAGGCCAGGCTGGATGGGGCTCTGAGCAGCCTCGGATAGTGGGAGGTGTCCTTGCCCATGGCAGGGGGATTGGTGATCTTTAAGGTCCCTTCCAACGCAAAGCATTCCATGGTTCTATGATCATTGCAGATACTGAAGCTTCCTCTAATCCTCAAGTGCTATGTACTACTGATGGGCTTCAGGTCCTAAGTGTGGAAATTTATTGTGCATTTGGTCTAACAAGGTCCGCCTGTAAGCAGTGCTCATCAACTCACTACTTCCAGTCTCAGCTGAATGGAATATGTTTTCATTGTACCGCAACTGCAGGATGCTTCAGATGAAATGGGCAGATGGTAAGTCACAGAAGTTCATGTTAGACATACAATTCAGATTACTCACAGAAATGCTCTTATGTGACACATACTCCAAAACTAGACAGTATCATTACACAAATGAGTACTACTTAGCTGTACAGTTGCACTGGCCTTTTAATTCCTGCATGAGAATGACCCCACATGTCATGCGGTGGTCAGACAGAAGTGGCTATTACACCCCTTTGGTATGGCAGCGGTGTGTGTGTGCAGTCCTACTGCTCAGCAGAACATGCTGGAGGGAACTGCACACACTCAAGAACAGCAACAGATGCCTTTGCCCACATTTAACAAAAAAGCATTGAAACTGTTTGTGGTACACATAGTACCATAAGCATGCAGTATTACACTTCTGCCATCTTTTGGCACTGACAAGTTTCAGCAGATTTTGAGGAATCAGATAAGCTACAAGCAGGTTCATGTCTAAGGCCCAGTGTTCAGAATGTGCAGCTGTAACTGCAGGTAATGAAAGAGCAGACATGTAGAAAGATATGGCCCAAGACTAAAAAGAAATCAATTTTGATATCTGAAGTTAAAGATGAAATATATTGCTACCAACTATTTTCAAGAAAGAGTTCTCTATTTTTACCTTGAAATAGACATTTTTATTCCACAGTCTTTAGCTTTATGGTCACTTTCTTGGAAATGAAATGTCAACCAAGTAAACAGTTCACATTTTCAAAACAAGTACTTACCAGAATATGCTAAACCTGGCAATTTTATCATAATACTTTTCTTCTTTAGTCTACCTAATAAATTACCCTGTCATACAGCCTCCATTCTCTTTTCTTCAAACACAACTGATGTTATGTTGGATTTTACCAAATTCACATGCTCAAAGATATTATCCTTTAAAAATTTTATCAGGTCACACAGCAACTTAGAAATTATGAAAATAGCAATGAAATTGTTGGCATCCTTGTACCATCCTATTAAGTCAACAACCTCTCCGAAAATCATTAACAACGGAGGGCCAAACATAGCTCTTAGCCAAGCTTAGAGCAATTCCGTTGACTTTAAAAGGAATGCATCTGTCCTGTGGGGTTACTCTTGAGTAAAAGCTGCCTCAGAAGGTTAATGGAAATTAAGATGTCATCTATTCTAGATTTTCAAAAGGGACAATTTATCCTTTATCACTAGGCAAAAATGAATTTTCCAAGGTATTAATGAATTTCTGTCTCATCCATGCTTTGAAGTTTCGATACCATTCTAAAAGCTTTTTTCTCCTTTGAATCTTTTCTTCTAAACTCATTTTTTTTTCTTTCTCTAGAATAGCAGGAAGCTCTTTCCAGTTTTTAATAAAGATAAATGGAGCCCCCATGGTTTTTAATAATTGCAATGGAGCACTGTGGTACATTGATGAATTTCCGCAAACACCCGGTGTCATTACGTCTTCTATAACAGGCAGAGATCCATATGAACAAGCTTCATAAATTCTGTAACATTCTGTATTTATTCCCACTGGGCACAATGTCAAATCACTCTGCAGCAAGGCATCTTGATAGTTTTTGAAACTTTCATTTGTTTCTTGAGGCTGCCACCTAGGAAAATAAAAAGGGTGAAAATTAATATTTTCCCCACAGGCACTGCAATGAAAAAGTAGAGATATGCTTTAATTTCCATTATTTATAAAACTGAAAATGCTATCAGTGTAAAAATTTTATATTACACACACAGTCTTAACTGCTTTTAAAGGAGTCTTCTAAAAATTTATTGAAAATGTCACTGTTAAAAATAGACTGTAAGATGTGGCCCTTTTCGGAAATTATTAGTACTTAGAAGTGTAAGAAACAAATTGAAATGCCACTTCAAATCTTCTGCATGACTTGGATGATGCACATGTCAATTTACTTCACAGCACAGTTTAGCAACAGACAAAACGGGAGACACTCAATGGACTTTTTAATGACTTTGTTTGGCCTCAAATACTTTAAATCAGTAGAGGTTTGCTCTTCAAGAGTTAGGACATAAAGCAATCCGTTTACCCTGAATTAATCTACTTGAAGTGCCTCAGTATGTCTGGGATGTAAGAGTTTATGTAACAGATACAATCCATCTCCTGAGACTCTTCATTAGGGCAGGTGAGGTCTACCTAAGCACTGCTGTGCCTGCTATCCAACATTTTATAGGTGTTGCTTTTCAAACAATTCAAGAAATACGATCAGAACCCTACTCGTTAGTCAAAACCAACTGTGCAGTACAGATTAAATCCACTCTCATGTGGAACACAACAAAATATGGCTGTCTTCTTTCTTCTACTAAAGACATTAAACTCCACAAAATACAAGACAAGTGCTTCTTCTCATAATCAAATATTTGTAAGAAAAAAACCAGATGGTCTTTGATGGTTATATATATAGATTTTCTATACCAAATTTAAAAATATGCTTTATGTAAAATAACAACAGAAAGGCTGTTATGTTATGATGACCTAAACAAAGCGTCTCAGCAATGTTCCCTGACTTAATGACTGACTACCTTTATTTGTACTATTTTTTAACACAAGAAAGGATTGGTAATAATGAACCAGGCAAAAAAGTCTGAGTATCTTAATGAAGTAAATTAAAGTCTTACTGTTCTCTGGCTGCAATCCAGCAAAGTTTGTCAAGCCCATCCTGTTTCAGAATTTCCATTAGGGCTTCTCTCGAAGAATTCTTATAAACTGTTCCTAAGAAATTACATAGATATGATCTTGGATCACGAAGCATTGACCAGCTGGGTTCTACAACTGGAAAACTTCTGTAGCTGTAAAAACAATGTATAAGTTAGACAACTATATCAAAGGAAAACATTTTGCAGCATTTCATCTTCACTGCATCATATATTAAGACTAAAAACACCAACTTGTTGTCAATCCACAAGTAAACCAATTGAAGTCCTGTCCTGAAAGTATATCTTTATTCCCTTTGCCCCCACTACTCCCTTCACCAAGTTTCCAGAATAACTTACCTCTTTTTTCAACATCAGAAATATTGTATGTGCATATTACAGAATGTCCTTGACTAACATGCTTTTCCAAAGAAGCCGTTCTTGATGCAACCACAAGTTTTGACTGAAATGGCCAGGTTAATGGTAACTGTGGCACTTAAGTCTCACCTACCTTTATCTGTGGATATGCCTATCAACTGGAACTACCACTGGTATCTCTCAAAGCAAAATCTCACTTTGATCTGAGTGAACTTCAATAATCTAATCTTTTGGCTACTAAATAGCTTGTTGTACATTTTTTGACAGAGCAGTCCTTTCCTCATACTTCTGCATGATGAATGTTAATTCACTCAGTTTCTAATAACCATTTGTCCATTCATGACAAGTATTTTTGCATCATTCTACATCTTCATTTTCTCTCTTTATTTGGAAAATCTGGCACATTTTCATGCCTTTAACCATGTTTTTTACAGCCGTTGTATGCAAAGGCTGGAAACCCCCATTTTGACACCCAGTTTATCTTCCTCCACCCAGCTTTGCACCCTAGTTTATTGCTTTAAGTGTTGTTGCTTTCTCTTAACTGTCACCTTAATCTCAGCATCTCAAAACTCAACTTCTTTCCACTTAGGAACTTCCAATGCCATCAATTCTTTGACACCATCAATAATCCAAATATATCATATTTCAGGGATACTGTGAACAAGTTCAAGCTGCATGTAAAAAAACTCTACACTGTTTTCCAGCTTGTTCAGCAAACTGGATCAATACAGGATACTGAATTCAAATTCAACACAAGGTATGAAAACAATCCTGTATTCCTTTCAGCTTCTATTGCCCTGGTAAGTAGCTAAACCACTATCAGCTCTGTTAGTGAGAAGTAAAAATGCATCTAGCTGAACCAAACCTTTATTTACTCCACATAAATAGTTTGAGCACTTAAATATAACAAAAATGGTTTTTTAACCAAGCAGTTAAGACAGCTTACACTACTGTAATACTAGAGTATAACAACTCCACACGGGAAGCCTTTTGAGCCATAATGGAGGTTAAAAAAAGCACTCTTTCCTTTCCTGAACAAATAGTACCTGCAGCGTTATTACATAAATATCTTTTAAATCTCCACATCACTGGTAAATATTACATCAGCAGTCATAAATTGCAAGAGCAAATCTACTGAAGAAAGAAGAAATAGAAAACCTCAGGAGACACAGGTTCATTTTCTTAAAGCTTCCCAAACACTAGTATTCTTTTCCTGTTATCATTTTTATTGCTAAATGCAACTTTTAAGGACTCCAATGCCTGATTTAGAAAATGATTGATAGGATCATGTTCTGCAAATTACTTACAATTGTTTTGGGCATCAGCATCACTCAGTCATATTTTCCATACCACACGCATAACAATTAATTAATCAATTGCAATTTCTGTCTACAGCACTTACGTAGCTACTCCTAAAGGCCACTGGAAAATATCTTCTTCATTTACAAACGCATAGTCATATGTAACAAAGAGCAGATGCACAAAGCCCCCGTTTCGTTTCAGGTATGGCTGAATCCACGCGTTGTTGCACTGCTCGTTGCCGAGCAGCACCACTGCCACATGCTGGATTTTGCGAGTCTCCATCAGTGTTTGTGCGTAGTGCAGCCACTGCGTGGCGTAGGCGATCTTCGCCGGCTCCCTCCCGTTCAGCACCAGCACCACATGCTCCGCTTCCACCGAGAAGTAGCCGGGAACCACAGATGGGCCAGTGAGGAAGCTGAGAAAACCAAAATACAACACTAAACAAAGTTACACAAGTTATTGACCTTGATCCTCTAACTAGTCTTACTACACAGTATGTACTTCAGAAATTTTTTCTTCAATAATGTAAATGCAATATACTGCAAAATCACTGTACAACTGTAGCCGCTTCTGTTGTTAGTATCTACTGCTTAGCACAGGAGTAAAGCTGCTTTCATTTTTATTCAGGAAAAAGGAGATTGACTTAAATAAGGTATTTTGTCAATACATCAGAACTAGTACCATACTCAAACCTCAGAATGTGTGTAAATTAACCACCTTTCAAAAAAGGGTGCACCTTGATGTTCACTAAAGGTTAAACATTTTCTTAATTCCAGTAATAACTGATGATCGCTGTATTAGAACAAGAGAGAGGCCCTCCCAAAAACCTGAAGACTATACTAAATCTGCTATCGTTACGAGGGACAGTTAGCTAGCCTTGTATACTACTTTTCTCAGTATTTTGGTTAAGTTTCTGCTGAGCAGAATCAATAACACAAAAGGCATCTCTCTAAATGTAAACCTAGCATTGTTGTATGACCCAGGTCAAACTTCAGGCTCTGATGTAAGCTAGTAAAGCACAAATATTTTAGTTATAAAATGGCATTTCTATATCTTGCACAATGCATTTAACAGAAGAATTTCAGTCATGTAGCAAAATCATTAAATCTTTAATCATTTGCAAGTATCTGACAAAAGCCATTTATGAACTGCAATGAAACAAACCAGTATTTGCCAGCTGCTGCTCTTCAGTTACCTGGTGTATTAACAGACCATTGATTGAACGTAAAGAAGTACTAGTTACACAGCTTGGGAAAAAGTGGAAGGGAGAAAACAGTATTTTTTTTTCTAGGAGTCAGTTAAGTGCTAGTTTTCTAGGTCTGCTGCATTACTAGTTTTTTCAGCTACCAGCAAAACTTAATTTAGAGTGAGTATAAGTTTTAATTCACGAAGTGCTGAGACTGACAGCTAGTTTCAGTTCAAATATACTTACTGAGGAAAAAAATCCTTCACAACAAAAGCTGTAAAAACTACACCAGTGAGGTTAGCTGGAGCAGACTGACCTTACACAAGTGTATTTTAAACCTGAGTTAAGCTGACATGCTGCTGGCTTGGTGGGAAGGGTGTATTTTGGAGCCAAGATTCGTAAGACTCATGACTTAGAAACAAGACTTCTAATACATTATATGTTAAGTCAGATCAAGACTTAAATCCAAACTTTAACAGACAATGAGAACAGAACCACTGGGATTCCTAAGAGAGAATACCCTGAGCTTTGGAATGCCTAAAGTAGGGACTAAGATACGTACATGGTCCAGTGATCACCTTGCAAAAAGAGACTTGGGGAGAAAGGGTTTTTTCTATGACACAGCACTTAGAGGGTAACAACTTTACAGGAATAACAACATATACAGGTCAGGAAGCAATGACCTGTGTGTAGGAATATATGAAGTTGAACAGCATAAAACTACAGTGGGGAAAAAAAGTAACACTGTGCAAGTCTCATAAATCCCATACTTCAATAATTAAAACACTGTGCTAGGGTTGTACTATTAACTCCCAATCAGAACACAACTGGGATTGGGAAACGGAAGAGAGATTACAGAAGCTACAAAATTAAGGGAGTAGTCCTAACAGTACTAACTACTCACATGAAGGCTAGATCAAAGATAATTTGGAAAGATCATGTTTTTTGGACTAAATACGTGACTTGCTTTTCCTTACTAGTCATACAGTCATACAAAAAGGTACTATTTTAGACTGAGTCTTACAGTGCCCATTCTGAAGGTGTTAGACAGCCATTCTGTAACAGCAATGATTAACACTTGCAACACGGCAGATCATAATAAATACATCCAGCACAAACATATTCATTATGCAATAACTGAATTACATAAAAATGAGAAAAATCAAGAAAGAATTTGGAAAGGAGCAGTCCAAATCACAAGAAGGTTTCAAGGAGTTTGTAGACTGTTCAAAAACAGTGTATAAGAAGCCTAGGCATGCTGCGTGCTTCAATCCAAAAAGTAAACAACACAGACCCCCCCAACCCCATCTGGCTCAACAGAAAAGTAAGGGAGATTCCCACACCTAATTTATTCGCTTCTGCAAGAAATACAAGGTTGAACACCACAAGTATTATATCAAACGGAGGATTTGGACCTGGATAGCATTCACTTGAGAGTTTTGAAGGAACACAAACACATAATTGCAGAACAGCTGGCAAAGGTGTGGAGCTGTCATTATGAAAAGACACTGTGCTTGATTAGTGGTTCACCATCTTTTTTAGACTCCATCTACAAAAACAACTTGAGAGGACGCTGGAGAACAATCAGTATTAATTCCCTCTCTGGAAGAGTCTGCAATAAACAGTAAGATCACTGAATCTTATCAATAGGTAACACCACTGATCACATATATGGATAAGCACTGCTGGAAATGAGTTATCCTGTTTCAATCTGATGAAGATCTATGAGCATGTCAATAAAAACACAGATAAAGAGGATCCAGTGGACATAGTGTATTTGGATTTTCAAAAAGCTTCACTAAAGGGTTTTATTAAAATTAAATTGCCAGAAACTATCCCTGGTGGAATCCTTTGATAGACAGAAACCTCTGCTGGTTGACTGAGGCAAGGCAGCACTGAATGTTTATAAAATAGAGAGGGTGTGACTTGGTAGAATAGAAATTTAGGAAAGCTCTTACCAAGTAATAACAGGTGCTCTACAACATCCTCCTAGATGACAGGAGAGAATGGTGTGAATTGCTTCAGGTCAAAGAAAGCGTTAAATCCTGCTTTCTTGATTTTTGTATGAAAGTGCCAAGATGTTACTAAAACCCACAGCTATGCAGTTCCTTCTCCACTCCTGTTTTTAAATAAACATCACTCCATTTTATGGAGAAGCTGGTACCTTCTGCATTTTTTAGGCAACTTCTTTGGTGAAAACGTGAAGCTATCAAAATCTATATTAATTATGTGTATTCTCCATCCTAAATATACAAAATGGGATTATTCCTGCAACTGTGTTCAAGTGGTATTTTGGCATTTTTGCATCTTTAGATTCGGCATTCTTTAAAAACATTCACCAGAGGTCTATTTTTAAACAATCATTAGACTTACCACAGAAAACTGCAGAGCAGCACACATTCTCCAAATATGTCACCTCAGCTAGTTCCCTCTAGCCTCATCTAGTAATCAAATGGAGACAATTTACCTCAGCCAGGCAGTAAACAATTCTAGAAAATCTTATAACGAGTGAGGAGCCAAAATCACATTCTTCTTCTTCACAACACAAGCTAATATTTCCAGATTGAGTAAAAAGTAGCTATTTAATTTCAGAAACCTCGTTGTTAAAATAATAGTTATATTGCATATTTTCTATACTTTGCACAACAAGTTTCTACTAGCCTGTCAAAAGTCAACCTCTGTTATGTTGGTACTAAACTTAAGCTTAGTAATTTTATAGGATCTAAGTTGAAATTAAAATAAGCACTCGATTATCCCTGGTTCATCCAGGCAACAAGAAGATATTTAAATGCAAGTACAGAAGTCTTTCTTTGAGAGATGCAAACCCTAAAGAAACATGTGAGGTTATTAATCATCTGAAACAGGCACACTAGAAAGAAAATAACCATAATCAGTCAAGTGACAGACTCATTAAGTACAGCAAATTATTTTCATGTTATAAACGTGAAAAGCAAGAGCTTGAAAGAAACTCTCATGTCAATACCAAGAAGATAACCTATCTGGCAGAGTATCATGGATTTCTACGGCTTCTGAGATTTTAACTCTGGAAACAACAAAGTCTTTTGCCACCAAGACTGCACTGCAGGCACTGGTCCACATTCAAAGAAAGCATTGTATCCTTTCTCTATATTTGTGAATGGAAAGCCCTATTGCTCTGTCAAGGAGACTACCAAGATGCAGTAGCCTCACTCACAGTTAATTCTCTAAACTTGTAGGATCATCTTTTATTTGCAGACAAGGAATATAGCTTTTTTTGTTAAAGAGTACATAAATTCATCCATTTCATCTGAAAAGATTCTATGTCCTGTATATACCATGTTCACTGTTAGAAACTTTGATGAACAATTCAAAATGATTTAAAGAAGTTTTGTAATCACTTAAAACCTCCTTTCAATTCACAACACTTTTACTATCTTCAAATTCCAACTAGAACCACATCTTATTGTGCACGGAAAAAACAGCCTTCTGAAGCAACACACTTTTCAGAAGTTAAACTCACTTAAGTGTGTAATGTATGTATTAAAAGAAAACTTTTTTAACAGGTAGGTCCTGGAGCAAGTGACTAAATGTTACCTACTTCTGGAGACTGGCTAACTGGCCAAACAGACCTTCAGCTTTCACTATGTCTTCACAGAAAGTCTTAAAATGGTGTTAAACAGGGACTCAGAATTGTTGTGTATCATTCACTGAATAATATAAAACATTTGACAACAATCTTAAAACATACATGATCACAGATCAAACACCACTGTTAGTGCAAACAGTGCTTTAAGCGTAATGTTCCTTTCCATATAAAATTTTGGTTTGCAAATCAAGTAGCTAACCAGAAGCTAGGCCTCACATATTGCCTTTGTTATAAACAAAAACAAATTACAGTTTTGACATATTCCTGTTTATGAATGAATGAATGAGCCAAGTCTCTTTCCCCTGAATACAGTAGAAACCAAACAGCAGGAGACATCTTCTTGCCTCATACATGCATGCTTGATTTTGTCAACTACGAACCCCCAAACTCCTGTTCTTAACACTTTTCTTGGGGTTGCATCCTGACCCTGCCACTGAGGCCTCTTGGCTGCTCTTTTTCTCAGCATTGGTAAGTCTTTCCCCATTTTTTTTTTAATAACACAAAACACCATAAACCAGATGAAGTTGCTCCCTAGTTTTCTATTTTTTAATGGTGATGTGTTTGGACTAGAATTGGTTAGTTTTATCAAGTATGTGTTTCCATGTATAAATGATAATTTTGAATGAGAAGCTGGGTGCATATTCCATAGTTATCAAAACATGACAAAATTAAAGGATTTGCAACTGTATTAAAATAACCACAACTTTGAGATAGGCAAAATAATGCACCTGAGCAGTGCATCATGTAGTTTATCTTTCCAATGCCTTATTTGTTAAAGTTTACACAATTGAAATCAAGATAATGAACAACACCTGAAGTATGTTTTTCCTGCTTTTTGGCTTCCTTCTCTCCACTGTGCAGTCACATCAGCCGGCTCAAGGTGCCCTCCAAAAATATGCTGCCAAAGGTAAAGACCTACACAAATGAAGACATGATGGAGAATTTGAAGGTTCAGATCTTGCCTACTCTACACTCCTAACAAATAAAATTATTTCTGGAAAATGAAAAAGCACCACAACATAAGAATTTGGGAAAGAAATGTCAGAGCTTCTTGCATAATAGACTTGCAATTAGTTAAGATGAATTTTTCCCACACTGGCATTTAAAAGGATTCTTTGGCTGATAAAATATCAGTAGATGAAGATATACTACACTACTGCTTCTGTTAGCAACTCTTTCCAGCACACATACCACTAAAAATGAGCAAATATTAATCAGCATTTTCAGGACAAGCATACGTCTCTTAAGCTTTTGTGAAACACACCATTTTTTTGTGATGGTAATATACGAGGTAATATACCTATGTGTTGTACAATGCTACATGAAGTTCCACTTTAAACCTGGAATTTACAAAAAAGCTAAAGTAAGAACAGTGATGTGTCTTCAGCAGTAGCTAAAGAGCTTGAGAAGACCTTGGCTCCCAGTTTGTGCAGAGGAAGCTCAGTTTCTTCCACAACAAAATTATTTCCAAGTTTATCAGTGGCGGCAGTACTGCAGTACACTGCAATACAAGAAATGCTTTATTTCTCACTGTGTGATGTTTTATTTCACGAAGTGTAAATGCGACAAAAATAAATAATCTGGTTAGGCAAGTAAGAGGCCTCTCCTTGTGTTGTACTGTAAACTAGACTGGATTAGAAAAGTAACTATGTTTCTCTGCCATTTGAGACATTTTCCTTGACAGATGCAGAAAAACAGCCTTGAAAAGAACTGATACAAAGAAACTGGAGTTCAACTACTCTTCTATTGCTATAAATTTGAGTAACAGCTACCATTCCTTAATACTCTTCACATACAGATATACATACTATTGAATCATATACATAAATTTTAGTCATCAGAAAACAGAGAAAAGTGCCATTACTAGAAAGGTTAAATAACTAATAGACATTGACTATATCTGCTTACCAATTGCTGCTTTGCCCCAAATCTGTACTCTAAGACTGGTCTGTTCTAGGTGAGATCTCGCATATTTTATCATCTTAAGATTAGCTTCATATCTCTGCTGAGAAGCAGCCAGCTCGTTTTTCTCGTCTGCATCCCATGGATTCCACTCTTCGTTTCCCAAGGCAACATGATCTGTGTAACCTAAAAGCGTGAATTACATATAAAAAAAGATCAAATTCACAACTTTAGGAAGACTAATGAATTTTCTGAAATTTGTGATTTCAAGCAGCACCTGGCAACCTTCCTTCAGCCCTGGGCCGGGCCCACCACCATCGCCACCACAACCACCACCACAAGCGCCACCGCCGCCTTCTCCTCCCCCGCCGGGCCGCGCGGTGCCACCCAAGGCACTGCGGAAATGGCCGCGGCCGGCGCAGGCCCGATGGGGAGCGGTGGGGCCCCGGCCCCGCTCTCCCCCAGGGGCCGCCACCAGGCCCCGCCCGCCGGGCCGGCCCCGCACCAAGGCCGCCGCCTCCGGGCCGGGCCCGGGCCCGGGCGCCTCGGAGTAGCTCCGCCGCCGCGCTCACCTCGCGGGCCGCGGCGGTCCCGGTGCGGGCGAGGGGCGGCCGGGCGGCGCGGCCGCAGGAACACGGTGTAGGCCGCGTAGAGGGAGAAGAGGCCGTACGCGACGATGAGGGCAGAGCAGAGCCGCCTGCGAGCGCCCCGCATCCCGCCCAGCGGGGGCGGAAGGCCCGGCGGGGGGCGCCGGGAGGCGGCGGCGGGAGCAGACTCCGCCCGCCGGCCGGGGCTGCGTCCGCCGCTGAGGAGGCTCAGAGCCGCCGGTGCCATGACCTGCTCCTGCCCGCAGCCCGGGAGAGCTGTGCGATGATGTGTAACCACGTTGTAAACGGATAGATGAACAGCACAGTCAGGTTATGGGAATTTTATATAATGGGGAAATCTTGGACAGATCAGAGCGAGTCATGTTCCATAGAAAGAGAAAGATAGGAAGATTGTCCGTGAGTCCTTTTTAAGGCTAGGTGCTACAGCTTCTTTAAAGCCTCTACCAGCCTGTATACAAACACCATGACCCTAATTGTAGCCAAAAGCACAGCAACCTTCATGTACCCTAAGGAGAGAGAGTGTAGAACAGTATAGATCATAATGCACTGCACAACCCTACAGCCTTTTCTGGGTCTGAGTGGGTTTTTTCTTGATAATTTTCTTACCCTTATGAACACTAAACCTTGCTCTGACCCTGACCTAAAATTCAGTTAATGGACCACTGCTTGTTCCCAACTTAAATGTAACTACTTGTCTTAGAAGGCCTTCTGAAATAGGCTTATAGTCAGCCTACTGCCAAATCCTTAATCTAATTTAATTGCTTATACGTTTGCTGAACTGTAAGTCTAGCCTGATGACCCACTGTGGCAGCAGTCACAGAATGGTTGGGGTGGGAAGGCGCCTTCAAGATAATTAAGTTCCAACCCCCTGCCACAGGCAGCGATACTTCCAGGTTGTTCAAAGCCCTGGGTCACTTCCAAGAATGGGACCTTCACAACTTCTCTGTCTTACCACACTCATAATAAAAAATTTCCTCTTTTCAGTTTGAAGCCATTGCCCTGTGTCATGCTGCTACTAGCCCTGGTAAAAAGGTTTTCTTTTCTTTTAAGCTCCTTTTGTATACTGAAGCCCTATCCATTAAAACCCATATAATGCAAATAACACTTGCCGATACTACTGCTAATCTGTTGCAAAATTGCAGGTCAATACACTTGTTCCGGTTAGTCATCACGGCCACTTTGCTTTGGTTATAGTGATTTACAATTTTATGAAAGAAGTGCACCTCATAAATGCTTTCAAAATGAAGACCAAGCTTTTCTCTTGCCTTTCTAGCTTAGTGCATCTGTGTGAATGCGCAAGGAACTGGTGCAGTCACAAACTTGGGGAAGACCAGCAACATGGTATCTGTAGTGGTCAATATTAAAGTAAACTGTTACCAGTTTTAACTGCAGCCTGTTTTCTAGACTTTATCAGTAACTGCGTCTGTGTGCTGAGCTGCTAAAATTTAAGGAAAATAATCTTTGTACAAACACTTTAAAACAGAATATGATAATAAAAGTATGATAAACATAGAACCAAAGGGAAATAAGATGGTAGTAGAAATTAATTACAAAGGGCAAAGAAGAATGAAAAATGTTTAATCATTTGCAAACACAGGCTTCCTGTTGCACAACTTCACTGCTTTGGATGATGATTAGAAAGTTTTCTTCCCACACAGATGCAGTTTATTTCTTATAAAAATGACAAGAGACTTGAAAAGAAAAAGTCAAGAAGAATTAATCTGAGAAGAGTTTGGTTATAGATCATCTCAAAAATAGTGTCTTAAAAGTCTGCATTTAATTGTGTGCATTTCAATAAGAAATGAGAAAGTGAATATGATTTGGAATAGCAGTGAGCAGGTCTTTCACAATAGTGATGATAGTGTAGTCTTACTTTCAGCAGAGAAGAAAGGTAAACTAACCAAAGTGAGGTAAACAGGTAATATCAATCAAAGTCTTAGAACAATTATAGTAGATGGCGATGCTTGATCATTTGGAAAGAACCCCAAATCCAGAAGTGAAAACATGTGAGAAGGAAGAGCATATACTTTTGAGCATAGCATCTTATATTTCCTACCCTTATTAACTCATACATTTTGCAAGTTGCATTGGCTCGTTTCATGGGCAAAACAAGATGTAAAAAGCTATACATAATGTAAAAAAGGATATTAATTTTATAAAATTTTATATTCTTTTCCAGCCAGTTCAGGACAGACTCAAATAAATGGTTTTCCTGTACACAGAGAAACTAGTGGGAATTAAGAATATAATGTTAAGAATGTACTAAGGGGGAGAGTGTGTGTGTGATGGGCTGGACTTAACAGAATGCCTACATGAATTAAGATCTTGGAGTAGGAGCTTTGTCTAGGGATTATGGGAGTAAAACTTACGGAAACATTAAACTGGAAGAACACCTTAACCAGGGTATTCCCTGAAATCATGGAAAAACGTGCAGCAGATACCAAATTTTGGAAGTGAATTTCATGCACAGTGTCTGTAGGGGTCTGCAAAGCCCAGCAAGTACTCCTTTCTAGCAGTCTATAACAAATTTCTGATTTGTTGTAGAAGACTGAAAGCCGAGTGTTATGTCACAAGAAGGGAAGAGAGATCAAAAGCATCAGTGATGTCTTGGACCTCTGTCAAAGACAAGATCATTATATCTCTAGATGGCATTAAGAAGCAGACATGCCCTACAGCGTAGGAGAGGATGAAAAGTCCAAGAGCCACAGCTAATGACACTTCGGAAAATCCTGAACCCAGATCTGATAGGCTTAGATTCTTTCTTAGCTCTGAGACAGCTTGCTGTATGATCTTCTGGCAGCTTATCTTGTCTCATGGGGCTCCAACTGACCCCTTGTAAAATGTACAAAACTGAGCTTCTTGGACCGTTAGGAATCCTAGCTGATATAAAATAGTTGATGTTTTCTTTGAATGAAAGTTACTCAATAAAGACAGAGTTTTAACAAAAAAGGAGAGTGTATTTAATAACAAGGATTTTGAGCAGTAAACAATTAAGCTTTACGAATTCTTTTCATATCAGCCATCATAAATTAGGAGACAGTTTAAAAATGTATCATCAGGTTCAGTAACTGTTTAGAGACAAGAAAAATACAAAAGAGCACAGAAAGATATAACATAAAAATATAAAAGAGACATTCAAATGTCTATTCTGTTCAAGAATTCATTGAAACAAATGAAAATTAACCTGGAGTTTCAAAATTAAGACTGAGTGCAGCTTAAAGCCTAAATCAAAATACCTTCTGCTGTACATCAGGTAATTTGAGTAAGCAACTCAAAAAGTAAGGTCTTTTCTTGTGAAAAGTATTCCTTTTCTGTACATATTATGATAAAAGCCATATTTCCTGATACTTGTTTTTACTATTCATGACTGCCTACAATTAATTATTCTTCAGTCTCTGTTACTCCCAACAAAATTCTTGCAGAACTACTTGTCTTATCTTGGTCTCTGCTCATTGACTATTGGGTTAGAATTGCAGATGTCACTGGGAAGTCTTAAAAAGCTGTATTGATCAACATGTGATACAGGCAGATCTGAGCAAGGTTTTAAAGCAGAATTAGAAATGAAAGAAAGCACCAGTTAGACATCTAACCAGAACATGGAATGAAGACAATTGTTGCCAGAATCCCTGCAGAAAGGTGTTGAGCTGCAGTTGCTGTTCTGTTGGTCCTGTTCTCATTAATTAAGAAGTTTGCAGGGTTTTCTTCTGCCACCTGCAGAGTGTTGTAGGCAGCCGCTGTTAAAATTTGTCTACAAAAGCCTGAATCTCTTCTTAAGGCTGCCCTATACAAGGATGAATGAAAGTGAGAACTCTGCAGCAGACAATTAGAGATATGAAGCTGGAGAGGCCTCTCTGCTGGCCACAGATCACAGTGCCCATTCCTAGCCTTCGGCAGAGGTGCTGTGGGTAAGTCTCTTGTGATGAGAGAAGTAACAGTCTTTGGTGCTTGTTACTACTGGATTAATAGAAATGCTCCATTCTGCTGGCTCTGGTTTGTGGGAGTACACCCTGACATCATCCTTCAGGCAGAACAAGGCTCAGGTTAATTTCATTTTTACCTGAAACTAATTACAGTGGCTGCCCTGTCACTTCAACAGGGTATTGCTTGAGGCAGCGAGGTGATGGTAAGGAACTTCTGGTGGTGGTAAAAAACTAAGGGCAGTGAGCTCTTATTTTTTGGTACAGATGGATCAATAGGAGGGTGTTCACCTGTGGCCTTCTAAGTTCATAGTATAAGTGAGGACAGTCTTCTTGAGAAACTAATGCACTGCAGGAGCATCAGAATAAAGTAATTTTTCAGCCTAATGAAATGGCAAAACCAGTTGCCATACTTCAGTATCGCGCTCACATTCAAGATACATCTATCTGAAGACATTTTTAGATAACAAAGGGTAGTGGTCCCATGTGTTACATTTAGAGTGTCTCCAGGCTGAAGTCTGTACAGAAACTGCTCTATTCCATTATATTCTATTCTGTGAAAGCATAAAGCCTCTCAGAACACTGTGTTTCCTCCTGAGACACGGAAAGAAAGGACTCATAGCTGCTGTTTTCTAGACTGTTTTCATGTCTTATACATTTTGAATATCTGTGTCAGGACTGGGTTAGACCTTTCCAACAACAGAAATGGGTTTGATGTAAGCCATGTGTCATACATGAAATCCCTATTTGTGCTTGGTCTTTGCATATTAAGTGCTTTAATTAATTAATTTTGAGTTAAGTATTTTTAAATTGAATCTTAAAATTAACCTCAGCCCAGGTACAAAAATCCAGTTCCATTATCAGTGTTTTCAATTGTTCAAAGTAGTTTATGAAGAGAGTTGCACCCTTCCCAGTTAAAAATTCCCCAGTTAAAAATCCCCAACTTACTGCTCCCTTTTCAAACTTCAAACCGTCTGTATACCATGAGAGTTACCTTTCCTGTGTTTACTGTATACTTTTACAAGTGTTTTAAGATGTGTTGGATGTATTTTAATACCTTTTTTAGGTGTTTTCACTTACATTCTGGTTCCAAGGCCAAAAACCCCAGTTCTAACAGCCAGCAGCTATTTTTAGCTACAGAGCCATTACTCTGCAGGCAAGCTCCATGGCAACCTGAATACCTGAATTTTAATGAAGGCATTGTAGCTCCCTTATCTCAACTAATACCAGGGCCCGCCCCCCCCCGACAATGATGAGCCATTGGTGGATGGAGATGATCTATCAAAGGGAAAGAACCAATCACTTTAAACTGAAGGGGCGGGCTGTGGGCAGACTGGGGGCGGAGCAAAGACACTATAAAAACAACAAGGCAGCGAGGCGGGGCCTCTTTCCTCTCTCGCTCTCTGCAGGCTAGCTGTGGTAGATGTCGGTGCTGGGCATTCAAAGCCTTACTCCTTTTAAGGGGCCTTTAGTAATTTTTTTAAAGTTAACCCAGCACTGCAAGTTCTTTTTCTCTACCTGAGGTCTAGTGCTGTCTCAGCCAGAAGATCTCAAATCCCTGCGCTCCTGGGGCATACCGTCTACCAAGCTATAGGATCCCAAATTTTTATATTTTTCTAATTTCTGTAATTTTTCAATTTTTCTGTTTTCAATAAATTCATCTTTTTAAGAGTTGTCTCATTCTCACACATGTATTACTAAACATACCAAACTATTGTGAACTGTGCTTCCTCTTGTTCCCTGAACTGTCATATCTCCAGTATTTTTCTAAGTTGGTATATAATAAAGGAAGGCAGTAAAGTCAGTTAACATTTAACAGTTAACATTTAACATTTCTGCTCCTTTAACATTTCTTTGGATGTTTCCACCCAGATAAAAATTTTATGGCTCATTTGCTATTTCAATAGGCTAAATACACCCTTTTAAAAATCATTGTTTTTCACAATCTTTTACAATCTCCTGTACAAATCTAAGACAGAAACGTTTTAACATTTATGAAATAAATAAACATTTATAAAACCAACATCCTTACACTGGCCTTTTGCATAGATCTTCAATGTTTTCATGGTATATATGATTTCTTTGTGGATAAATAGGATTATAATATCTCCTCACCCCATTGTTACCGAGTAACATAAAGACATATTTGTATGACACTGTCATCTAGCAGACTCAAACAGAAAGAATTTATTCTTACAGGAAGAACTGCAGTGGGTTTTACAGTAGCAGGAATTTTGGCTATATTTTAAAATAAAACTATATTAGCATATCACACTGTGGTGTGAGTCATTAAGTTTCTGTGTCATGGGGAAGAAGGGATCATTTAAAGTCTGCAGTGTTAATTGAGATGTTTACAGTGCCATTGAAAAATCACTTGACACTGAAATTCTTTAGAAAACAATTTCTGGAAGGCAAGGAACTTAATCTCTCATGGAGGAATTCTAGAGCTGTAGTTTCTGGTTCCCCCTGGCACAGGAACAGCTCTGCTTCTGGCACTTCATCAGACTATTTTCTATGATATTTGGGTATGCGCTTCATTTACGTTGCAGTTACATGGGTGATAAGAGAAGGAACAGTTGGCAAAGTGCAGCAGTGAGTGACCTGTCTGAACAGTTAATGGGAGCTCTGGTTCATTTACTTCCTCTGTCTGGGGGTTTATCAGTAGGCAGAGCAGGTATGTGTGAAAGTTGTTCTGGCTCAAACGTTTATAGGCTGGGTGTCATGGTGTTGGGGGTTTTTGTGTTTGGGTTTTTTTGATCTGTAGTGATAAAACAGAAGGAAATGCTCTGAGATGAAGCAAAGTAAGCTTCTGTCTTCCTTAAGCATAGTATCTTCACTCCTCCATGCCCTAGCTGGGCTAGCTACCAAGAAGAGTACAGTCACAGCTCTGTTTGGGTTTCATGTTGGTGGTCAGCCTGAAGGCGCTTTAAGAGATTCCAGTTTACTTCTCACTAAGTCTTAAGAAGACGCACAAAATCAGTTAGTTACTGCTGCTTAGCTGAGAAGCAGCTAATTTCAGCAAAGATAATTTTTTTGAAACATGAACACATTTTTTTTTGTGATTGTGAGCATTTCTCTCAGCTATTTATACCAGAATTACCTAAGGAAATACAGCTGTGCCCTTCTTCTTATGTATGCAGTCTAAATCAAATCCTTTGTGTCTATTTTATCTTCCTAATTTTTTTTTTGTATTTTTTTCCTACTAGACATGGAAATAATGGAAGCCCCAGGCTTTCTGAACATATCCCAGTAGGAAATGAGTTGAAAGAACTGAAAAAAAAGCTAATCATTAAAGCTGTAGCAAGCAGTATGATTTTATATTTAGAAGCCCCATTTTTATTTTTGAGCATATGATTCTTCCTGTTCAGCTCTTTCATCCCACTGAAAGGTTTTATTTATATGGCAAATTCTTTCAGAGTCTTTGGATTGATAATAAATGGAAGACTATTAAAAATGCTTTTTAGCATCAGAACTTCTACTGTTCTGAAATTAATTTGCTCTTATTTTCAGAGATTGATGTGATTGTCTAATTTTTGGCCATTAGCATGGCCTGCCATCTACCGTTGCTTCTAAAGTGGCTTACATGGCTTTCAAGGCATCTGGCTGAGTGCTGGACTGAGAAATTGTGTGAACTGTACTTTGAAAGCCTGCTTTCAGCAGGGTAATTTACTGCTTGTTAGGATGGAATGTCAAGATAAGTTATCTTTGCTTATCATCCTTTCAGACTGTACTCTGCCACAAGGGAACAAATAAAGTGACTCCACCATTTATATTCCAAATGGCATCTATTTATTCAATCCCACAGTTCCCTAATGAAAAAGTGAAGCTATTTAAATCAGAACAGAACGTTTCTCTTTTAATATGGGAGCACTGCTTGTCCATCAGGTAGGCATGCTCTAACAGAAAGACAAATCTATTCTCCTGTTGAAGCTGTTTAGATGTCCTGACATGATGAAGGAAGTGATTTTTTAACACTGCATCTTTTGTACTGGCCAGAGGTAACAGGATCTCTTTCCTCAAGGGTCTCATGGGTGCTGCTGTGAGACTTGTCACTCAAGCTTCATTGACAAGAAGATCTGATTGAATTAAGTCAGTTACCACATTTCTAGCAGTTTGAGGAGAAGTTTTTGCTACATCTTAATGAGAGCATCTTTACAGGCTTTGGGAAGGAGTTAAATTGCAAGTGTCCCACATGAATGATTTCAGTTTTCCTAAAGCTGAAGTCCAGTTTAGGTTTTCTGTGAATACTCTGTGTATACTCCAGAGTTAAATTCTAATCCACCACCTACTGTCATGAGAAGGTAAAATCCAACGCAGAGTATTGGGCCTGAGGAAGGGCATTCTCTGCTCATACCATTCTTAGGTGAAGACAGTTCAGATATTCCCGTAGCGCCGTTTCACTTTCTACCAGCAAGGAGTTACACAGCCAGCATGGTGCACCCACCAGAGCAGGAATAGGATGAGTGAGTGTTTGTGCACTGATTTCTAATCCACTGAAAGGAGTTTATGTGTCAATGTTGCAGACTTTAGCATATGTTTGATATACTTATTTTGTGTTTCTGATGGTGCATATTTGACCCACCTGTATGTATTTGCTCCATTCTAAAAAGCTTTTGGATGGACATGTCGACAGTTCACTGTGCAGGGTAGTATATTGTTGAGACAAGGATGCTGCTTGTGGATGTAATGAACCTATACATTTTGAAATACCCACATTTAAATACAGATTTATAAATATTGATTACAGAGTTTAATTTCAGCTGTGTATGGGGGTTGCCATGTCCAAATAGCTGACACTGGCAGTGCTTGCACTAATTCATAAAGGACATTTGCCATTTTCTGAGAGATTATTTGGTTGGAGACTGTGACATTCTTGGTGGGAATACCCATAACCTCTGCTGGTTTGAGCAAATATTTGAGGAGAATTAGATTACATGCTGTCAGGTTTATGATGTCAGTGCCTCTAGTCTGGGGCCTCTACAGGGAAATGATCCAGAGAGGAGACACAGGACCAACACTGCTGTTGAGGGACACTCAGATGAATTGATACATTTAGGGAATTTTTCCAGTGCCTCCTGATTTGGAAGTCCTTGGAACTTCTGAGAATGGTATAGCTGCAAATTTGGTAAAAGAGCTGTTCAGTGGTTGTTGTAAGAAGTTAAATTATCAAATCCCAAGAAAATTGCATAACAAATTTACAAACTAGGCAGCCAAGATAGAAAGCAGAGGGAAAGAGACTGTGTTAGCACTGAACCTCCTAACACATGATGAGTATGGCCAGGAATCTATTCTAATCTGTTTAACACCTTGTTTTTCTTTATATTAAAACATTGCTCAATAAAAGAAGAGGGAAAAACTCATCTCCCAGTCACTGTCTTGATCCCCATAACAGCATATCTGTTCTGCTTTCTAGGGCAGCATGACCTGCATAAGAGCAATCAGCACTGTTAAGTACTGCTGCAACAGAATAGCAGTTGCCTGAAGCTGACAGAGGCATGACAGTATGGGGTCAGCTGACAGTGTCTTTCACTCATTGTTGGGACTGATCCCTTATTTTCCAGTTAACTTTAGAGCATTTTTAATCTTTATTTACAAGATAACAGTTCCTCATAAAAATTCACACAACCACTATAAAAATCCCTTGAATATTTCAATTATGATTAATAGTTTGGTTTTATCAGTATTCAGTAATATACATTTTTTGAGAACTCTATAGAGATTTTAATTTCAAATACAGTATCTCATGAACACCCCTTCTATTTATTCTAACAGTACAATGAATAGAGAGGGGTTTATTTCTAATTTTTGTCTGTATGAAGTTGCTGAAGGAATACAGTTCATTAAACTTGAAATGTTTGGCAATACTGAGTACAGATTGATGATGTTTTTGAATATAAAATCCTTTTCTGCCACAATCTGTGTAAAAAAGAAATCTACCAGGTAAGAAGAGAGAAACAGAAAAAAAGAGTGAAAAGGGAAAGAGAAAGAGAGAGAGGTATTTTTCTTAGGGTTACATTATGTTTAGTCTTTTGAATGACCATAGTGTGTGTTAGATTGTAAATTCTTATCTTTGTTTCTGCTATGTTTTACATGATGTCCGTACAAAGATGTAAAAGGATTAGCTTGGCTGTTGTATGCATTACAATATGCTTCATTTAAGGTAGAGAAGACCTCATCTGAATAACTGCACAGCAATAGGGCAGATGAATTTCGGTGCCAGTAAGGGCTGTTAATGCTTTTGGTTTGAAAAAAGAAAGACTCTTTCTAACTAAGGATACAGAGTGATTGTCTCTGAATCAGTTGTTTTGATACATGGGGAAAAGACCTAGAATTATCACAACAAGTGCTTTAAAACCATCAGAGAATGTCAAAAAGGCCTCACATTAAATATTATCAGGAAAGAAGTCATTGTGCCACTGAGTAAATAAATGACATTTATTTTCTAGTAATAATAGATTAGATTAATAATAGATCTAGAAAAAATAAATGATTTATCTTCTAGTCTTGGGAGGAAAGACTGAGACCTAATGACTGTTGATTGGTTTCTTAATCAGATACTGAAGTCCCATCACAGGCATTCACTCCCCTTTTATAACAGTTTTACAGCAAACTCCCCAAAATAGTTGCCTTGTTTCTTATTTATTTATTCTATTTAGAATTAGTCTTTATTATGTCTTGATATTATTCTAAGCAGATTGCAAAAGTAATTAATGTTGTGAACAGGATTTAAAAGTTAACTTTCCAGCATATCCCTTATACCACGTCCTGCCCTTACACTGGTGGCATCTATGTTAACATCTGACCTCTACTTCCAAATTTAGTTCATAGATATAAGATTTTGGGAAGGCCTCTCTTGCAGCAAAAGTCAGTATGTTCAAAGGCAAGACTGCCTGTGTATGGATCAGATGAAAGATTTACCTTGTTAAGTGTCTTGCCAGTGATAGAGGTCACCAGCTGAGACAATGTAAGACCCGTTAAGTAAATAAGACCCTATCAAGTTGTCTGCAGCCCTCAACAGACCACCCTGAAGATGAGCAGTATACAGTTTTTCTTGCTTCCTGAGCACAGAATCAGACAGGTTCTTCCCAAATTCAGCCTCAGCCCAGACTGCCTGCAAATGATAACCCTTCCAGCAGGAGTGGCCAGGGACTTTCATGGAAGGACCCTGTGTCACTGGACTATCTGATGTCATGACCTGCAGGACAGGTAGCCACTGCACAGAGCATCAGACACATATATGGTGCTAGTAAGGATACCCAAGGAGTGCTGTAGAGCAAAATCCCCTCTCTGTTGACACCATGTCGTGACATACCCTGTGACAGACAACAGACAGCAGCAGTTAATTTGGCTCTCACGCCATATGTGGTGCTGGCTGTTCCTCACAGCAGAATGTCTGTAGCCTCATGATCCAAGGTGACAAACTCATTCACCTTTCAGGATGAATTGGCTTTGTTCCACCTTCTTTGTTGCTGTACCAGAGGCAGATGACTTCCAGCAGCTGTGGTGTCTGCACCTGCCAGCACATCCTGCAAGGAGGCAGGCAGGTCTGCGCCCAGTATTTGTCATCACAGAGAAATGCTGGTAAGTGGAATTTATCTGTGTGACTCAGCAATGCAGAGTTTACAGCTTGTCCTGTACATCAGGCATGTGATCTTATCTCCTTTGGGTACCACCAAGCTTTGGGAGTTCTGGCCTGATTTAAATGTTAAACCCACCACCTTTCATTATATTCAGAATACAAATGGGAGCTGATCCAGGGCACAGGGGCCAAACACTTGCAGTGGAAAGCATCTGTTCATATATGACAAGTCAGACAAAGGCTTTGCTGATGAAAGAATGCACAAATTTCAAAAATTACGTTGATTATAAGGAGACTCTCTGTGGAGATATTCCAGCGGCAAGAAACTGAAAGCTTCTAAATTGCTTATTTTTTTTGGTCATGTTCTTAATAAACTGTAGAAGCACTACCTTAGGCTACTGGATGGAAACAAGGCAACATTAGTATTTTAAAATAGATTTGCACAATTGTATACTTTAAGGCATAATTATGGAGAGCTTGTTTTGTTTGGAGGTATCAACGTCTGTTATCCTATCTAGCCTGTCAGCCATGGGAGGTACTTTTGGTTTCTCCAAATACATAATAAATATAAACAGAATACAAGCAGGATCCTCTGTAATACAATTTTGACCTTTCCACAAATGAGATGAAGAAACATTATCTTTTTGAGAGCCTCTATGTAGAGAATAAAAAGCTTTAGATAATGGCTGATATTCACACTGTCATTAAGTGTTGATTGAAATACAAGTTTCTAGAATGGTCTGTACAAGTTTCTAGTTACTGAACATGTAATGACCCAAATGGCATATTCATTAGATGACAAATGTCATGGGAATGTTTCTGGGGAGAAGCATCTGCCCTCCTGACACAAATTGCCTCTCCATTGCAAACAACGCAGACCCAGGCCATCCCTCCAACTGTCTGGTCAAAACTGTCCACTCAAAGGGTCTTGGAAATCACCAAGCATGTGAGGTGATGATGAAGGAGAAGGCAGTTGTAGCAACTCCAGGCCCACAGTCTGTGAGACCAGGTGTTACATACAGTGGGTGGCACCACAGTGTGCACAAGGCACTGAAGGAGGAAAGGGTGTCTCAGATGGATACAGGCAGTATCCATCTGTAAGGCAGTAAATATCTAGGACCAAGACTGCTTGGAAATTTGTTTATAATTAAATTTTACACATTGTGTTGGATTTCATACTGTTACAAAGACACTGTCTAGTTCATAACTGGCAGTTTATTTAGGCTTTGGCTCACCTTTATATATTTGTTGATCAACAATCAGTTATTTCTGTAATGTGTCGTCTGTGACCCATTAATTATGAAGAAATGAATTGCTGTATCCTACCAAAAAATTTCATTGCCTTATCATAAAATACAGAATCAAACTATTATATGGGTCCCCATGAGTCAAAACTCACAGAGATTTATAATTAAATGGATAGAAAACACAGATAAAGCCTTTTGTCAATAAGTACCCATAAATTAGTCAGGCACAATATATTCCCTGCGTATTAGAGAAAGTCTCTTTCTCCCAGGCACCTTTATGCTATTAAAAGAATTATGTAACATGTAAAGTAGTCAAGTTAGCAGTGCGTGTCTGGTGAGTGAGGCCAGGATGGTGGGGCAGTCTGGTGTTCCCAATGTCGTTGCAGTGCTGCCCATGCACAGCAGTACCATGCCCATGCTGGTGCCCCAGCTTGCTTAGGGAAGCATTCGCTGCTCGGCTCCAGGACGCTGTGTAGAGCCTGGCTTGCAGCAGCCTTGCAGGGGTGGCTGGCACCCGATGGCCTCATCAACCTCTGCTTGGCCTTCAGCTTGCTCCATGCACCCACTGCATCCCAACGTACTTAACAGCCAAAGGAATTTTTTTTGATACAAAGCTCTGGTGGCTGCTCTCTGATTCAGATCCCACGACTACCTTTCTAGCACATAAGGTGTCCAGAGAAGCTGTTTCTCCAGGTTTCTCTCTCTGTTTTCTCTGGACTTCCCCTTTTTGTCCTACCTTTCTTGCATGCAGACACATGCCAAGAAGATCCTCCCCTTACTTTCTGCTCCTGCAAGAGCTCACAGTTATATCCTTACATCCGTGCAAACACAGGGATGGATAGGAAGTCATGGGTGAAACCAAGGAAGGTCTGGGCCAGAGACAAGCTGTGAGGGATGGACATACTGCAGTTGATGAGGGAGTGATCTATGGTAGCAGAACACTCTCCTTAGACAGCTGTGTAGGAAATTTAGTGAGAAAGTGTGTAGGGATAGAGAAGAATGTCAGCTGCCCATTGGGAGCTCATTCCTCCTTTAGCCTGTATGGCACAATTCTGGGTCTGAAAAATCTTTACTCTGTTGAAGAACCAGCTGGTAAAATGACAGTGGTACCTTTTCTGCTTAATAGAAGAACCTAGGAACTAATACTTTTAAAACTGAACTGTTACAAACAGGAAAAACCACCAAGATTGCCAATTCAGACTCCTGATAATTAAGAAATACCAGAATGGCAGAAAAAGTCTCTACAGCATCCTGGATATATATGCATTATACTGTACCTTCATTTCCTCTTTATACATCATTTTCTCATAGGACCTTTATGAGACTGACTGTGGCGACAGGGTATATCCTAAGGATTAACTAGGATTGTGTAGTGAAGGTGACTGCCATTTATTATCCCTGCCTTCTACACTACAGGAGCAAAATGGTCTGTACAGATCATAAAAAGGGATTTCAGAATAGGAAAGACTGATTCTGAATTAAGTATTTGAACATTGCTTCAAACTGGGTTTGGACGCAGAGTTCCTGCAGTTCTCTAATGCAGGAGTAATTTGAAATAAGTTTTCATCCACAAGTGGTCACTAACTGTGTCGTGTTAATTTCTGAGTTCCCATGTGAATTGCTAGGGTTTGATTTGTGGGAGTATTGATATTTCAGAGCCATGACTGATGCTGGTAGGAGCTGTGCTTTAAATATGTGAATTGCTAAGAAGTGCGAGGTATTTTCAAAGATCAGGTACAAACCTTTCAAATTGTGCATCCACAATTAACAGGTGCTTTCAAATTTAATCTCATATTAATACTCTTTCCCCAAAATACCCACAGTTCCATTTCTCTATCTTGAACTGACCTGCTGTACAGATTAATGCTGGTGCCACACCCTAACAATATAGGAAAAGAAATTCCATGAAAAAAGAATATTTTGTAACCATATGAGGTTTTGAATAATGTACTGTAAATAAGACATGGAGGCCCTATTCAGCAATTAAATGAAGCAACAGTGTTCTAGATCCTAAATTCAGAGATGGTAGTTTACTCTCCATCGTAGCACAGGTCAGTTCTTCCCTGAATTAGGTTTAGTTTAACTACAGCACCTCTTTTAAAAAGTTAGAAAATCTCCATTTAAATATTTGTAGTATGAACAAACTATCATTATTTTGTTAAATTATTGGAGTGATTAATTTTCATAGTACTAATACATTCAGTTTCTGCTTCGGAATGTCTCTGCTTTCAACTTCCAGGCACTTGATCTTTTTGTGTTTGTGCTTTTGAGACTGAAGAGCCCTCAATTATCGAATTTCTATTTCTCTTAGAGGTAATTAGAAGCTGTGATCAAGACACCCTTTAGCCTTTTTGTTAAGATAAATAGTCTGAACTTCAGTTTTCCACCATGGCAGTTTCCCCAATCCTTTGATCTTTCTCCTGGTTCACCTCTGAACCAGAGAGACCCAATTTATTCCTTTTTCAGCTGTGGGTGCTGGGACTTTGAACAGCATCTCAGAAGGAGACTTGTTAGTCCCAGGTTGCATAACCTTTCTAACAGTTTTTGGTATTATTCTGCTCATTCATCATGTGATTGGCATTTTGTTTTGCTGTTATACCCTTTTCATACTGCACTAGGAGCTAATCTGCATTTGACTGACACAATGCCCCAATCATTTCAATTACTGTTCCCAACACAGTGTCTCATTATGTTTTGAGTTCCTGAATATTGTTGAATTACAATTATCTGTATTGATGGCCATGTCATTTTCTTGCAGCAGCTTATCAATTAGTTTGTTTCCGTGTACCCTCTTCATGACTGACATGCACGCTTTGATCAGTAAGGATTCTCTCATTTCTTCCAGAGCATTAATAAAAATCCAAAGGCCAAGAACTGACCCTAACATGGCCTCAAGAATACATGCCCTTAATGAGACCTCACTGTTTACAAATGTGTTTTGCAACCTGTCAACAGCTTTTAAAAATTCATTTTCTGTATACCACACTGCTTTTGTTTTAATTATCAAAATGTTGTATAGTGCCAAGGATTCTGACTTTTCCACACAGCCTCTATTCCCTTTCTCAGTCACTGAATGTGAGGTCATTAACCATGCATGAAGTGAAGGAGACATCTGATGGGAAAAAAAGCATGTGATCTTTTAATTAAAGAGTGTGTCAAAATGCATTGAAGACAGGTGAATTAAAGATACTCAAGCCATCATAAACCCCACATATCTAAACTTATGCTGGATTTTAGGTCTTAATTTTTCTAATATGAAGGGCTTCTGTGTCTGTGTGAGTGTCGGGGTTTTGACGCTAGCTAAGCGCCAGGCACCCATGAAACTATTCACTTATCTTCCTCTGCTGTAGGTGAGCAGAGGAGGGAGAATTAAAAGCTTCATGAGTTGAGATAAGGATTAGGGGAAAAACACTTTAAGGCAAACCAGGTTCAAAACTTAAACAGTATAAAGAACATTTATTATTAACGGAATTTAAAGTAAAAAAAAAAAGGTAATGAGAACTGAAATAAACCTTTAGAACACTTTTCTTTCCCAGTCCCTCCCTCTTTCCACTGACCACACAAAGAGACAAAACATGGGGTTTTGGTCAGTCTTTCACTTCTTAAAAAAAGATCTTCCTTTGGTACACTTAAGGAAAATAGTTTCTTTCTTCTACTGTGCTGTGGGATCCTTCCCATGGGAGATAGTTCTCTGCGAACTTTTCCAGCATGATTTTAACTTTCACAAACAGCAGTCCCACCCGCACCTGCTATAACGTTGAGTTCCTCTTATGAACGGTGCAGTTTCCCCACAACTGCCCAATGTGGGTCATTTTAGTTCATATGGTTTAGTCTTTTAAGGATGAGCTGTTCTAGTTTGGAAGCAAGGGTTCTCTTTCTTTATCTCTGGAAGCAAGGGTCCTCTCTCTTTGTTCAAGTTCCTCACTAGATTACAGCTTTTCAGGATCCACGTACTCCAGGATGAGCACTCTTCCTCATGGGCTGCCCGTGGATCTGTGCACCTCCCCATGCACCTCATGAGTTACAGGGAAACAGTTTGTTGTATTATAGTCCTCACCGTGGCTCACAGGAGAATCTCAGCTCTGGCTCTTGGAGCACCTCCTCCCTCTGCTTCTTTTCACAGAACTCAGTGCTGCCATATTGGTTCTCTTCACGTGTCCTCACTTCTTCCTTTTCCCTGACTCTGAAGAAAATTGTTGTCCATAGGGATTATTGTTCTCAAGTTCTATCAATTGAAAAGTTCTTACAGATCTTCACTGCGCTGAAAAGGTTGATCTCGTCTGTGTTCTGTGTTGGGGAATTGTTTGTCACATTTTCATTGGTGGCAACCTGGTCTCTGCCGTGGGAGGGCTCCAGCCACATGGTCTCAGCCTTGGGAAGGCCCTGGCCATGTGTCCCCCAGTGGCCCCCGCTGGGTTGGGCCCCGGTGACCACCTCACCATCCCTCAAGAGAAGAAACAGAGCTTCCCGTGGTTTTTCCTTTCTTAAATATGTCATCACAGAGGTGTTACCAGCTTGTCTAATTGGGCTGGTAACCTGCCCATCATCAGAGCCTTCAGTGTGGCTCTGTGTTGGACATAGTAGAAACTCTGACAGCTTGCTCCTGCCCACCAAAAACTAGACTGTTTTTAAACTAGGACATTGAGGGACGGTTTTGATACAGTTTTAAATATTTACTGATTAGGATAGCCCTCATTCACTCAAATATAAGTGTAAATGTATAAAATAAATTGCGATGAACTGCATTCCCTGAATGCATGTTTCTTGCTGCTCACTAGAAAGAGAGAGAACGTATAATCAGCTCAGATGTAAATGCGGATGTGAGCTGGCCAAGGCTAGATGAGATGAATCCCAAACAAAGCCCACAGAATTCCATAATGATTCTTGCTTTTCTGTTCTGATAATGAAGTCTATAAACAAATTCAATTTTATGGAAACTAAGAAAGAATTCTGAATGTTTTGCTTTACTAAACAATGTTTTATTTGTTAATTCAGCAGCTATTTAACAACTGGATTAGCTAATTAATTACTGTTCATTTTAGCTACAGCATTAACTGATAACCTCCCTTGCACACTGTATAGCCCCAGGAGAGGTGTGCCTGGAGAGATCAAACTCACTTTGATCTGGGAACTTGGGTCAAAGAAAAGAATGAACAGGTTAAAAAAATGTTTAGGAAAAAAATCTAAAGGCCACAGAATATGTGCTTTCCTAATTTTCTTAAAATAACTCAAAAGAATTCTTGAGGGAGAGATTAAAAAAAAATTGTAATTGAAGATATATATCTTTGTCTTATCTGTGGGGATAATTTCCTTTCTCTAGCAGGGTTTCTGTTTTCAGTAGCTTGATTAAGGGACAATACCTCATGTGATTAAATGATCTGGGCACATTTGCATATGAATGCTAGATGACATGGCATAGAAACTGATTAGGCCTCATCTATATCACATGTCTGGAAATTAATGCTAATAGCACTTAAGATATTAAGGTTTGGATTAAACTTGGCCAGAGAAAATGAAGTGTAAAAGAACTTTGCTAAACATTTTGTGACTTCACGGATTTTTTTCCCCCTTTTAATCTGGGGGTGAAAGTTTCTTCTTCTCAGCTATTGCTAACTTACACATTCTTACCAGTAATAGTCTTCTAACCACATACACAGTCTACAAATGATTTGAAGAAGATAACTGTTTATGATGGAAAACTCTGTGAACATGTGTCTGACTTTACCATTCTTGTGTTTAGATAAGGCAGGCAGTAGGAGTGAGAGCTTTTGACAACTTTTCATCTTTAGAAACACAAGGAAAGGTAAGCCTAGGCAAGAAATGCTGGGGACTTATATTAAATCCTTGATAGTGTGATCATTTGTGTCTGATTTAAACTCTTATTATTTTACTTATACTAGAATAGTCCTAGCACCTGATCCTGAGATGCTGTCAGTGGTGTGTACCATATGCCCTCAAGGTGCCCTGAGAGTTTGACATTTGAAAAGTCACTAGACAGGCTTCAGAAGTAAGTGCTCAAATCATGAATAAGATAAAATAGAAACATCTTTAGATTGAAATTAATAAAATAAATTAAATTTCTGATGATTCTCATCAGTGACCAAATTTACCTCTGCAGTCTGGCTCATGGTAAGGACATCCTGTCTTCACTGAAATGAGTAGGACCTCTGTGACCTCTAAGGATCACCTTCTAAAGTCCAATCTTGTGTAAAAGACTTGGCAGCCACTGACAAATTAAACTTGGCCTGAGGTCAAAACACTGCATCTCACAGCAGTTGAGGTACAAGCCTGACATTCATTCCTCTTTCTGAATGAGCTGAAACCCCAGATGCAAACATTTACATGTGAAAAGTTAAAATGCAGACAAAACTCAGCTGCTTATTAATTCTGAGGTTTCCTCATTTTCTAGCAGAATAATTTTTGCAGCTCAGCATACATGTGCCATATGTAACATTCCAGTGCTGAAATGCACTGGGCAGAAGAAGGACAGAAGCTGATACAGACTGTGGGGAAAGATTAATTACATTTTAATTAATGCGTGCCTAGCCACTGATGTCGCAGTGAAGAAGAAAATGCCTGAAATATCTTTACTTAAAGCCTTAATATCTTTAAGTTAGTGCCTTCTTTGTGGAACAGAAGGCACTAACAATATTTTTATAGCAGCAGTTGAGTTATTTTGAGCAAAGAAATGTATGTTATTTATTTATTTTATCCAGCTTCTGCAAGTTATATCTGCTGTAATGGTGTTTTAAGTTTTATTTAGTTTCGCAGATTTTTTCTCCCTGTTTTATTAGCCCTCAGTGACTTTTTAAGAAAAATGCAGTGTTCGATGTTAATGTAACAGGAATTAATATGGTATCCACCATAATAAAATAAATACCCTTTTTAATACCCTAAAAGGTAACAAAGATTAATGTAGTTAAAGGTAATGTATTTTATGAACATTCTTTTCATTTTAAAGTATTATTTAGCCAAAGTTTTTTATAACATAAATGAGGTTCTCATCCTGCAATGTCACCAGCTGCCAAAATGTAGAAAATTCTTGCTATACTTACAGTGTTACAGAAAGGAAGTGTTCCCCCAAACATTCCTTTGAAACTCATCTGGTGCTCCTTTGGGCATGAAGTAATTTACAAATACTCCACTGGAGCAGGGAAAACCTTTCAAGAGCACTGTTCCTACTCAGTAGCCTTTCTTTGGGTTACCCCACTGAAAGCCTGTGGGCTGCCCAGATGAGTAAAGCAAGGCCTCCTTGAACTGACTTTGTGCCATGAGACCATGCTCTCACTTGGACCACCACTGTGTTGTAGCTCTGTTTGCAGATTACACAAGCAAAGGCTCTGAGCAGATTTCCCCTTGCTTGCTCCCTCTTGATAACAGGATGGTGGGGGAACAGAAAAAGCTAGTACTGTGTAAGATTATGACTGGGGTTTTGGACATGCAGCAACATGCTACCTGCCATGTGACAGAACACACTCTATAGCCGTATTTTCCTGTTGTCTTCTTAGTTCTGACAATACCATTTCCCTTGGTTATACAACAATGTATTTTTTATTTAAATTTTTAATTTCATTTTGGTGCTGAATTATGATTTGCAATAACATAGGTTCTCTCCTCTCCTTAAATACACCCAGATTTGAGGGCTCTACTCATCAGCATTAAATAGTTATTCATGGTGCTAAAGATATTGCTGGGAAACACACGGGAACTGTGAGCCTGTGCTGCCTCTCCCCCCGATGCTGCCTTCCAGGACTACTGCAAATATAAAACTGTGGAGCTCGCTGCTGGCACCAGTGAGTACATGTGTACTGCCATGACCAGATCTAGATTCTGCTGAACACACAGCCATGCAGGGATTCAGTAGGAATTCACCTAGGGATTTAAATACAAAGAAGAACAAGTTCTGTCCTTTGAAATGACTAACACAAGTCAGGCTTGGAAAATGACAGCAACCTGTGTGGGAGCTGTTCTCTGTGACAGGGTTTGTTTTCTGTCCATTGGCTCCTAAGTTTCTGCTGTTGCACACCCAAGTTCCATCTGGGAAGCTGAATTCATGCAGTAGTTGGGAGAGTGCTGTAGCCAGGTGGGATCTGGTGTTGTTCTGCCTGGCCAGTTGTTCATTTCCCTTAGCAAAGAGGTCCTCACTCCCTGAGGAATTTCATATGGTTGCCCAAGGAAAACAGACCTTACATTTGGGGAAAAAGCTGTGCTTGTTCCAGTCTTTGAATTCAAGGTAGTGTCAATCACAGCATGTCATGTGTGGAAGGGAGATGCCTTCAGATTGAGTATTTGCCTTAAAACCGACTGAATTAAAATTACAGCCCTCTTTGTTCTGTTACATCACACTCAGGATGCAAACCCTTCATATATATTTGGATGAGTAATACTTGCTGCAGAGTCCTGGTGCAAACTGTGCTGTTCCCTGTGTCTTCTTAGCTTGTAGCAGTACTCAGCATTTTGTGGTGCCTTGTGTCATGGCACTGCCATGACACAAGGCTCCTTTATGATTTGCATCATGATCTGCATTCATAAAGGGCTATAGAATCATAAAATCATACAATCATAGAATCATTTAAGTTGGAAAACACTTCTAAGATCATCAAATCCAGCTGTTAACCCAGCACTGCCAAATCCATCTCTAAAGTGTGTCCCTAAGTGCCACATCTACATGTCTTTAAAATAGCTCTAGGGTTGTTGACTTCACCATTTCGCTGGGCAGTCTGTTCCAATGCTTGATAATCCTTTTGGTGAAGAAATTTTTCATAACATCCAATCTAAATCTCTCCTGGTGCAACTTGAGGCCATTTCCTCTTGTCCTATTGCTTGTTATTTGCAGAGATCTTCGTGTGAAACTAGGAAGTTCACTTTTTTTGTGTGTGGTTTTCCTAAAACTGTAGCATAACTAGGACGCTGCAGACCAATGCTAGAGTGGCGAAGCTGAAGCAATCATTCCCACAGCTCAGTGGCAGGGCATGAATTCAGACATCCCTCTGGCTTCAAATGGACAGCAGCAACTGTGCGGAATGCCAGGGTCAGTATATTTTTCAGAATTCTGAGGAGGGTTGAGGGTCCAGAAATGTATCGTGTTTAACTCAAACACAGCATTTTCTACATTTTCCAGAAAACTTGAGATTTGGAGGGAATTAGTAGCAACTGACAATAGATTGCATACATTATTCTTATACTTTTATATAACTCTCTTTGTATAATTGTATACTGCTTTTCTAACTGAAGCACTAATCAAATGAGAATATTGCAACTAAAGCTTCTGAAATAAACATATTTTTATATATGTATAGGAAAAGACAGTTTCTGGTGGATAGATAATGAGAAAATGGGAAGGTTTCACAGCAGACATTCAGATAGTGTGTTTCAGTGTGCTACCTTCCTGTGACCCTTCTTTCTTCTCTCCTCCTGCTCATTGTCAAGCAAAGTCATCTGAACAAACAACAGCAGGGACTTGCAACTTGTCAGGGCTAATGAAGGAACTCCAAACAAGGAAACTTGCTCACTTTTCCCAAGTCCATCAACTGGTTTAAAAAAACATAGTGTCTCTCCCTCCAAAACCTTCTCAAATGACACATGCAATTAAAAAAAAAAATGTAGTATTCTTTGACTAAAATATGTCATGTGGTGAAACTGGAACTCAATTATATTTGTGTGTACTATATCATAACTGCTGTGACATTTAAGGGATGCCAACCCACCTCATAAAAGTTCTTCTGACGTCCTCAGCATCTACTGCCTACCTCTGTTGTTTCTGGCGTTTGAATGACAGGGAGAGGACTGACGTCATTGCAGGAGGCTGGAAATATGCAGACATTTGTGAGAGAGATTCCCATTCATCTTGCACCAGCAATTCCCAGTGGTCTCATCCTTTTCTTCCAGAGGCAAAATTATCTCAGCAAAGCAATGGAAGCTCTTGGAAGCTTCAAGAGTCATGCTGAAAAAGATAAAAAGAAAAATGTTTTGTCGATTCTCATATTGGATCATTTTTTCTTTGTTGGAAGGGCTATGAGAACTTATCTGCATATCTAGGATCTCTGTGTGACTAAGTTTCAATAGCAATTCTGTGAATAAGTAAGTTTCAATAATAGTTATGTCAATTACGATGGCATAACGAAATAGCGCAAATCATTTATAGCTAAAGCAGCAAGATTTTGGTTTCATAAAAGTATAATAGTAATTTCTGTCTTGTTTTAACTCTGTGCTATGCCAGAAGTAAACTATGAAGTAGGTGTTTATTCATCACCATCAAACTGAGTCCTTAAGGAGGTGATATTAAAAATACCCGGCTTCAGGCCGTGAGTTATACGCTCTTTCCCTGAGTCCTGTGATTGACTATGGGCATAGACCTCAGAGTCACAAAAAGTGGCCTCAGATTATTCATTCTTGTTGACTGAACATACTGTATTCACTAGGAAGTAAAGCAAATTAGTTGCAAAGAGTTACATCAGGCAAAGGTGGTGTCCACTGAAAAGCAGCAAAAATCCCACTGAAATAATTCCTGTATAAAAGGTACGTGTCAGAAACAGGCTCAACATTTTTTATGACTGAGGAAAAAAGCAGATAAAAGTCTCTCCATAGATACATGATAATGATACTGAAGGAAAACATTCTTGTGGGAAAACTTGTGGTCTCTGTAAATCACCATATTAGATGTGGAATTAGCTGCTTGTAGGCAATAATGTTGTTCCTTTAGCAAGTACCAAATACCAATAGGATGTAATTTGCACAACATGTCCCCATAATAATTCAGCTACTGGGAAGGGGGAACAAAAATAAAGAGCTTGATCCATACCTTTATATTTAAGAATGCCACAACTGACACACCAGGGAATATGTTTGGGAAAAACAGGCTGGTGTCTGCCTTGAAATCTTCAGAGACCCACTCAATGGTTTCAGCTACTGTGGGGTGCTATCTGCACTGGGGACTGACATACATCCTTATCGGCCCCTGCCCCTTGCTTGAGAAACACTGTTTTAGGTAATGCAGGCATGAATGATACACCAGCTCTTTCAACTTGAGGATTAGAAAGCTCTCTCCTGCCTTCAGGAAACAAATACTGATCCTTATGGTACACCTGAGACACCAGAGAGTAATATGTGGTAGGGAGGAAAAGCAAGTAATGGTAGTCTGGGGACAAAATGGAAATTTAGTGATTCACAGATGCAGCTTTCCTTAGAACAAAACAGAACATTTTATTGATTTCTCCATCTTTTTAAAATAGTTCTGTTGAATTACATTATTCACAGGGCAACAGAAAATGTGCATTTTGAAATTCAATAGTAAATAAGATCAGGAAAGTTGAAGCTGTTATTCTGACCTCATTGCTCTTTAGCATCTCATTATGCATTTCAAAGCTGTACAGAGAAAGGATGCATACAAAAACATGTGGAAAAAAAAGAGGGAAAAAGTAAACAAAGAAACAATTACCACAAAAGAAGCAGTGTAGTGTTTTGTACAGGCTACATAAAGCATCGTATACTGGTAGAATAATTTTCTGAATTCAGCTTTAAATTATCTAGAAATATAATTGGAGAATGAAGTGGGAGAATTTGTGGCACATTTGATTTCTACTGTCTTGAAGCATGGACTGCTCTCTGAAAATCCAGAATTCAGTCTCCAGCTCTCTGCTCAGGTGAATCTTGTTTTTTTCACTGCATCTAGTGATGTGCTGTTCATGACATCAGATGTACATTCATAGAGCTGCAGCTCCGTATCACTAGTAACGTTGACCAAAAGCTGATACCACATTCACATAAGCAGATTTTAAATATGGTAGTTCTGGTCTTGATTGACATTTATGATTAGAGTGGACTACTGAAGTGGTTGCCTTTTTATTGAGTTTGCACGGCAAGGTTTTAGTACTGCAGGGCCACAGAGGTGGCTTCTGTGAGAAGACACCAGGAACTGCCCCATGTCAGCAGGCTCCAAGATGGACCTGCTGCTGGCCCAAGCCAAGCCCATTAGCAATGTTGGTAGAACCTCTGTGATAACATATTTAAGAAAGAGTAAAAAATTGCTGAGCAAGAGCTGTGATGAAAAGAAGTGAGAAAAAAAGAGAAAAACAGTTCTGCAGACATCAAGGTGGAGGAGGTGCTCCAGGCACTGGAGCAGAGATTTCACTGCAGCCCGTGATGAAGACCATGGTTAGGCCCCTCTGCAGTCTGTGGAAGTCCACAGTGGAGCAGAGATCCACATGCAGCCTGTGGAGGACTTCATGCCAGACCAGGCAGATATGCCATGCAGGAAGATGCAGTGAAGGTTCCTGGCAGGGGACCCATGCTGGAGAACTCTGTTCCTGAAGAACTGACCCTGTGGAAAGGGATCCATGCTGAAGTGGGTTTTGAACAACTGCAGTCTGAGGGACAGACCCAAGCTGGAGTAGCTCATGCAGGACTGTGTTCAGTGGGAAGCCCCCAATGCTGGAGTAGGGTAAGGGTGTGAGGAGGAAGGAGCAGCAGAGGCAGCATGTGATAAACTAACTGCAACCCCCATTCCTTGTCTGCTTGTGCCACTGTGGCAAAGCAGATAGACAAATTGGGAGTGAAGTCGAGCCCAGGAAGAAGGGAGGGGTGGGGGGAAGAGGTTTTTAGATTTATTCTTATTTCTCAGTATCCTACTCTGTCATTACCTGACAATAAATTAAATTAATCTTCCCCAAGCTGAGTCTGTTTTGCCCATGGTGGTAATTGGTGAGCAATCTACCTGTCCTTATCTCAGCGCACAAGCTTTGCCTTATATTTTCTCTCCCTGTTCTGCTAAAGAGGGAGAGCGAGAAAATGACTTGGTGGTCATCTGGTGGCCAGCCAAGGTCTACCCAGTTTGCCTGTAGGGCCCTTCTCCCCTTGCTTTATCATTAGCATCCCCTGTGCAAGGCAGTGCAGTGCCCTACCCCATATTCTCAGCTGCAGCTTTGCTAAAGTCAGCCCTGCCAATTCCCAGCATCACAGAAGCAAGGAGCCACCAGCCACCACCCTAGGCAACAATTAAAGGTGTAAGTTGGAGGAACATGGTGGTAGTCATGCACAATACTCTCATGGCTAATATCTGGAACTTATGTAGGGTCTGAAGTTAATAAAATCTTGCCTTTATAAAATTGTGAGAATTTGGTTCCCAGTGGCTCATTTGCCACTTTAAATGCAGGCAAATCTAAGGCTGTCTGATTTCAAGCTATTATGAAACTCTTACCTCCATTTGGCCTTATGCCTAATTTATCTTTACAAAATAGTTGTTTTGGCCAAATTATTTTGTAACTTGATTATGCGTAAGTACTATCCTCCAAAAAAAAGAGAAAAGAGAAAAAAGTACCATATGGCGACTCATTCCCATGCCTTTTTCATGTTTTTATGGGAATGATGCAGCAGAAAAAAGGTGCCAGAACCTCATCAAAAGGGTGTGTAGAAGTATTTGTAAAGGGTCACTTTACTGCATTGCAAAATGCTTGAAATGTGGACACATTTAGCACTGCCGCAACACTCCTCAGTGTATACTGAGATCACTGAGCAGAGTAATCTGTCATTTATTACAGACACAAGAAAGCTGCTACATTTCAAATCTTGTTCTCTTGTAGCTCATTTACATTGAAATTGCCTTTCAACATCACACCATCGGTTATATTTATGTCATCCATTGACAGGTAAAATGTTCTTTGGGGAAAAGAGATACAGCAACAGAGAAAACAGCACTTCATGACAGAAAATTGTAGGGGTTTTTTTGTGCCCACAGTTGTATGAAAAACACGTGACATTCAAGGAGACTGTGAGAAGGACAGGGCAATTTGAAACTAGGGTCAAATGTCTTAAGGTCCTGCATGTCTACCTTTGCAGCCTTTGAAAATGTCAGATCCACGTGGAGTATTATCTACTCTGAAGAGGAATCATTTCTGCTCGTAGTAGCTTTTTTAAAGAGGTGGGACTAGATGCATGATCACTGCAAAGTAGGAGATTGTCATTGACTTCAGAGACAGTGGGAAGATAAGGACAGGCCCCTTAGAATATTGTACAGGAAGAACTGAAAGGATTTTTCTGGCTGTTTGAATGACAGGTAACAGAGAAGCTCAGACTGCAGGGTTTGTGGTGTAAGAATCTGCTATTTCCTTGATATGCTCTGCCTTTTGGACTGATGTTCAAATAGTAACTGTAAATGATGACTGTGATGAATGCTGACTTTTCTCTGGCACTTACTCTGCACCGTAAGTCATCATTAAAATACATAGCTTGAAATAAAAATATTTCAATGCACTATTTGCATTTTCAATGCACTATTTCAGTATTTCAAAAGCCTTTCTCTTCAACAATTAAAAATAAAGAAACAGAGCTTTTACGTGAGGTGATCTCTGCTTTCTTACATAGCAGATTGTCTTACTCATTTCACAGCAAGTACTGCATTTCCTCTGCTAACATTGCCTTTGTAGATCACCTTAAGGTTTGACCTTCATCCTACCTTCCAGAGATGTTTTATGTATGTCTGGAGCTAGCATGAACAACAGTATTTGGGAGTAAATCTGGGTCTCACTTCTCATGCAAGGATTGTTGTTTGAGTGGTTTTTCCAAATTGCTCTGCTGTGATTACTTTTATTTTAGTTGCTCAGCCTTTGCATTGAGGCAGTGCAGGGAAAAGTGGCAATCCCTGTCCTGTTAGTCAGCTTTGGGTCCATGAACTGACCACATTGCTGTTTATCTGTCCCTGAGTAGTGTGTGGATGATAAATATGTGAATGTATTCTCCTAGTCTTTTCATTTGATTGAGATAAAACACCAATAAGGATGCATTACAAAATTATTTGGTGAGTGAGTGCTAGTGAGGACATACCCATGTTAGAGGTCAGTATTTCCAGCATGTCTGGACAGAGGTGGTGAGATGAATTCTATAGAAAAAGATGACAGGGGTCTGGAAAATTGCACATCCCAGAGGAACAGCTGTTCCACTTCCCACATCTAAGATGATGTCCCCAGTGACCTTGTCCAAGGAAAAGAAAAACAGCAAAATGCCTCTTTGCAATGTTACCATAGAATCATTGAATGGTGTGGGTTGGAAGGGACCTTTAAAGTTCAGCTACAGCAACTAGTTAAAGGCTCAGGCAGAAATGAAGCCCCTTGCATCTTAGCACACTGCTCCATGACAGCAGGAGTATCCTAACTGGTCAAAGGGTTTGCATTTAATCTCAAGGAAGCAAGTTTGAAGCTACACATAGCAACATATATTAGCATAAAATTTTGGTAATGTTTGTAGTACTTCAGAAATAAAGAATAACATAGCTCTTTGACCCATCTCAGTATCTCTCCAGTGTATCAATAATGTCCTGATTTCTCAAGTATTTTTGAAAATGGGCTGTTTCCTTGTGTCAGACAATACCTTCCTAAAACCAGGAGATGGAGCCCTGCAGCCAAAGCCTATCACCAATTGCTGAGTCTGCACCCAGAAGAAATATTTTTTAATTGCATTTGATGAGAACATGTATCAGTTCTGCTTCCTTGTGATAAAACTGGATGTGTGCCATCACTCAGCAGATTTGTGGCTACTGAGTAGGGAAATGGTCTGATGGGCTTCTGTCTTCAGAAGAGGGCCAGCAAATGGAAGACAGAAGGCTGCAAATAGTCTGTTCAATTTTATACAGGTGGCTAGTGATGGTGCTAATAAATTCTTCGGTAATGTTAATGGGGCTGAGATGAAACTGTGTGCTACATGAGAGAAGGGAGCAGAGCAATCTGCAGTGTCAGGACAGCAGGGGGCCCTGGGCTCACCTCCCTTGGCACCTGCCACTCCAAGGGTTCATCCCATCATGGGATGCCTGAGGGGGCATCACACAGCAGCAGGGGCATGGCGTAGCTGGGCTCAGAGAACCTTCCTTGTTACCCCCAGGGCTTCAGGGGCTCTGAACCTAGCCACCTGCTGCTGAAGGCTCTGCTCTCATTTGGTATTTATACTGGGCCATGCCGTGACAGTTTAATCCATTAACAGGGCAATGAGGAGGGGGAGACTGCCTGTGAGCATCTGGCATGGCCTAAAAGCCCTCTGTGTACTCAGTGCTTGATTTACACAGCTTGTCAAAGTCTGCCAAAGCTGGCCACTTCCCTTTTCACGTTATTAGTCAAAGACAGTGCTTAGCAACTTAATTCAGCAACATTAGCCACGATCTTCCTGGAATACAGATGTCTAAGTTCCACCTGCCACCTATGCTGCTTGATTTCAGCACAAGCCATGCACCTCAGTGGAGTCTGCTGCCTACCTGGGGGGACAAGCAGGGGGACTGTTCATGGCGAATATATACCTATAAAAGCACGTGCTCAAGCAATGCAGGAAGACTGTTCACTTCATTGCATACACACATGCAAAAGAATAGGAATCTTGCAAAACCGTTTGCTTCCCTGGAGTACAAACATATGCAAAAAATGCAGAGCGGGGAAAACCGTTCACTGCAGTTATTTTACTTTGTTTTGGCAACACAATATGCTGGATGCTGGCTGGCTCTCTTGCCAGTCCAGACAAGTGCAGGGCTGCTGGAACAGCACAGAGCAGCATTTCCAGTGCCAGTGACCTGCAACTAATTCTGTGGGGATGATTTCAGGGCAAAGGAGGGAAAGGACAGCCCCAGTGTCAAACTCCAAACCAACTGGCAAGATTTCAGCTTGAGATTTTCTTTATTTCAGTAAAGTCTTGGATTCATGAGTTTAGAAGTATACTTTGAAGATTATGCTGCTATTGGATAATTCACCAATTCGTCAGACATACTGATTTCCTGAATGCTAGTTTCCACTGTGGTATAAACAGAAAACAGTGAAAAGTAGATTAAAAAATGAGAGTTTGAGCTGTGATGCCCCCAAAACCCAGAACTGGAGCCTTGTGAGCTTGATGGCAATGAGCACATTCTGAAGCTTTTCTAACATGTTAAGAAGGGTTTCCAGCTCCTGCAATGCTCACTGGCACAGTATGGATAAAAGGATCTGTGGTGCAGAAATTCTTCCCAAAATCACTCTTTTAAAGGGCAATGAAATGTTACACTATGTCTCCTGGTTCCCATGCTGGGTATGGAAAGCATCAGATGGCACTGAGTGGCTGCACTTCTCCACATGCTGTTACCCTCTTCTGCAGCCAGTGAAGAGGGCACATGGCACAGGGAAAAGAACAAGGATGCCATCCATCCATCATTGTTAATTAAGATATCAATTTCTTGCCTCTATGTGAATGAAAGATGTTTTAGAAATTTATGGTACCCATTGTGCACAGAATCAGACTTGATTTTGTCATTTGGTTTTGACAATTTAATCTAAATTTACAGCCTGTAAAGGGCACTTTCCCTGCAGAGTCCTTGTGAAAGACACCCTAAATTTTGAAACTGATTCTTCAAATGAATTTTGGGTGTGGAATTGTCTCAAAAAACAATGCTTAAAAGAAATCAGGACAACAGCCTTCACATAACAACCTGTACTGTCTGGCTGTAGAATAATTAACTCATTAATTGGCTCATGACTGCAAATGCCGGAATGACATCTAGAAATGACAAAGTGTTTGCGGAGCTCCCTAGATAACTGTTAGAAACCAGGAGGAGTTTGTCCTCCTATTCCCTGTTTATTTTGGTGTTAGAGACACCAGCCAGAAGGATAAAAGTACCCTCACAAAAAGCCCTAACACAGGCTGTTATGTGTAAACAGTAAATATTTATTGCAGGTAGAGGTTGAGAGCATCTCTCAAAAAGTGCATTTATCATATGTTTAGTGGGGTTTTGGTTGTGAAAAGTAATATCTCTTATTGGGTCATCATAGACATCTGGGTGAAAAAGATGAACTTTTGGCATACAAGACCTTTTTTATTTGACTGTTCCTAAGTTTTGATGTGTCCTTAAGGAAAAAATAGCAGCTTATCTTCTAAAAATAGATATATACTGTATGAAATATGTACTCTAACATATTCAAACAACCTAGCCTCCTCCACCACTGAGAGCACATTTCATGGAAATACTAAAAGTGAGAGGATGCTTTCATTTTCTGTATTTGTTGGGGCTTGTGTCAGATGACTTAAACCTGCCTTGCCAAATGTGGGGTGTTTCTATTAGAAATAATTGGTCCATAAATGCAGCTTCAGAGCATATGGATTTCTTTGGAGAGTGACAGAAGTTCACTGAAATTCACTGTTTTGCAACTGAATAATTAAAACTTGTGCTTTGAAATGATGATCTTGTCATCAGCCAAGAGAAAAAAAATGACATATTAGTTAGTTGATACTATGATCAAATGCTTTTCTGTTGCTATTTATAAAGTGACTCTAGCCCTCACTTGAATGTTATCAGGGAGAATAAAAAGAAAGGCCTGACACCCCCCTTGTGATTCCCACAGCTTCTGAATGAACAAAAACTTCCCTTTGCCTGCCTTGCTGTATTTTCAGCAGGAGCACATTATGTTGAAGTGAAGGGCTTTCAGATGGAAGTTGTGGATTTAATGTATTTAGCTGCAATGAACTCTGTTCAAACAAACACAGGCAGTGAATAATGCTATGCCATGAGGTGTTCCGGATTATCCCTAATGTACTGAGAACAAAGCTCTCCTCCTTTTGCTAGGTGGTCTCTGGACATCAATTACCAGCTATTTTGCTTCATATTCAGAATGAACTGAACACGGCTCTTTACCATCTCTCTTTGAAAGCCCCACAAAAATCTCTGAAATGATTTTCTACTCAAGATCATATTTAAATTGGATAAATTTCAGTGTATAAAAGATGCGTTTTCTGTACTGGACTATCAATGATATTACTGGTTCTAACTTTCTTGGCCAAATTCCTCCATATATATTTCTGAATTACTAACGTCTGTATTTACATGCATTAGTTAAAATAAAACCTGAGCATGAATATTTTCATGTACTATTTCTGAAAGGAGTGTGCTAGGAAATAAAATGCAAACTAATGTAGCTAGTATGTGATGCTAACAATAGCACTCTGTGACTTTTCAGAGTACTCTGAAGGAAGATGCAAGCCTCCAGCTGAGTTCAAGGTGAGAGTTGATATTAGACAGGATTTTCATCTTCAGGGACTCCTTTTTATTACTTGACATTGATTTTTCTGAGAGAAAAAGGAAGGCATATTCTGGCCAGTAATAATTCATCCCAACAAAATTGATTATTTATGCGAAGACACTGCTGGGAGCTGAAGGAAGGAGTCCAAAGAAAGGTAAGATGAAGAATGAATAGCTATGGATGTGGCCCTGGGTTGCTGTATGTGGTCCCATTATGGAAGGACAAGTGCATGTGTTTGATGGTGGGGGAAAGTTTATCTGGGGTTGATTGTAATTACTAATTTTAAAAAGTCTTTCCTTATTATTCCATTCACAGTAAAGGTTAGTCTAAATTTTTTACTGACACAAATTTGGGCCAAAGATATTTGTAAAAAAAGATTTTTGAAATTTTATTCAGTTTCTTTGTTCCTAAAAAATTTTCCCCATACCCCTACTTCACTTGTGTTGCTGCTGTGGCTACTGGGCAGGAAGCAACTGGTCCCAAGGACAGCTGAAGAGCTTGTCCTGCTGATAAGTCTCTCAGCTGAGTGAAGTTCCGGTGAGACTGGGTTAGATGAGCTGCCTTGGGTAGCTCTTAGAAAAGCAATGAGTATGGAAATCCTCCTCAAAGCTTGTGGGGCTGAATGCCCAACCCTGCATCTGAGAAGGAGCTGCTGCCGCCTCACTGATTTCTCCTGTGACACGTTTGTGCTGAAAACGGACAGCTCTGAAAGCAGGTGTTCCAGGGGACTAGTCCTTCACCATTAAGGTTAATTTCTAGGACATTGTTTGTTATTCTGTTGGGTAGTAGGGACTGTGAGAGAGCATCCAAATTGAAGGTCTGTCCCTTTGTATGACAAATGCTTCAGGGTGTTTAATCTGTTCATGTAAAGACTTAAAAACCCTAAATCACATGTATCTGGTGGCTTGATACTGTGCAAGGGATGGGATATTTAGCAGCTCGTGCTAAATAGTACTTGTGTACCTTGAGGAATAATGTACTCTGTTTTGGAAAACTCTGGTAGTGGAAATGTGGGGGTTTTTCATAATTATAAGAATAAAAACAATCTATCTACTGTGCATTAGATGACATGATTCAGAATGATGTTTTTTGTCAATAACCAGTGTGGTACACATGGTGTAATTGTTATCAGTAATTTTATTGATATATTAACTCTACTTTCATTGATTTCCTTCTTAGTTTCATTTGATTTATTAGCATTGCTGAGGCACTGACTGCAGTATGAAGAAAAATGTGTCAAGTGATAGGTGCCTAGGACTGATATTTAGCTAAGTTTTCTTTTAAAAGAGAGGAAAGGAAAGAAATCTCTACTTCTTTTGCTTGTCACAGCCTGCAATACTGATCCTCTGAGTTTGGGAGAACACACAGATAACGAAGTCTGCCAGTTATACTTTCATAAATCTACTGGCAAATTATAAAGGCACATGTAGAGATTAGGATGGTTTAGTTAATTGCCTTTTATATGTTTTTTATTTTATCTACCCTTTATTGAGTTCAATAGGTGTTAGATTAGAGATTTCATATTTGGAATTATTTCCTCTCAAACCACTTGGATATTTTTTTGAGATCTTTTTATGTATGTAGTCTGGAAATATTTTTATTATTTTAAGGTAGGACTTAAAGGTCTCACTGATGATTAGGCACTGAAGAGTCTGCCTGCATTGATTTCAAAGCCCCAGAAGATCATTTTGTCATCCATTAAATGTAGGTGTTAAGGGACAACAAAATTTCCAACAGGAAGCACATGGAACAGTCAGAATAATTCTGCTGTGCTCTGAAAGTAAATGACACAAGACTAACATCTCGAGGCTGAAACAAATTAAACATGTCATTGCTCGATAAAATATGCTAATGGTGTATTTAAAAAATTAAAATTATTGTTTCTCATTTCCATTTGATTGTACTATTTCATCTTCTTGTGGCTGGAGTCTGCTTTGAATCATATTATGATCAATAAGGCTAAATAAAAAGAAGTGTCCCTGTGGACCACATATTGAAACAAAAAAAATTCAAAATATGGTTTTTGTTGGTACCCACTATGTTTCCCATTAGGTGTCATCAGTTAGTGGTCGACTAGACAGGGTCTAGACTAGAGGTTATATGTATAGAGAAGGGATTACACATACATATTTCAACATTAGCCCACAAAACATTACACAGTTAAAAAAATACATTTCATACCTTTTACCTCCTAAAAACATTACTGAATAATGAAACATCATGTCCTTCTACTTTGTCTGTAACTTTTATAAAAAGTTAGTAGGAAACATTTTTACAAATTGTGAAAACCTAGCATATATGAAAATTTTTTGTGTTTATGTTTGTATGTAAGAGAGCATAAAATATTTTAAAAGCTTAAACTTTTACTTTACCAGTACACCTTTGTCCAGTTTTAAAGTCCATTTTGAAAATGACCTCTCCAAAGAGAATATACAGCATAATTGGATTCGCCCTGTCAATTACAAGCTTTCTTAAAGCCGACATTGGCAAAAAGTTGATAACTAAATACATCAACTTAGTGAAACCACAGGTTAGCACTTATTCTGCAGGTCAATGATAAAAGTAATTTGATCTTAAAATACTGGGAGTCTCATGCACAATAAAGAATGATGAAACAAGATCTTTCACATATGAAATAGGATAGTGTAAATTTTATGCACCCCATGATTAAATGCACTAAAATCCCATGTACATACAGATTTGGTCTTGGACTACCAGTCTTAGGTGACCTTTCCTGAAACACTCAAAATGACATTTAAAGTGCAGATGGTATAAATAACCCCTTCTGTTTACTAAACTTGCTTAGTTTTCTTGTAAACCTGGAGTTTATATCCAGTCTGCAGCTGAAGCCCAGAGAGACTCCCTGATAACTGGAAAACCATGCTGAGAAGGCAAAGGAGAAGAGAGAGAAAACGGTGTCATTTTTTGGCTCCCAGTTACGGATGTGGCTTGCATAGGAAAGACATGATAGAAGAAGGAGGAACATCTGTGGTTCAGAGGGATTTGTAGGAATAGGGCAAGGCTCAAAATTTCCCCTTTGCTAGTGATGCCATGATGATTTTTTTGCCTTTTCTTTTAAACCCCTTTTATACCTTTTTACAACTTCTGTATTCTTAGTGCTTTTTGCCTACATTCTTGGACTTGTTTGTCAAGCTGAGAGACTCAATATTTTAGAAGCTTCGTAGTTAGGGATCAGTGTGCCCCAGACCCCAAGGTCCTCTCCAGAACACATTCTGTAAACTAAGATAGAACCATCCAGGGGAAGGCTCCTTGGGGAGGAGGGCTCTCTTGAGCCTCTCATTGGGGAATCTTTGATAGATCTGCTAATCAGTAAAACCTATAATGTTATACCAGATCTTTTGGGGGTGTGCATTGCGGTGGGCATTGAGGTGCACTTGACCTAGACGTGTGCACCTAAGGATCCTTAAAATAAATACCAAGGTAAAATCCCTTTTTCCCTTCTAATCATGTTTGCCTCTTGATTTTAGGACCAGAAAAAGGCATTACTAGCACTGTCCACACAGTGGAAGCAGCTGGAGGGTCTTTGCACCCAGACAAATGCCAGGGCAGACACCCAGGACTTTATCTGTCACAACTCAAATATTTTTCTGAGTTTAGCTGTTTTGAGCAATTGCTTGCAACTACCCCTGGGTCTGGCTGATAAATCTTGGAGATGTTTCTCAGTGAGAGACTGGTAAGGGTAGGCTCTTTCCTCTTCTCTCTGTTTCCAGCAAAAAGTAACTTTCACCATTTCCACAACATCAATTCCAAGTGATTTTTAGTGAAGTAGGTGAAGAAAGGCAGCAGGCATATTTTTAAAATACCATTTAAACCCTCCAACCCAACAAACAAGCCTAGAACTGTACAGAGCTGTTGTATTTTGCCATTCTGCTTGTAAGAAATATTGAACACTTGCATGGTTGCAGACACTGTCCTATTATTGGACTTGATGTTCTCATTGCTGTGGCTTTCTAACACTGAGAAACACAAGTTGTCCTGGAGGAGGACCAGGTGTCTAGTGTAGATATAGGCTCAGCTAATCCACGGGGGCACATATCTCCAGATGGTTTTCAATGGGCAGAAGCAGCTTATCCAAGGTCAAAATGTCAAGAGCTGTCACTGTCAGCAGTCAGCCAGGGAGCTGGGCTGGTGGACATAAACCTCCTTTGGAGTCTGAGTTGCAGCCAGTTTGTGGTCAAGCACAGAAAATGAGCTTTGGGACATCTTTACCAACACTTCTCTTGCTTCAGAGAACCTTAATCAAGGAAGAGATGTGATTTTCCTCTGTGCAATAGAGTTGTTAATGCTTGATTATATATTCTGAAAGATGAGGACTTCAGTTGAATTGTTTCTTCAATGAAACAAGGAAAATAAATGGACACAATAGAGCAGGTGCCAAGCTAACCAAACTAAGTCTGATGACTTCCAGCCTTTGTGAAAAAGTTGTATCTGTTACTTGCACAAAAAAAAAATCTGCAAATCCTTCCTTCAACTAGCAACAGTATTGCTGAAATGAAGTAGTGGTTTTCATTAGAAGAAAGCTGTTCAGTTTCTTAGAACATTCTTTTTACATATTTATGGAAGAAATCCAGTCACATGCATAAAAAATGCTAACAAGAGAAGAATCAAACATTACAATATGTTGCAAAATCAGACTTGCGCTTGTGAAATTTGATGATAAACTTAGTTACAAATTTAAGTGGAGCAAGAAGTAGATCTTTCAAACCCTGCTGAGAAGAGGTGCGTAATTTCTAATGTAGTGGTTATCATAAAATCAGAAAATTGTTGAATCATGGAATGTTTGGGTGTGCAAAGGACCTTCAAGATCATCTACTCAAACTCCCTGCTGTGGGCAGGGGCTTCCTTCATTAGACCAGGTTGCTCAGAGCCCCATCCTACCTGGCCCTGAACACTGCCAGGGGTGGGGTATCCACAACTTCTCTGGGCAACCCCTTCCAGTGCCTCACCACCCTCACAGTCAAGAATTTCATCCTAATAGCTAAGCTAAATCTACTCTCTTTCAGTTTGAAGTCATTCCCATTTGTCCTGTCACTCCAGGCCCCTGTAACAAGTTCCTCTCCAGCTCTCTTGTACTCCATTTAGGTACTGGAAGGGGCTCTAAAGTCTTCCCAGGGCCTTCTCCTCTCCAGACTGAACAACCCCAGCTCTCTCAGCCTGTCTTCTATAGCAGTGCTCCAGCCCTCTGATCATTTTCATGGCCCACCCTGGGCCAACTCCAGCAGGTCCCTGTCCTTCTTATGTTGGAGGACACAGAAAACAGTATTCCAGGTGGGGTCTCACAAAATCAGAGTAGACATGTATCTGTATTGAGAATCAGCTCAATATATGACTTCAGTGATTTATTATTTAACCATTATTACTCAGAAACACGTCAGAGATAATGAGGCGTTTTCATGTTCAAATAATCTTTTAATCATATTTTTCAAGCATAGTCTGCTATCTTTTCCTTAAGGGGATACTTGAATCAAATTAAGAAGCTGTCAGAACTGTGTACAATTTGCTTAGTGCAGAATTAGCTAAAAACTGTATGTTACTAAACTCAAAAGACACAGATACCATGTTCTGGTACAAGTGTCATCTATTCAAAAACAGAACATTAAAGCTGGACCAAACAGTGAGATGTAGAGCCATGTTTTACAGGGCTTTCTTTTCCTGTAGAAATTGAAGAAAAAACATAAATAAAGCACCTAAATCAATATTTCTGCAAAAAAATTAAGCCTGAAAAAGCAGAAAAATGATGGGTTATCTTTGTTTGCTTGGGTTTCTGATACAATAGGTTACAATATAATAATATTTGCAAATTCCCCCAATCAAATACTATTATGTTCAGAAAACAGAACTGGTAATCTTTCCTGAATGGTCTGAAAGCTAAGATCATCAGGCAGTCTCTTTATTCAACAGCTGAAGCTTTATGAAGACTATATGATATTGCTGAAAGAGTGAAGATGCTACCTCCAGCAATGAGTCCCTTAAAATAATAACTAAAAAAGCCACAATAATAATTTGGCATGATCCGGTTTTGTGCAATTCTGTGTTTATTTTCTTGCACTAGGAATAAAATCTTGTAACTGGGGTAGGTATCTATCCATTGTAGTTTTTATTCTCACCTGTGCTAATGATGATTAAAAGTCCAATGCATCTTAAAATTATGTATATTTTACTATATATATGTTTTGCCACAAAAATCCAATAATCGGTGTTAGGTCTGATTTGACATTTAGGCTGGAATAGTCAATAGTCCTTAAAGACTTACTCTTAACTCACACATCTATCAGTCCAAACTTTGAAAATACTGGCTGTAAAAATGTATTCTCTTCAAAATATTGGTGAATGAAAGAGGGGGAAAAAGTAAACTAGAAATTTATGTGCTTCCTTTGGAAAAAGAGAAAAAAATTGCCACATGAAAAGATTACAGCTGCAATGAAACAATAGAGTAATTTCAAATTTTAAAAGAGAAATTAAGGGGCATTGTGATGGGACAAAAAATAGAAAACAGTATTTAGCAACACAGTTTTGCACAAATGTTCCTTGGCAGCCTGTATTCTTACTTTTGCTAGCAAAAATAGAATACAGAGTTCAGCAACTGTGATTTTTTAGATACTGGCATAAACTATTGCTATTGAGTACTACTTCAAAGACATTGAACTTCAGAGTTATAGATTTTCAGCCCCCATTCTGGCATCCTTCTTCTGCACCATCTTCTGCTCTTTGCTTGTTCTGTTTTTGAAATAAAAAATAATTCAAAAATAAAAGGTGGGAAAAGAATCTTCAAAATGTTGCTGTTCAGATGAATTTGCAGTTCTCTTGACAGCCCAGACATAAAGTCTAGAGACAGTACTTTGCTGGTTTAAGACAGTATTTTGTAGCTCTTTGAAGGCTCTTAGTCCAATCTGATTAGTAGAGTTAGTTATAGAGGATAAAAACATAGCATGCGTGAGTACTGAGAGACCCTTATTTTTCCTTGATGAGCACGTAAACTGCTCTTCCTGTGTGTCAGAAACTCTTGCATAACTTTTCCTTTGCAGACTGTGGTCCCTATAAAGCAGCTGGAATGGGATACAGATGCAAAGATACTATCAGATGCAAACACGTAAGATGATAAAGTAGAAACATGAAAGCAGAGAGGACCATAACACTGATATTTCTGTGGCTAAATACAAGTGTCTTCTGCTAGTCAATAAACATGTGAAATCCCAGACATCTGCTCTGTCCTTACCTCCAAGGAGAAATACAAACTACTGCACCCCTTACTTCCCCTACATCTACTTCTGTATATGCAAACATTTGTACTTTAGTACCAAATGTCACAGGAAACTCAGAATACTGTGGCACGGGAAAAATGGGGACCTAGGTGTTTCTAATGCCTCAAATCCTCCTGTCCCTACAGATCAATGGAGTATAACCTAACTGACATGTGGGTTTATTATAGCAATACGTACCTCATAAAGGATTGTTGCAACATGGCAACAACTAGAGTACACTAGGAGCTATCTAAGCACCAAGATGTCTGTAAGTTTCTGAGTGAATGTTAAGATCCTGGCCTTAAAATCACATAAGAACAATAATCCCACCAGTATGAATGGGATTTTGAAAAAACCTCAACATAAATAGGATAGAAATAAAATTGTTTGAGGTATTTTTGCACTGAGATGGTTATAATGAAGAGGAATATTTTAGTACCTGAGAAAGATTATCATTATGCTTTGTGCTAAGAACCACAAGGCTATTAATTAGGGTACTTCAGTCTGTTTACAGCTTGAGATGAAAACGACCTGCCAGTCATTGTCAGCCATTGTCAGAATTTGTCAGCTGTTGCCTCCTGCATCCACTGTGGCTACCAGCTTTATCTACCTCTGCTGCTACACAAACTTTCTGAGTAAAATGCCAAAATGTACTAATAATATTTACATTAATATTTAGCCCAATATTTTGTTTAATGCTAGCCCAAATCCTGAAACTGCGGGACATTTTTTAAAAAAGACCTTGTCCCCACACCTCTCTTCTTCTTTTCCATGAGGACTATGTGTTGGCAAAGGCCATAAAAGCTCTAGAAGCAGAGCCAGGCTGATGAAAGCTTATGGCAAAAGAGAAGAGGCTTTGCATCTCCATCCCATGTTGGAGGTTGAGGTGCTCTACATGCTCCACAGCCTGACTATGCACCTTTCCCTTCTCCATCCAGTCTGGAAGACACCAGTTTTGGTAAGCAAGGATGGAACCAGCTGGGTTAGTGGGGACATACCCACCCAACGGGGTACAACCAGCTCTGAGATAGGCAGCTCTATTTCCCTGAGAGGGAATAAATCAAGAACAAAGGCTTGGGAAGATCATGCCTGAGGCCAGGTGCTGTGGCCACATCTTACTGCTCAGGCACCCAACCTTTGGGAGTCAGCTGAAGGAGAGCATGAGGCCCTGGAAGGTCCAGCCTGTGGCAGGGAATACAACAAAGGCATTGGGTTGAGTTCAATCCTCCTACTGCAGCTGCACCACAGATACTGCTGTATCTGGGATTCCCCTGCTTATATATTGTGGTGACACCTCTGTGGACGTTCAGTCTAACTTTCTTCTCATGAGTAAAGGATCAGCAGCTCAGAACTGGAGATACAAACGATTCAATGTAAATAATGTAAAAGTAAAGTAAAGTAAAGTAAAGTAAAACAAGAACAACAGGACAAAACAGAAGATAGATATACTCTCTCTAACCAGTCTGGTGATTGAAAAAATCTGATTAAGAAATCTGCAGAGGCTGCAATCAAGCTGTGGCTATATATACCTCCATTTTGAGAAATCGCTTTAGAAGAATGGAGTTTTCTGTCTTTAATTTTCTCAAGATATTAAAGTGTTGTGCTGTCGTCCTAGTTCCTGCAAGAGACTGCTGCAAACTTAATGCTCCCAGTATTGGAAATTGCCCAGGCTTAAGTAAAATTAGAGTCAGTAAGGGATGTTGTAGACCATTTGTCTTTTTCTGACCCTCTCTAGGCCCTCATTTTGTGAGATTGAAAGATTTCTCAGAGTGCATTAGCTGAACCATATCTTGAAATTATGAAGTACCCACCTTCCTTGTGCTCATGACTTTGATTCAAAGAGGAGGACTTGTCTAGTTGTAGAGGCTCTTCTAGGTATCTAGGTATCTAGGTGTAATTCATCACCTGAAAAAGGGAAAAAGATATAAGGAAATGGAAGCTTTTAAATTTTTAGATATGTGTTCTCACATATTTTCACAAGTGAAATAAATTTGAGTAATTGGTAATACAAGTTTGATCCATCCCATCAAAAAAAAAAAAAAAAAAGAGAATGACTTGAGGGCTTCTTGAGAGAAAAATAAAGAATAAAAAGAGGATCATTTTTATTTCTGCTGCAGCTATGAGGACAAGCTATGAGGACAAGCTACTCTAAGCTGCTTTAGTGGAGTAGGGGAGACAGTCAAAAGTCAGGCAATTTGCTAGCAATCCTTCCTGGCTTCTGCTAGGTACCACAGAAGATTACATAGGTCAGATGGTAATTTAGATCAATCAATGAGCTGAAATGTAGACAATTACTCCAACAGCACCGTTAATAATTCACAATGTTCTGCATTGTGTACAATCTGACAGCAACTCTCCCAGACACCCCCATCTTCACAGTGCTAGGGTCTCCCAAGGAAAAAACCAGAAAAGCCAGCTCTGGTTTGAACAAAGAGCTTGCTGGTAATTTCTGAGCTTACCAAGAATCATGGAAGTTTCAGGAAAGGCCACAAGATGTGCAAAATCATCTACCATTCATTTGTTGTTGGGCCTTTACAGCCTGCTCCATACATTTTCTGCAGCTCTGGAAAATTGAGGACAGAGGAAGTAAAGTGCATCTGAACATTCAAAAGGACACATTAATTGATACATCAAATCAATTAAATACTACCCCAAAGCCCTTTATCTGGGCTGTACCTTGGGCTTAGAGCAGTTTCCAGTTAAAAGCATGAAGTGAATGCTGACATCCCACTCCCCACAGTGAGCACAGTGCCCTCCGTGGTTGGTTCTGAAGAGAAACACAGGCTGGGATCTGGCAGATGGAGGTTTGGATGAATTTGTTGATATGAAGAACTTGTTAAACTGTGCCCCAAGAGAATGAGCACCTTTCCACTAGATATATTCACTATTACATCTAGGCAGGGGTGAAGCTCTGGGTATCCCTGCCTGCAGGCATCATCACCACTGGAAGGATCTTTTGGTTTTGTTCAGTCTCCCTACTACAGAAAGGGTGACTCTAATTAACCTTAGACTCTAAATACTAAAAAACAAACAAACAAACAAAACCTCAAACAAACAAAATTTTAAAAATATAAATTAGTTGAGATCCCATACAATCATAAGAGCCTTCTAAAGTCCATAATGGTTTGTTTCTGCCACAGTATTTTTAAAAAGTCTCTAAGGCAGAAACAGTCTGAGGTTCATGTGTACTGCCATGAATGCCCAGTGATCTAGTAGAGCTCCTGGATGGTTTTATCTTTAAGAGATATGGCTTTCTCTGACATTCACAGTGGAAAGGTCAAGTGGCTGTCCTGCAAGCACAGTCCCACTGGATACAAAACTTAGAGTACAAATTGCAGTTCTATTTGATCCAAGCACGGATGCAGGTGAGTCAGAGTGTTGATGAGGAGAGACAGTATGTAGTTTGACTGTTTGCTGCATTTATTTCTGACATTCAAAAGGTGATAGCTTATCTTCTTACAAGGGCCTACTTGTAATCATAAATCAATAAGAAAAGGGAAAGCACCAACCCCATTATTTGTATTTGCTACAAATAGCTTGGCCCAAGTTAACAAAATAGTCAGTTGGATATACAGTTTCAATTTTTCAACTATTAGTATTCACAAATATTAATATTACAATTTCTAAGTGCTGTGTGGGATATGGTAGGGCTTCTCTCTATAATTAGACAAGAAAACAGCCATAATGGCTGACACATAGGTAGCAATAATTAGTTGTGGTTTTAAGTTTAAGTAATGTAAGTAGTTAGATTGAATGGAGTTAATGGGCTGGTGCTTATGAAAATAAATAAGGCTTAAATTTTGAGTTATCTTACAGTGTGCAGCCAGTATCTGTTGACTTGCATAGTCACTGAAAATCTAAGCCGCTACAGCTACAGCCACTAGAGAAAGGCAACTTCTGAAGGGTTCAAGTTGCAGTCAATATCAAAGGCTCAGGAAAAGCACCTGAGCCACTACAAAAGAAATTAGTTACCTCACTGAGCACAGGAGTAAGGATTCTGAGTGTGACTGTCTGCACCTGCCTTTATCACCACAACCAAGAAAAAGAGGGATAATGAAACTTAGCCTAATCACAAATAACGGTGCAGACAGCACTCTTGTGATACCCTGAAAAGATATAAGTTATAGTCTTTAACAAACATTGCAGTTTATTTCAGCTTAAAGGTCAGAATAAAGGGTGTGTATTTCAGGGAAGAGGGAATATACTCTTTTAAATGTCTTCCATTGCTCTATGCTGCAAGATACAATAATCTTGCTGCTCAGTATGAGCCTTCTCATATTTTTTTAGACAAATCAGTGAATGGTAAGAAAACTTTATACTTTTTAGTACTGCTTACTGCCCTTTAAAAAGAGGAGGTGATATATTAGCAAACTGCCTGTGTGTTGACTGTTCAGTACTACACAGCTTTTTGGTGATTGATGGCACAGGGAGCAGGTTCTTTGGGCCTAGCACTGACTGGCAAATGAGGAAAATTTTCCTGTACTAAGTAACAGTAAGAATTTATAGTGGATCAGTTTGACTGTAGTATGTATGTATGTTATACAGAAATGAAATTTCCATATTCTATTTCCAATGCAAAAGCCAAATTAATTCAGTTTACGTTATTTCATATTAAAAGAACAGTCTCCCAACAGGATTTGGTTTAGTTAAATCAGCATATTCTAAAAATTGATTCTGATCAACTTCTTTGAATATCTTCAAAACCCTTTCTTACTAATGAGTAGGTGTATAAAAACACTGAATTGTATTCAATATATCAAAATCAATAGTGAAATCTATCTAAGTAATTAAAAGCAAGAAGTGTTTATCTTAAAATCATACTGGATGTAGGAATATACAGGTAGCAAATGTTGTACCAGTTCAGTGGCTGCCTTCAGCAGAGTTTAGGCCACCACTGCCTCAATGACTGAATGTGAAGAAACTTGGTTTACCGATAAAATCTCTCATATGACTGTGCCACTGACAGTCTGTGGAATAAAACTGCTTTTTCATTTGCTCCCTGGTGGTGTCTGATCTCCGCCATGGCCTGGAGAGAAGCAAATATGATTACCTGTTTGCTGCCTGCCAACCAGTTCATTGACAGTTGAACTGTGCAGGGAAGTTCTTCCCATAAAGGATGAATAATTCTTTTTTTTAATCCATTTTCTCTGAGGTTTCCTTAGACACCTGCTAATCTTGCTTTACAAGTCACTGCGTCTTTGCCAGCCCCTTGACTTGGCCTTCTTGCACAGCCTGACAGGAGAGGAAAGTATTTGGGGACTGCTGTTCTGCAGGGTCAAATAGGCTCTACCACTGCCTTGCCTATGTTGCATTAATGTATTTGCTTTGGCTCGCTGCATATAATTCAGGATCAACACAGAAAACAGTTACTTAATATCACTTTTTCTACTTAATATCACTTTTTCTGCTGTTTTTTGAGAGTAACTTAGGAGTAAGTTTCCTACTTTATCCAAATTAATGCAGAAGTCCCTATAGTCATTTTTCTCAGCATTTACTTCATGGCTCACAGTCTGATTGATATTTCTGCCCTACGAACTTACTCGTAAAGACAGATTACTATTGCATACTATTTTGCTCACAGTAAAATAATGTATCACCTGCTTTTAAGAATACTTTGTTTAGGTTGCACCCTGGTGGTTTTGTTCTTGCTGCTTAAACGTCTCCTTTGGGTGTAATATTTCTGGACTAAACTGAGTAACCTTTTCATAGTTCTAACAGAACTTGAAAATACAGAGAAATGACTTATAGCTAGAAGGTCACAAGTGTTTTCCTTCTAATGTGGTGTCTGAGTCCATCATAGCTGTCAGTCTGCGAGATCAACAGCATCACAATTATGTTACTGGTTTACTAAAAGAGATACTTATAAAATAAATTATCTGCCGGGAAAAAGGTAACCAATGCAAACGCTTTGATCAAAATCAACACTTTCCAGTTCATACTTAAAAAGTTATTTTCATATTTTGATCAGGAAAACTTTGAATTGGAAAGAGTATTGGGACACTTACCTTTTAACTGATTTTGAATTCTAATAATTTCTGGCCGAACCGTAGAGGTGTCATACTGCTTTCTGCTAAGGTATGGACCCCTTCCAGAGAAATGTGTCCTGGTTTTATTTCTCCAAGACTCACTTGTTCTGACATGATCTTCAGAAGTATGACCATGTCAACAAGTTTGACTTGCATTCAGTATATGGGATGACTTTTATGCCACCGAATGCAAAGTTCAACGTTTTTATTAAAGCAGAAAAATTGTCAAGACAATAAGAGAGTTTAAGGTTTTTCAGTCATCAGGATTTTCTGAAGTCATCTTCCTTTGTACTCTTCTGGGAGCTGCAACCTATGGCGGCAGTTTGAGAATAAAGCAGGACTGTTCCTCATCTGTGTGGCTCAGGAAGACGCCTCAAATACCTTGCCTCAACACTTGGGTTATAATGATGATTGATCCCTATTATTTGCTTGTGTTGCTGAGTCACATGCTGGAGCTCTACAAGAAAGAAGTCTTCAGATACTGGGAAGGTAACTGGATTTTAATTTTTCAGAATGTTTTCTGAATTTTTTTCTGTTGGTACCCATGCTTTGCCAGGCTTTACATAGCCCCATTTTGTAGTCCTGTGTGAAGAAGATGGCAGCTCATAGGTAATGACTCCTGTTAAATGGCTGAGCCTTCACTGGGCAGCTGAGATGACAGAGAGATTAAAGCCAACCAAGTGAAGAAAGAGGGGAGGGAAGTTCTCCCTCATGATGAGTAGGGGACCAAACTGTTGCTGCTCTAACAGTGTTTGGTTGCTACCCTCTTTCTGGAGAACTGTGTCTTCTTCACTGACATTGCAAGGGGTTTCACCATAACTGTTCCTTGTTTTTCCAAGAAGACACTAGGTTTGCTCCAGTGCATACTTTGCTGGGCAATGGGCTCTGCTCCCTGTACTGCAGAGGCTGGATGATCTTGCAGACATCCAGATGTTGAATGCAGTGCCCCACACACAGCATCAATGCTGCAGAGATGCTCAGTCACGGAGAAGCTCAGTGGAGCTGTTAAACTGGCAGAAACTCCAGACAGATTGTTTTTTGGCAAAACTACCCCCTTAACATGTACTTTTGCTTGTGGCTGCTGAAATCTCCAAGTTCTTAATCATTTGTTATTTCTTTCCTCCTCAGAAGAGTTCTTCAGAGCATTACACGCAATAGGCTTTTCCCGTTGATTCTGTTCAAACTCAGAAGCAATCAGAATGTAGTAATCAAATTTACTGACTGCCAGGCAACATAGAATTCTGCAGTCAAGTGAAGGTTATAGCAGTCTCTATATACAGCAAGTACTCTAATACTATCATTTCTTTTATAACTTCTGGATGAACTGAACTTCAAACTTGTTTAAAAGTGATGAATGCTTGATTCCTTTGGGTATCACACTGTGGCACAACTAGTCCAAATGATATTATTAGTCCAAGTTTTGTTATTTTTCATATTAGTGTATTTTAATGCAAATAGTTTTTTCAGAGTGCCTCAGAAGACTTAACTGTGCATGTGTATAAACCAAAAGAATAGCACTGCATGCTGTTGTAAAAGAGGCTTGGACCAGAGGTTAAAGTTAGCCATAAGGAGGTCAGTTTGGTGGTTGGATTGAAGGTATTTTAACAGAAATCTTGTGAAAACTAGGCAGGTGATACAGAAATTAAGGAGAAGACATGGAAGGTTTTATGGTTTTACTCTTACTTTCAGCAACCGCTTGGTGTACATACAAGGCATAGGCAACTGACACAAAACAAAACAGGGTTATTTGAATTTGAAGATGAAGATTTTTGTTCATTACAAACAGAACTAACTAGATGTTTTACATAAGACAATTCACATCAAGCATTGGAAGTCTTTCCTATCATGATTTTTGATGAAGTATAGAGCAGTATAATAAATATTTATACTTAGACACAGCAAATTTTAGAATTATCTGTGCTTCAGGGCTGACTGAATGAGAATAGACTAACATTATAAATGTCTGTTTCTAAAAATAGTCATGTGTCTTAATGATTCCTCTTGCAAAATATCTTCATCCTCCCTTACAAGGTCTTCAAACATTTTAACTCGTAAATGATAATAGATATAACTATCTTCTTGCAAGGACAGTTCAATAAAACAACCTATGAAATCTCACAGAGCTGGTCATCCACAGTAACTTTAATGATGGAAAGATTTATCATATGTCTAAGTAGTCATCCCTTTCTATTTTGTATGTTTTACCTCCTCCTAAAACAAGAAGTACATAGTTGATATGTATAGATAGTGACATTGTAGCAGCACCAGGTAGTTGGTAACAGCCTGTGAACATACTGACTTTGTAAATGCTAATAAAAAGCAGCCTGAGGCCAGCATAAGTAGGGTGATGAGGAGGAGAAGGAAAAGGAGAAGGAGAAAGAGAAATAGGAGGAAGAGGAAGAGGAGAAGGATGATGATTATGATGATGATGGGCAAGTTTATCAAGTTGTAGGCTTTGCTTTCTTTTCTCCTGTGCATTACAGACAAAGCAGATTCTCCTCCTTTGGCGGCATGGATTTGGAGATAGGGTCTTGGCTTATTAAGGTTATAAATGGTTTATAAAGAGATAAGCAGTGATTAATAATTGTTGATAGCAAGCTGTGAATTTCAGCAGTATGTTTTATACACCTTAGTGGAAAATAGTCGAAGTCTGCGATAGTCAGCCTTTCGGCCAAGAAAGTATCAACATTTTTGAGTGGCAGAAAAGAGTCACATGCCCTTTTATGTTCCCACTGTGGCAGGAGCAGGACCACGAATGTGGGCATATGCTGGTCCATCCAGTGGAGCAGGGCTGCCATCCTTCCCTGGGGCTCTGGGCAGCTACAGGACTGAGGCTGTCTTGCAGAGCTGGGTTTGCAGTATGGGTTTTTTATGTGCTGCCTACACCAGGGAGGGAGGGTGTCTGGGGAGAGGCAGCTAGCACCCAGCAACATTCACATTTTTCTCCTGGTCCCCATCCATCCCGGGAGACCTCCGGGAGTGAGCAGGATGGATGCTAGACTTGCAGAATTCCCTGTCAACAGCAGCCCAGGTTGGGACACTGACTCTTCATGAATCCTTTGGGATTTCCAGTGAAATTTATTGCTGCTGATTATTCCCTAAACCAGACAGATTGTTTGGTTACTATTCTTTAGAACCAATTGTAAATACACATAAAAATAAAAACTTAAATATGACCCTTAGTTGCTACAGCATTGTCTTCCTATTCCCACAATATATAATACATTAATCAGATCAGTCTGCTATATTATGATTCATGAAGTCACCTGTCAAAATGAATGCAGAGATGATACTTTTTGGTTATTACACTTGTTTTTTTAATTAGATTTTCTACAATGATTGCAAGGCCAGTTTAGACAGGATTTTGAGCAACCTGATTTAGTGGGAGGTGTCCCTGCTCATAGCACAGGGGGTTAGAACTAGATATCTTTAAGGTGCCTTCCAGTTCAAACTATTCTATGATTTTATGGCTCAGATAAATACAGTGTGGCTTCTAGCCCTTGCTGCTAACTATACTAAGATCCTAATATTCTTTTACATGAAGATAATTCTTAGAGTGGGTAGTCAAAATAATCTTAAGTGATACTTTCATATATAAGCAGAAGCTTCAAAAAGTTTTACAGAATGCTCCTGAAATGGTGTAATGAATAATTCAATGAAAACTGTAGCATAAAACAAAGAGGTATCTGTACTACCTGCTGAATTACTGATTTGATTCTAACAAGAACTACTTTGCTATAAATCAGAATGAAAATGTCAGCGCTGTAAAATTTAATTTTGAAATAAACTTCTGGATTTTAACTGTGCACAGAGGCTCCACCAGGCACAGTTCACTTTTGTGGCAGCATTGAGCTTGGCTCTGGGAATGTGAATTACAGCACAGGATCCTTATCAAATGGGTGGATTCTGCACAAAGTGTCTAGACATGAGACCCATTAGCTGTATTTCAAAGAAAGAGAAAACATTAAGTGCCAGTATCTAGCAGATTATGGGTGAAAATATTTTTATGTAAGTGTCTGAAATTTAACTTTCATATAGAAAATTTCCACCCAGAAATACATTAGAGACTGTGCTTAAATTTAATTTACTTGTATCACCCAATTTAAGCCCACAAAACTAAACACTTATTTACATTTTCTTCTGAAAAAGAAACTCTAATTTTTGCCTTTTTCCATGCCATCTATGGTTTCTCAAAATATACTTGTTTTTCTGCCTGTTGGTGATACTTATATCCAAACACAGACCTGACTACAAAACTACCTCTGTGGCTATTACACATAAAACCAAAACTGGTTATTTCAAATCTATCTTTGACTTAGTTTGGAAAAGATGTGGCATAGGCATTAGCACATTTGCAAAACTAGATGTGGCAGGACAAAATACAAATCCAAATAGCCAAAGCACAGCAAAGTATTTAAGCATGTGTTTAAATATAAGAATGAATTTGATGCTTTGCTGAACTGGAATCAAAACTGGAGCTGTATTAGGTACTTGCTAGATCAATTCCTTTTATGGTGAGTGTCTGGCTAAACAATATAAAGGCAGTGTAATCTTTATATTATCTTCTTGCTGACCTAGTAGTTACACCTTCTTTTCCATATTAAATAAGCTTCTCTTACTTAGTGTTTGTTCACCATATTTGGCTGAACAGCCCTCTCCTCTACATTCTCTATTGAAAGGTTTGGGGATTTCTTGCCCAGGAAAAAATTTCAGACCTACTCAAAATCAGGGTGTAGTCATTGTATCACTACAATACACAAGATGCTCTACTGCTGAAAATTATTTTCTAGTTTAATCACCTTAAGTAGACTTAGTTTCTAAGGAATGACAACATAAAACTCAAGGAATTATTTTCATTAATTATCTGCATCTGTTTCCCAATTGGTGACCATTATTGACTCTTGCACAGCTTTTCAGACAGATGACTCCATAAACTTTTCTATGGTGAAATTGTAAGGATATTTTTAATCCTCAGTGTAACATCATCCCAATGAAAATATTTCAGAAAACATTTTATAAATATTTGTTCTGTAGTCCCACAGCTTAATATTGTGTTATATGTACCACAGTTTTTGCTTTAGATTTATCATCTGGTCCCTTTCTTTCTCAAAGCTGTTTGGAAATTGTAATTGAAACAGTTTGTTCATAGCTCAGGACCACTTTTGAAACCAAATCATAGTCTCCATACACATATAGTCCCATTCATTACACGGGTAGATCATGTTTTCAGCAAACTGTTGAAATTACTGGAGCTGCTCTGGAAAGATTGATCATAAATAATTCTTGGCATTTTATAACATTCCATACAAAACTATCCATGATTTTTTTAAAAGCTGAACAGGTCACTGTGCCATATCAAAGACAAATGTGCAACACAGTACAGAGGTCTTCTATTTTATTAGCATCTTCCTAGAAATGGCAATGTCTTGAGATGTAATTCTTTTATTTCCTGCCCAGTGGGTTAATTTTTTTTATTGTGTATATTAAAACTAAAACAAACAGCAGTGAATTCCAGTGTACACACAGTTAGACAGACCAGCATTGTAAATCCTGGATTGGGCTAGTTCTTAAATGTAACATTTGTATGAGTGATGACTATCTATTTCTGTTGGGGAAAAACTGTGTCCTTCTGATGTTTGGTCAGCTAATTCTGTTGTTTCACCTGCCTATGAATGCAGATGGTGGATGAAATTGATTAAATACATTATGAAAAGTCTTTCCCCTAAGCCTCAGCAATAACTGGACCAAGAAATTACTTTGTTTTGAGCAATTACAGAGGTGATGTCAGTATCTGTTGATCCTGTTCTGCACATGTAATGGAAGTGTTCACCCAGACTTCACGTGTAATTATCATGCTCAAACACTGGAGTCCTTCCAGATGCAGTGGGTTTTATTCCAAGGGATGCCCTCCTCAGCAGAGAACAGGGATGTGTTAAGGTGACATCTGGGTGGTGCTAGTCATCCCTTCTGTCTGTGCACATTCCTGGGGGAAGGCATAACAGCCCTGCAGGATGATGAAAAAGCCACCATCACAAAAATGGGTGATGTCTTCCCTCTCCTTTTTGACCCACTCCAAGCAGTGGGAGCTGTAGGTGCAGACACGCGACACTGTCTGGAGGAGGAAGCTGGTTGCTCCCAGAACCAGCTGTGCACCCCCTCCCTGCCTTGGTGTGTGCCAGAGATGGGCCTCCTGCTCTGACCCTGCGCAGATTTATCACCTTCTGACACCCCTCCCAGAATAGCACTGAAAAAAGAGATTCCTTTGCTCACATGCCACACATATCACACCAAACCTGGAGAAAGGAGGTTGGTGGAGTAGGTAGGATGTCATTCCAAAAAGGTTTTATTCACCCCAATGTTTCTTTCTGATAGTCATTTTTATGTGTTGCATTATAATACTGGAATGATGTGGGATCATGATGGGAAAGAGCAATGTTTGTACATTACGTTAATAAAAATCTTCTGAGATAATGCAGGTCGGGCTTGTTTCTGGTGTTTCTCATATATCTTGTGTATATTATTTATTCATATATAGCCTAGGCTGAGGAATTTTCTAAGTTTCTTTCTTGGAATGTGAAACAAGATCATGAAAGTGCCATTTATTTTTTATAACCTCCTTTTAATGTAACTGGAAAGAATAGTAAAAAAAATGCTTCACGCCTTCTACCTTAGGAACAACATTTTTGAGCAAGGGAGGGAAGCAGGGGTATCTGCTGCTCTGCATTGATATTGTAGGAATCATGATTTCACAAGCAATGCCAATTTATAAAGTTTTCTGTAATTTCATTATTGCCATTGATCAAAGAAAATGCTTCAGATGAGCACAACTATTTTAACTGAAGCTTTTAGGGCTGTGAATATGATTTAAAACTAAGTAAGGGAACACTCCTAAAATGAAAGATGAAAGAATTCTTCACTGAAAAGCAAAGAATCACACACATTTACTCACTGAAAAAAAAAAGATAAAATTACAGAAACTTTAATCTGCTATTCTATTGCTAAAGATGGTAGTGCCTTTGCTAGGCCCATCTCCTGAGGCATTTGTAATGCCTCAGAATACAGCAGTAAAAAAGGATAGATAGAGCTGGATAAACTAAATGGAAGACCAGAATCTCATAAAAGAACTAAATGTTTTCCAGACACAGTTGTGAAATTTCTGTGCTTATGTGTGTAACAGAAAACAGGCTCCAGAATTTCTAGAAAATACCTGGTTGAAAGCTTAACTGGCTTCACTTGGTACAGTGACCTAATCAGTTGTTTGTCAAATCTGTGTTTTCATTTCAAGTTGACATTAAACTTCAACTTGAAAGTATGGTTGACGCATATAGAAACTTGTGGTGAACTAGTGCAGCAGCCAGAGCATCTTTGTGCAACTGGAAGCAAGACCTCAGTCCAGGAGGCTTGGGTTGGTCTGTGACAGAAAAGGCCTCACTTTGCAAAGACCTTTATTTTTCTAAATACCCTTGACTGTGAATGAACTCATGGCTATAAAGCTTTGCTTTAAAAACTCAGTGAAATTTCTGTAAATTCTCAGCATTGGTCTGATCATACTTCTGCATTTTCTGGGTTCTCCCACTGAATTAAAGACCCATAGAGCAACTTTGGACAGCCTAGCCCTAGAAAGATAACAATACTTTCTTTATAAGGTCCTGCACTACCTGCCAACTTTCTTGATAAAAGGTTTGTGACACATTAAATCTGGGATTCTCCTTTGAAACAGGAAGTACAGGCTACTGGATTTTTTCAACTGTTATCTGCTTCAGCTTTGTTCTCCATGCTCTGTTTCCAGCATGGACTTTGGTGAATCACAGCACTGCACAGTGCTCACCCAAGCTTGCTCACCCAAGCTCCTGCAGTACTGTATTTAGGTCACACTTCTTGGTTGTCTCACTCCTGGGACCACCAGGGTGCTGCTCCCACAGCCAAGCACTAAATCTGGACAGAGCTCTGGCATCTCAGTGGGGTGATCCTATTGTACCAGATCATGTTTCTCTGTTCTAACTCAATAGACATGCCTTACCCTTCAGCTAGAGGGGGATTTTTGTGCACTGCATGCACAGCAGAGAGTCTCCAGGCTCATGCAGAGAGATGTTTGAGTAAGAGATGTGCAGTAGCAGAGCTCTGCTCTCAAAGAACCTGACATGCAGAACTGTTTAAAGGAGAGCAACACATTTTGCTAACCTCAAGTGTCATTTTAGCAGAATTTAGTAAGTTGTTTGTGGCTACGCTGAATTTGTCAAAAATACTTGCTAGCTCCAGCTAAAATGACTGGAATATTCACAGCAAAAGGTCAGATAATTAAATCAACTCTTGTGCTCGTAACTCTCAGTTGTCAGAAGATTACAGAAATGAACATCTTTGTCACAGAATAAATTATTAAAAAAATAAAATAAACCCTTAATTTTTGCTAACAATTCAGTAAGTTAATAGATTGTACTTCTGTTGTTTTGCTGGTAGGGGCATAGGGTTATTAGTCAGAAACAATAAAGCAAATGAATAGTTTTTGTGCTTCTTTCTCATGCATGGGAAAGTTAAGAAAGAACATCCTTATTTATTGTTGGAATAACTTTTTTCCAAAACATCATATTATTCATTCTCAAAATATCAGCCACATTAATTATCCGGAGACGTAGAAGGGTTTCACATTCTTTGGATTACTACCTAACATGACTTTAAAAAGAACAGTTTACTGGTGTTCTGTGGTATAAATATTTTGATTGGTAAGTCATTTGGATTTCAAAATTGAACCGGTAACAATTCTTGTTTCCCTTCTGAAAAATCCTGTCGTGCTAACTGGCTAACAGCTAGGAATTCAGTGGGACAGAGGACTTCCTGGGGTGTTGCTGGAGGGCAGTCTCAGGTGGCAGGAGTGAAACATGATGTGATTTACTCTTGAATACCAGGTTTTGGGTTTGGGTACTGCTGGGTTTACAGGCAGATTTGGGTGACCTATCACTGTGGCAGCATGAGTGACTAGGAGACCTGCAGTAAATGGGAATTGAATCAGAACTAAGATCTAACACAGATGTTACTGCTTTCAAGAACAGAGATATTGTACAAAAACTAGCAACTGTTTGCCTAAAACTATGTTCTTGGTCTGATCCAACATTTGTTCCTCGTGTGGTAAGATCTAGGATTTTACTTCAGTAAGAGTTGTCATGGTTCAGATACATGCCCTGAATGGGAACAGAGAGCATTCTGCCAGGTACTTATTATTAACTTAAATCTATTTAAGATCATTTCACTCTTTAAAAGATAAATTCTGCAAGACTTAAGCAAGGCAGAAATGAAAATCCTCAGTGATACTATTTTCTGCAGTCCACATACTACCCTTCCCATTCAGCTTAGTCAAGAGATTTTTTTTCTGTTTTGGCAAGAGTGCATTTGTGTTTACTACACATATATGTATACCAATACGCTTTTGAATAAAAACCAGCTTATCATCATCTTCTCAGTGCAGGAGTTGTAGACAGAGCCTAAAATAACCCAAAAGCCTTTTTTTTCCCCTGAAAATTGTGTGTTGCAAAAAGGTCTTCTTACTGTACTCCACAGGAAGTCAGCAAACTTCAAATCCTTATCTGGCTGCACATAACACTGATATACTCACTTGTCTTTATTTGTCAAACATATTGGCAAGAATCTCTGTGTCAATATTTATTAATAAAATCAGCTCCTGTGGAGAACAGCTGGTCCAGTTTCCCTCCTCTTTAGGCATCTGAATCATCCAAGCTGCTATTAAAGAAGACTTGAGCTACTCCTCATTGTTTGATTTCATTAAATAAATAAATGAATGTGCACATTAAAAACCTCGTAAAAGCCTCACTTTTCTCTTCTGCAGTACCAGTAATGCAAATTTATCTCTATTCTGTTCCTAAATAAAGGTGGGTCTTTGAGGTAGTTATTTTCTTCACTATTCTATTATTAACTTGAATATTACTCTACAATAGACAGGTTTTTATAAATATTTTCAACTATTTATTTCAACTGCTTTCTCTACCTTGTCAGTGCTAGTTACCAGCTCTCCCTCATCCTTATGAGCTCATCATCCTATGAGATTTTCTCTAGTCTGCGTTTTGTTTTCTCTAACCTCTTATCTGCCTTCTTTACCTTGTCATGATTTCATGGGTGATTCCATTTTCCTCATCTTCCATTATTTTCTCATGAAGTTTGGGAATGTGTATTTTGATGCTGAATTGCAAAACTGAAGGTACCTTATTTCTGTTTCATTCACCAAGATGAAAGCCTTAGTAATAACGCTTTGCATTATTGCCTTACTTTTTCTTATCTCTTGTGTCTTTACTATTTCCTCCTGGACTTTTAGATGTCTATAAATACCCTAAGTAACTGAAGAAGTTGCCATGTGTAGGTTAATTCCCAGATGAATAATGCTGGATATAGGGATGATTATTTAGACGCTCTCTTGAGTCTTTGAGGTTGCATTTGATTGATTTTCCAAGGTGCTGGAGAAGTGGGGTGTATTAATCCTGGTATGTGAGTCATCTAGGCTAGCAAACACAGTCCTTATGTTCAAAATCTGGTGGCTATTGAAGTCTGCCTTTATGCTTCATTCAAATTCTCTTCAATTTCTTTTTCCAGCGTTTGCTATGGCTGCCCAAAAACGTTAAAGGGTTTGTCCTTGTACATGGGTGCATATGGAGGTTATTGTTAATGTTCTCTTCAGGGTACTTTTGGTACAAATCATCTGCTCATCTTTTACAAGAAAGGGCAAATGACAAAGAATGAAAATTTTTCCCCTTTCTTACTGACAGGCCTCAGAATAAATGTAAGGGTTGTGCATGTGTCATCTTTGGCTGTTTTTCATCACTGGTCTAAAAATTGGTTTATTGTAATAGAATACTGCTCTATTTATCTTTGTTCTTATTTATTACTGTTTTCATTTTTAAATCCTCTTTCTCTCTGTCAGGGTCCCTTAGTCCTTTAATGTTTATAGAAATAAATGTGTGTTGACTGACTCACTGCACTGGTTTTTACTAGGTTTTCTGCTCTCTGGGTAGAATTCAACACTGTTAGTCAGCAAGGAGGGTTATATGTCGGTGAATACTGGCACATGTGAATGTGCTGGTACTTAAATTCTTAGATGAGATGGCCTTTATCCCTTCAAAAGAAAAGAGATATTCAATATACAAGGCAGTTTTTGGTCTGTTGCAAATACTGATATGGCTATTTGGTCCCCAGTTGTTGAGTGTAAAGGAATGTTTCGCTCTTCCTTACCGTGTTTCACCCTTCCTTACCGTGTTTCACCCTTCCTTACTGTTTTCCTTGCAGTGCCTGCCTGAGTTAACTTGAGGGAATCTGTCTGAATATTCATAACAGATTCACTCTTCAAAACCCTTGCTTTGAGACATAACTCAAGTCACCTGAATTATTAGCCCAGAAGCACAAGTTAAAGATAGAGCTTTCAAAAAGGACGTGCTTATATATCCTCAATTAGTATAATGGGGAAACAAAGGAATGAATTATAAGGAGCAATAAAAAATAGAAAAGTGTAACAATTTTGTTTCTATCCTGAGTTATGTGCACCTTCACCAGGTCCAGATTTTGTGTGAGGAGAGAAATGAACATCATTCTGTGCTCTTTCTTTCAGATATCTCGGTTCACACAAATCTGATTCCTTGGGGGCTGTCTTTGGAGTTTCTGAAGAGCTTGTGAAACTCAGCAAAATCCCAGACTTGACTATTATTACTAAGACAACGTAACATTGAAACTTTTCTTCTTTTCCCCCTCAGAGTCCTTTGGGACTGCAAACCTGGCTGCCAACTCTGCAGGGAATCTTGAGAGTTCCATGCTTCTAGGCTGGCTACACATGCAGCAACGTCTGTTCACCAGATCACACAGGGGACCTCCTTGGCACACGATCCATTGATCCAGATTGGGAGGGATGTCCATGCTGGTTTGGGAGCTGGTGTGGAACAGGGCATCCTCTCCCGGATCCTGCAAAAATAATTGAGATCCTGTATGTGGAGATAGATAGAATTTCAAAACAATCCAGGACTTCCTGTTTATGCTCACCCTTGGTATCCCAGACAAAGAAACAGAATTTTCCAGGATTCAGAGGCCTCTAGATCTTCACAAAATGCATAGTGGATGCTTTTTAGTTTTAGCTGTAATTAATTGCATAGTGTTTATGCACATACACATTATTTATATGCATTATTTATAGGCAATAATACGCATATTGCATGTATTTCTTTGTTTATCTAATGTATACACTGTTATGAGATACTCAAACTGTAGTTTTATGAAAAAAACAGAATAAGAATGTCTGTATCATTTTTAATTGAGTATCTGAAAGAAGAGTCTTCAGTTTCTAATTAAGAAGATGAAAACTCACTGGGGTTAATTAATGGTTCCAGCTTCACTTACCTGACATTCCTTGCCTGTGTCTCACCTTTAGCTTTATCAATGTTATTTTTATAGACTACATACAGTCTTTTTTTTCTTCCACTTCAGCCAAGGGAGAGCAAGATAAGGCTTTAACTCCCTTTTCAAGAATTAAAGAAATCACAGCTGTTTGCACTATATACCTTACTGTCAATGTAAGAGTTTTGGAGCAGCAGTAAGGGCCTTGTTACTGTATAAAAGGTGATTTTATACCATAAAGATTTCTGATTTGATTTGTGTCAAAATGTGTCTGCAGAACCAGAGAAGAGGGTGATACACAGCAAAGTCTTTACAAGCTTTTGATTGCATTGAAACCAACCTGATCACTTAATTTAAGGAAACTGTGAAAGATTAGGAACAGCTGCAGACCCTTACAGCTAGGACAGATTTAGGGTGGACATTCCAGAATTGTAAAGTAGTATGAAAGGACCTGCATATCTTCTGTGTGGGAGGTGAAGAGAGTAATATAAAAAAAAAGTTTGTGAAGGAGGGTAAATTCCCTGCCACAGACACATGCTGCAAGCTTTCAAAGCAGGGGTTCTGAATTTGATGTACAGAGCACTGGGGAGCTGGGTAAGGTCTAAAGACAAAGATGGGAGGGTGTTTGATGCTGTGTGGAAAAAAAAGGAAGAATGCTTAGCATGAACCTCTGGAAAATGTATCACTTCACAGGACCAGAATAGCTAGATAAACTAACCTTCATCCTAATCACAAGGCCTGGACTCATTTCAGAGGTGACTTTAGGGTAATATAAACAGGTTTCTGGTAGTGTACAAGCTAGCTTGGATGGTGTAGTCCGTTACTGCAAGTCACATACGTTAATATTTGAATTATTCCTTTTAACCTGACACAGGGTGCTGTGGTGAGGTGTTTTGGATTTACCTTAAAAATCCCAAGAGAACTTTTCATATTCTTACCTGTCTGTAGAGCTTATGAATGGCCATGCATTACATCTGTTTTATGTTGTAGGGTGACAAGGTATGGCCTTGGGAGTAGCTGTAGGTACTCTCTGACTTGGAACACCCCAATTTCTAAAGCAGTCTCCCTTCAGGTCTGCACGACTCCGACACCAGGGTACAAGTGCTGTGGATACTGGAGGCTGCAATTAGATGCAGTACAATTGCAGAAAGGCCTTGACCTGGCATGCCCTATATTTTCCCATTTTGAAAGCTGCTGTCTGTGTTGGGAATTGCAGCCTTGTATTTACACAGTGAAATGGCTTTTCCATAGGAGCAAAAAGCAAAGAAGGATCTCTCAGGGATAGCAGTGTACCTTCACAGCGGGGCTATGAGTAGGTGACACATGGAAAAAAGCAGTGAATGAAAATACTCTGGTGCCTAGCAGAGCCTCTCGTTGATTAAATAGTAGGGTGAGAACAAAGATGTTTGTCCAAGGACTGCTGTAGAAATGTTTTCCAGAGTTCAGAAGAGCTCTTGCTCCTCTGAAAGAGCTAATGGAAATATCTCTTGGGATTATTTAATTTGTGAAGACTTTGCCATAAGAATTTCTTGTCTTTTTCCAAACACCATCTCTCTGTCCTTCCTTTGCCTCCCTTGGCAAAGCACCAGAGACATGGGGTATGGTGACCATCACATACCAGACCAGAGGCATAGTGACCAGAGGCATTGGAGCAAGACAGAAGAGAGGAAACTTAAAAATGCAATTGCACGAGCCTGACATTTAAAAATACTCAGTGAATTTTTTGCTGTAAAATGCTGCAGAATGATGGCTCATTAATTCAGTAACTATAGTCAGAACTGACCAAATCTGCTGCCACAGCTGCAAAATAAGCAGTGCAACAGAAGTCCATCATTCTAACACATCCAGCTCAATGCACAACCCTCTATCTGAGAGATTTTCCTTGTCAGACCCTAAATCCTTCCCTCTTGGACAGGTATAATGACTTTAGTGTACAATTAGAAGTAAAAGGCTCCTGACCAGTGATGTTTCATTTATGTTGGAAGATTTCCTTGTGGAGGAGAATTGTCCTGGAGTTAGGTCTGAGAAGCCATATAAAGAGCTTCAGTTAGGAGGTAGAGAAAGCAGGAGCTTTCAGGAGAGACTTCCCATTTCAATTTTGGTGGACACAGAGAGAGAGAAAGCAAATTGGAATGTGTTTGCAGAGAAACTAACAGCTGAGATCAGCTGGGAATGCCTAGTGCTTGTGTAGAAACTGGGAGATACAGTATATAGTTTTTGCTAACCTATGACAATAGTATATATACTATATATAGTATAGTATATATATATATATATATCTGGTAAAGAACTGTCCTGCTGCTTAGAAGTTAGGATTTTTTTTTCTTTTCTTCTTTGGGGGAAGCAAAAAACTGCAAGAACAAGTACACAGGAGCAAGATCCCTGGATTCTTAAAAATGTCAGTTCATATGTTTTAGCTGCAAGCTTTTTGTTTAAATCAATTGGTAGGTTTGGGGTATGAGCAGAGATTTTCCCCAAGATTAGGTAAGTAGGTGTCATGGTATGTTTCTTTCTTATAAAACTCATACTGTAGGTGGTGGCCTGGCTTGTTTTCAAGTATCAAGTAGGAAAATTTTGCTTGTCAAAACACCCATAAATACACTTCAATATGTCAAGAACCTCTCTCTCCCTATAACCTTACTCTCCTCTCATGTGCTCCCACTTGAGATTTTGTGAAATGGTCTTGCAAGAAAAGAATATTTTATTTCAGTTTAACAGTTTCAAGACTATCTTTAATGTGGAGGAGACTGCTGTCGTCCAGGTGGTGGAATGCTTGGTACGCTCCCTCCCCCGAGGAGCAAGGCCCTGGCTGAGCTCCGAAGCTCGCCAGCTCCCTGTGCCAGTCAGACTGCATTTCACTTCATTCTGCAGAGACCTGGCTGCAGCCCTGGACTCCTTAGCAAGGTGAGTTGTCTGCTTTTAGGTGTTATTCCTTGAGGAGACATCTTCCCAAGTGGAAAGGAGTAGAGCTGGCAAATCAAGGAGACACATTGAGGTAGACTTTCCAGGGACCCATCCTGCTCTCCGAAGCAAGTTGCTGCAGTAAATGCCATTGTTTGTCTCAGAGCTGAGCAGGAGAACTACTCCTATTTGAAAATCAATTCCTGGACCTTGATGGCACCCCATTAAGCAGTATGGGAGACCAGGGAACAGAGACATCATGACTGTGTTTTGGGACCAACTAAGGAAAAATGTCACTACCATCACTGTGCTCCTGCTGTTTCCCCTAATGGCCTACTGATTTAATAATGTTAATGGTCTTCTACCTGAAATAGGATTTACTGGAATTTAAGTCAGTTTCTGCTCAGGATGTATAGGCTATCTTTTGGCCACTATACAGGCATTAATAGTGGTTGCCTTCAAATATATTCTTAAAAGGGTTGTTCCATTTTTGCTTTTACAGATGACTTGCACCCTCTCAGAATAATACAGGAAAGGGTATATCTGAAGCAACGTGTTTCAAAAGTTAATGGCTTAAAAATGGAGGATCACAATTCCTTCAAAGCATTTTATATTTTTGGCTATCATTATGAAATATCCAGGCAAGGTAAAAGAAGCAAGAGATATTCCTACGCCTTGATTGTACACCAATTTATTTCTCTACTGATTGAACTTTCTGTTTGCAACAGTTAGTCCGACAAGGTAAGGTTTCTCCATCAACTTGCAAAGGACATTAATGATGTATTTCAATCACAATATATGCATTCAAAATAGGTTTATAAATTAGCTCTGTATCGAAGTGTCAAGACTCCTGCAACTATGTACAGAAAGCTACTAAATCCAAAATCCCAGCAGCACTGGTTTTCATCTCTACAGAAATTACTTTGTTGAGGTACTCTACTGAAGCAAAGCATAAAATTTAATATGCAAAATTAAAAACAATTTTAAATTAAATTATGTGTGAACTGAAACATCATATATTAAATTACTTTACTCTTGTTTCCTCCATATGTATATTTAGTACCGTCACAATTTTCTGCTGGCTGAATTGATTTTTGGTGATGGAAAAAATTGCATTTGTTTAATTATGTTGAGAACCATCTCTGGTTTTTGGAGTAAGGCAAATGATTCAACATGACCCTTTGTGCTGTTTGCTTTCTGTTTCTCCCTAGAGAGACTGTCTTCACTTGACAGTACTGCGAACCAGATGTCTAGTAGCATTTTGGTTGTCACTGTCAGCTGGCAGACTCCTGCTCTGGTACTTTTCTGGCCTAACATTTCTCCCTGCAAAGCTGGTTGCGGACCATGAGATGTGCTGCACTTTCATTTTGCTGTACTAGGCTGGCTGTCCTGCCGGCAGAGGCACTCTGTAGGAAGCTCTAGCCAATCCCCCCAAAAAAACACCCTCTGCCAGGGTCAGGACACTCTGGTGATAGAGATCATAGGGCTAAGGGGCTGTCAGGAATGAGGTGACCAGTAGGGTGAATGTTGGCTGGTCCAAAGACTTTGTGTTGATGATAGTCACTATTATTACAGGTCCCTCCATGGGGAAGTTTTGGATATGAACAAGGGAACTAATACCACCGTATGTAGAAGAGATCATTCACAGTGAGTCCAAAACTTCTGTATGGAGAACTACAGCTTAGGATCTTTTCTGAAGCTACTGTATTAAATCAGCCCATTCCTGTCACCAAAAATATCGCCACTATTTTATAGAAACTTGAAAACTAAAGCTTCTATAACCATAGAAAGAAATTCATCTTGATCTAGAGAACACTGCAATTACTGCAATAGTAGGATAAGGACTGTCGAGAAATATTATATATTGACTCTACTAGCAATTAAATAATTGCTGTACTTCACAAACTGTAAAGCCAAGTAGCAAACCATGTAAAGATTTCTTAGTCTTACATTTATATTTCAGTTCTACTGTAATATGCTATGTAATTTTTTCAACAAAAATGGTTTGGTCAATCACTTTATTATTTATTATTGCAAAGGAATTTAAAAAACTCAGCTCTGTGGTGTATAGTCGGTCTTACTTAGCTGTGAATGGTTAAATTATACAGGCAAGACTGCTCAGTATAACCCTCACAGTCTAGAGGTCTTTTGCAGACAGCATTTCTGTGTTAAAAGTTATGACTATAGCTCCTTCAGTCGAAAATTACTGGAATTAAATTACTGGTCCAGATAATAAAAAAATTACTTAAGAAATATAGCCATTTCCCATAGGGAGAATGGATGTTTGAATGGCAAGTCTAATGTAGTGAAAAAATAAAGAAAACAATTTTTTCTAAGAGATTTTTAGATAGGATTGGTCCATAGCAGATGTTTTCAAAAAGCTCAGTCCAGAGAATTTTCATAGAGGTCCTGGAAGTCTGTTAAAGATGGCTCTCATATTTGAATTTGGTAATTTCTCAGTGGATTTATTGCTGACTCCATAAGAGTCAGCATTCTGCTCTTCCTCTCCCTGTTGTATCCTTCCCCATCCCCATACTGCCCCTTGGCAATGCTGTTCTCAGGGGATAGTGTGCCCTGGCTGCTCATCTGCCCCTTCTTTAGCTTCCCTGTCTCCATGTTTGCCTGTTTGGCTGGAAGCTGTTTTGCACTGCTCTGTCAGTGGAATACAGTTGTGCTTGCATGGGTGTCTTCTTACCTGTGTTTTGTAATTAGTTGCTTCTGAATAAGATACCTACAGTATGATACTACACCCCTTGTGTGCACTGGGCTCCTGGTGATGTCCTGCATTCACCTGCCTGATGCTCAGGATCCCATCCAAGAGATGGGATCTAAACTGTTGGATTTAGATGGGACTGTTTGATAAGCACTGTCCCAGGAAACTCAGGATCTTCTATGTTTATGAAAGAGAGAGAAAAGAAGATGAGATTCAGACAGTACAGGAATGCCTGGCCACATGTGGACTTTTATTGTGGCAATGCTGAATTTTGTAATGAGAAGGGGGACAGATGTGTGATGTGCATCCATATGTTTTGTCCATATATGTATGATATCTCAATACTGCTGCTTCTTTTCTGAGCTCTTCCCTTGGCAATTTTCTCTCTCATCACCCAAATCTCCTGGTTTTCCTTCCCAAAATCTGGAAATACTAGTGAATTTCGGTAGTGAGCATGTGCAAAAAAAAAAAAAAAAAAAAAAAAAGCAAAAAACCAAATTCAGTCCTGCCAAAACCAAATCAAAATGAGTGCTTTAAGAAAAAGATAAATCCTCAATGCACACGTTTTCATTTAGGACTCTAGGGAAAATTTCCAGTTAAGACCCTCCCAAGCACAGAAGTATGCATGAAAGGAGGATCTATAGAGCTGATTCCTAAATCTTCAATAAGATGGATCACACTACAAAAGGCTTATTTTGCTTTATCGACTAGAAAGGGATCCAAAGTCTCTCTGCAATGAGCCATGATACATAAAATTTCCTATTCTTCATTCAAAAGAGTGTGAAATGAGTGTAGATGGTCCATTGAGACTTGCCTCTCTTGTCTGAAATGCAGAAGAGTGGGTAAACTCTGGTTTAGCAAATTTAAGATCTTTCATCATGCATCTTGCCAAATGGATTACTAAAATTACACTTAATGACCAACAGTAATAAAAGCTAATAGTAATAAAAACAGATTAAATACTCCAGATTTCAGCACAACTTTTGCCTAGGAACAGAAAAAGAGTGTCTATCATTGAATATACAAAAATATTTTTACTAAGGATGGAACATTATCAGTTGGTGGCTGAAATGCATTTGAAATCCAAAACAAGTTGGATAGCAACACCAACAGGAAATTACACACTTTAACACCTTAATTGCAACACGCTGCCCACTAGTTATATATCTCAAACTAACTCGTGCTTTACAAGACTTTAGACATCAAGAAGTGTCTGGCTGAAGTGTCTGAGATTCAAAAGTTGCAAGTAATGGTATGGAAAGACGTCGTTCACTGTTAGTGCCATGGTAGATAAAAAGTCTTCCCTGTTCTTGCAATTAGGAAATGTTTTTTTATGCTGTGTGACTTTCTGTAGAATTCAGTAACTTATAAAAGTTGTTTGTTTCTGTTTCCCCACAACAGTTTATAATCAATATTGATAATTATAATGAACAGTATCAATCTTATTACTGTTGCTGTTATATTTTATTCTCTAATAATAAAGATAACAACAACGTAAATCTTCTGTAATCAGGGATGGAAAGAATTTTTGGCATGAATATTCAGGGAAAGAATGGAAGGGAATGCTCCTTTTGCTTTCTTAAATAGAGAACATGGTGGCACCCTGAAGAACATCAGTATTATGCAGAGCAGATGATGCCTGTGCATGTATTCAGAATGGAACTGTAACAATCTTATCTGCCATATGTTAGAGATTTTTTAAAACCTTTCAGGAGTCTGTAACATGCAATCCCATAGAGATGGGAGGCAGAGTATACCTGCGAAATTAAGATTTTGGCTTTTAACATGGTTTGTGGCTTATTACAGAAATCTGATTCAATATTAATATCTTCTGTGTTTCTACTAAAAAGATAGATTTGTGTCTCCATAGCCTGACATCTGACAATGTCTAGACAAATTTTTATGATCTGATTAACTTTCTTTGGCTGAAATTTGATGTTTATACTGTATTAAATTTAAGCGAATTGTAGCCTGTCATAACTCAGTTGTATTTGCTTATCTGGTATCTTCTTTATAAGATAAATATAATAATTTTTTATTGCTTCTAATAGAACCTTTAAATTCCGCTTTTTATGTTTCTAGGTGACTAGCTGTTTCTGTCTTGGCTAAGGAGAGAAAGATACTTCAGGGAATGCTGAGGAAGTCTTGGAGCCTGAATAATTCTGGAGTCCTGAAGTAGGTGAAGGGAGGCCTGGGCTGGACCAGGAGGAAAAAAGACCATGGGACCAGCTCTTCCCAAAGTATGGGTTAACAGGTTGGTAACTGGTGTGGTGCAGCTTGTAGGACTTGGGGAAAAGGATGAGGAGGACCAGGTAAATCGCCCATGTCACTTCCTTGGAGCATCCGTCAGCATTTCAGATTTCAATGTTCTGCTTGTCTCCCACGTATCAAATGTCAGTTGGGAGTTTGCTGGACAAAGAAGATGACAGAAGCAAAAATAGTTTGTTTCTTCCACTTGAACACAGCATGTGCTGCCTGAATTGTCTTTACATCATGCTATTTTCTGCTGGTTGTGGCAGCCCTGGAGGAGTGTACAGGCTGGTGCACTTCTTGCCTCCATGGCCAAAACCCAAATTCAGTGGAGGCAAGACAGTTTGTGCTAGCTCCAACAGATGAGATCATCACAGCATCTTGCAGTGGGTGACTTCTTGGTGATTCCCAGGAAACAGATGGCAGAGGGATTATCACTCCAGCCACACAAGCACAGTCCAAGTCCTGTCTTGACAAACATAATAACTAACCCATAGGACTTATCAGAGGTTTCTGAATGAGATTCATCTGCCCTAACTTTGGCAGCCAGAGATGGACCCCTTAAACTGGTCCTCTGCATTGTTATTCTGTGTCATCTGAGATCAACAGCAATTCCTTTACTTGTTCACCAGGGCCTGTCCCAGTCCCTCATCCCTGTCTTTTCTGGGCCTATAACCTCTTATACCAGCAAAGGGATATTGCACACAATTCACGAAAGTGTGGGTCAACAAAAGTTACACTTCACCCAGACCAAAGATAGTCCCTTCACATCAAAACGAGGGAGGTGATGAATTCTCAGAGAGGACAGCTAGAAGAGATATTTCTTCACTGTCTCAGACTGCAATTCAACAGTATAGCTCTTGCTGTGTAATTGAGGTTGGACACAGGAGTAGCTGAGGTGAAAGACATGGGCTCTGTCTGGATCCAGTTCACTGGAAGAAACTCTTATCAGAATATAAGATGACTGGTTCTTTGTTTGTGTCTACACTTGCCTTCTTGCAGATGCTGCTGTAAAACTGCAAATTGCAAAGTGATCCTCTTCCCTTGCATGATGGCACCCTGTTTGCTTTTGTGACCCTGGGCATCTTCTTAGGGTTTTTTTTCCCATTCAGAGAATCTGATTCTCAGGAGCACACCTCTCCTCTAGTGGACTCCATTCTCATTTTCCTTCTGTCCCTTGGTATTGTCCATGGACAGAGGCATTTCCCAGAGGCTCACAGAGTGTCTGTTGTTTGTTGCATGCCCATGTCTTGGCAGCCACAGAACACCCTACTGCTCTTGGTCATACCCTCAGGGCACTCGCCACAACCTTGCCCAGTTTGTAGACCAGACTGTAGGGAAGTCCCCAATGTCACTGAAGTAGTACAGTCAGTAGACTCTTAACCATCCAAGCAAAACTTGCATGAAAGATGCTCACCTTGGAATCTGAGTAGGCCCATTACTCCTAGAGGTAGTTGGGAATGCAGGAGGCACTATTTGAGAAGGATGACCTCTGAGAAGGTATTTGGCTGATGTTTGGTGTTCCGATGGCTGAGGTGGGTAATTGGAAAGCAAGTGAGGAGATGGTCAACTGTGGTGAGCACTAAAAGAAGGGAGTGTGTATGCAGCCTTCAAAATGAGAGCTTCTATTCTGTATTGCAATACTGAACTCAGAAATATCTTAGTAAAACTTCATGCCCCAGTTCCAATACTGGCAGCTTTATGAGAAAGCTCCCTTCTCCCTCGAATCAAGTTAATATTTCCTCGATGATTTAAGGAAGTGATCAGTGCTCCAATGGTTGTGTGAACTTCTAATATTATGAGACTTTTCTGAAATGGCATCTGCTTTTAAACTGCATTTGTCACACATTTCACAGGAAAGCAGCATTCCACCATCATCTGTCCCATTCAGACACACTTTGGTGTTGGAAGCTTTGGTAATTCCTGTTATGTAGGTGATTTAGACACAGTTTGTCAAGTTACTGGATTTGTCCAAAGGGAAAACATTTAAGAAGGCTGTTTGGAGGATGCAGTTTTACAACTGACCTAACAATCTAAGACTGCTCTTGGTACTGTAAGTGGGAGATCCTTGGCTAGAAGGGTTGGGGAAGGTGAAGCTGCCCCTTTTGATGGCAGATCAAAGACAGTTTCATAATTTCTCTAAACTTAAAAGTACAGATGAGAAGAGCAGACTTACCTTCTTTGGCCTGGTTTATCCCAGCACTCACAGTCAAAGCATGATGGGATTTCTTCAGCATTGTGCTCTATAGACATAAAAATAATGTGCACAAATACCCTTTGTTATTTTTTTCTTCTGGAACTTCAGGGAGAATTTCATTTTATTATAGACATGATACTAGTTGTAATATCTTGATAGTTTTCTGCCCTGGTCTGTGTCTCAAGGGTTGTTTTCTGATCAAAATTCTGTACAATATAAGCATTCTTTTATCTGTGTTATTTATCACACACGATGGATTTCCTGTTTAGCTAGGTGCACCAGTTATGCCACTTAATAGACTTCAACCATTTTTTTTTTTTCCTCTAAGAGCAACTTTTACTTCTATCTTGTGCATAAAAAATCCTATGGTAAGTATTATGGCTATGTGATGAGAACAGACTGTGATCGTACAGACTTTGTTATATTTTATGTGAGAAATATAGTCCTTTTTCTAAAATACATTAATATTCTACTCTTCAGAATTTGAAATTCTGATACTGTAACTAAATGGCAAAATAGCACAGCCAAAACTTCCTGCTTGCAAATGTCTATTTTTGGACTAACAGATGCAAAAATACTTAATACTTGTCTGTATTTCTTTCAGATGAAGGCTTACGTGATTGCCTTTTTTTAAACTTTCTTATAAAAGTTATTCTTGTAAATGCATTTCATATATTCGGTTTGTATACCCTTCCTTTTTCCCCAAACTGTGTTGATTTTTCACTGTTTTCCTGAAAAAAATGCCTAGAGCCACAGCTAAAGCAGAAGAGGAGAGACAAGTGATGTATTAGCCATCACAAAATACTTTATTTGAAGAGGAAAAGTGTTTCTATTTTATAAGGCATGATTAAATTTCTTGTGATTCATTTTCAGTCTGGAGCTTTTTAACCAGACTGATGAGAAGTCTGGCTGAATGTCTTCAGTCTTCTTACAGGATAAAATAGCATCTTTAACAGATGTGATAGAGGTCAGCTGGAACCATCCTACTGTGCCACTGCAGAATACCTTTTGTGTTAAACAGAGACAAGTTTCATTGCATTGTCCCAAACCCAAGATAAAGCCTTATTAAAAGAGAAAAAGCCAATTGTAAGTAAGTTCCATATTTTAATAAATTGTTAGGTTTAGGAAGAAGAATTAACTTTCTTTCTTTCTTTCTTTTTTTTTTTTTTTTTTTTTTTTTGTGGAATTTCTGCTAATCTCATTTCAAGCACATCAATAGAACAAGAATTAAGAGAAATTCTTGGCTCCAAGCTTATTACCAAGGAAGAGTATTTCAGGTATACACAAAGGGACGATAAATACTCCTAAAATTCCCCTCTAGGTGAAGACCATTTTCCTACTAATTTAGTATTTTCCTGCTAATGAAGAACTAAGGGGTTTCTGCACATCTCATTTTTCAGCCTGTAAGTCTGATTACTCACAGCAACTCCAAGAAACTAACAAACAGTGAAAACAGGGAATGACTGTGTTCTGTTTCCAGTCATGCCCTAATTTAGAGATTGCAAGGTTGTTTGTAAACCTTGTTAAGGATATTCACAGTGGTGAACACAGTTAAACAACCAAGGTTATTTCCAATGTCCCAAAGTTTTTTTTCCTCCATAGACTGTCACAGTTGTCTGGAAGCCTTAAATTCTGGGCCATAATAAACTACTTAAACTCTGGGAACCCTTGGCTGTTAGTTCTGTGTGGTGGGGACTGGAGAAATAGTTCTTATCTGCATTGCCAGTGGGTAGAAATTATTTGCAGACACTGGAGTGGACAGGGAAATCAGTATGAAAGTTATGAACCAGAAGGAATATCTTGTATATTCAGCCTGAAAGGCAGCCTAGATGTGTGCAAGTTCAGTCAGTCCCACTCTGGGTACCATTCTTAACTTCCAAAATATGGGTTTGTGCATCTTCTGATAGCCATCCTAGCTTATAAACTTTCTGTTATATGGATGGGGTTCTACGACTAAGCTGTCCAAATATACCGAGACATATGCTCCTGACACTATGCATTTTGCCTGAATTACAGAATGTTGGGATGATGAGCCATCTCTCTTTCTCAGTCCTATGCGTCTTCTTTCTCTTGCATAAAAAATACATGCACAGTGTCCATGGTATGCCTATTTGTCTAACATGCAATGTGAACATTGTTGTATTTTTCATCTTCTGTTGCTGTTCCAGTTTTGAGAGGCTCCTGCAACAGCCACAGTTAAACTTCCTCCAGAGAGCTTGGAGCATTTTCCTCTGGATCCTCCTAGTTTCCTCTCCCTGAGCACATCCTGAATTCACCCTAAACCAGTCTTGAACAGTTGCTTTCAGCAAGGTGGGAAAGGGAAAACGCCACTGTACTCACTCCACTGTTCTGTAATAGCACTGCCTTGTCCTTGTAGGACTCCTCCTCCTGGTGAAGCATCCCTCGCACTGTCCCAGCCTTCTCCTCTCTCCATGAACCAGCCAACAGATTTTCAGGAGTATCCACCTTCAGCAGTCAGACTATGTCTGCAGTCATTATCACTGTGACCTGCTCTGTCCTGGCAACATTCTTTCCCCGAAAGAAAGTAGGCAGAGAAATGCATGGACAGACAAAGAGGTTCATTGTCAGATGAGGCCAAACAACGTCTTGTACATGTCACTTGAACACCAAGGAAAATATTTGTACATTTGGGAGTTTTTTGATAACTTGACTTTTCTCTTTCAGGTTGGCTGGTTCCCTCCTGAATAGTTGCCCTTTTATCATTAATATACTTAGTCTTGGTGATCCTTTCTGATGACATATTGAAGTCTGAGAAACATAGGCTCTGGAGCAACCCACATGGACTAGGATTTATTTGGATCTCAGATCTGGAGGCAAATGACTGAGCCTGGAGTAGAACTTAAGTCAACACCACCTGGGTGAAGACACAGTGACTGAATTACCTGAGCACTGGGAGATTACTATGGATGCTTTACCTACTTTAAACTTGGTGAGGAAAAAGTACATGCTTACCCTTGAAGGAAAAGTTATTCCAGAATACAAAAGCAGGGTAATGTCAAAGCTAATGCAGGGAAATGTCAAATTTAATACAGGGAGTACTGGTGAAAGTCAAACTCCGGAAGAGGAAAAACTCAGCAGACAGACACCACAATTCCAAGAATGGCTAAGGAAAGCATCGGAAATGTTTTTAAAGATGGGCCATGGAACTGACTGGCTTTTTCTTATGCCTTATTGGGGAGTGTGGTTTGATATAAATTACTTTCTATGATAACCATCTACTGACTCTTCAGAAGCTGTGGCATTCACCAGTACATCTGTTGCAAAGTTGAACATTGTCACTGCATAAAGATAAAAAGGAAAAATAAATGGACGGGGTAGTAAGAGCTTTGGGGCATCAGGCATCATTAAAAGTGAAAGGTGCTTGTTGATTTTTGCTTAACACTCATGCATGTACTGTGCTTGTCGTCTTGCCACAGAGGCCTCAGGGATATCTGATGTGGTTCTGCCTTGTTTCAAGGAAGAGATACAGCTCTCCGAAAACTGACTTGTGCATGAGGTACCAAATGTGCTGGGAAGGGGATGTGTTTACTCTACTGGGGTCAGCTTTCTGTTCACACTAATGCAGGGGAAGCTCAAAGCTCCATCCTTGACAGAGCTGTGCCATGCTATATCCCTGACCAGAACATGTGGACAAGAATTCATGTGATACACCATGGCTCAAGAATTCGCTTTAAAATTCCCTTCTTGTGCTGGACCTTGGTTTAAATTTATATCAGAACAGGGGAATCCATGATTATAGGGGCAGGTGTGAGGGTCTGAAATGGTTAATGGCTTAAACATTGTTAAAATCATCGAAGGACTTTTGCCCACTGTAGCAAACTGCAAAGAAACAGGGGTTCATCTTTGACCACTGAAGCCCACCCCTCAGCAAATATGCCTACTAACTGGAATTTGGACTGTGATGGGAACTTAAGAAGAAGGGCTACTACTGTCCAGTCATCCGTGTTCCAGGGAGGAGCATGCCCTGCCTCTCAAGCAAGGTTTTAGTCTTACAAGTGTTTCTAGAAAACTACTAGGTTAACAGTCAGGAGCAGTGAAAAACCCACTTGTATATTAGAGGGGATTAGAAAGGAACATAGCAAAGCAGTTACGCCACTGTGTAAATTGATGGTTTGCTCTTATCTGAAATGCCATGTCTCCTTTCTTCCATTTCAGAATGGGTGGTACCCATGGAAAAGTTTAAAGGTAGACCACAAGGGTGATCAAAGTATGGAATATATTCTGTGCAAGGAATGCCCAGATTGACTGGAAAAGAACTATCTTGAGGGATGAGATACTACAAAAGTCTCTGAAATCATGACTAGCATTGAAGAAATAGTCCTTCAGTGTCTGTTTAGTACAAAAATGAAAGACACTGAGAGAAACTAGTTGGTGTATGCTCAATATAAAAGAGAGTCCTTGTTCTGATTCTTCCCACATACACAGGTGGCAGACACGTGGCCACCTTGGAACTTCAAGGAGTTCAAATGGCAACTGAACAAAACTCCCAGAAGAACCCATGACAGTCTTTAAACACATTAATCCTCTCTGGGTCACTAAAATCCTTATTCTTCAAACTGCTGGAGGGAAAATATTTGTAATGTACAGTGATACATGTTTTTCTCTTTGGGTGTTGGCAACTAGCAACTGTGATAGGGTACAGATTCAGAGAGCCCCTCTTTCTGACCAATAGAGCCATCCTGACACAAGCTTTTTACAAATATGGGCTTGTGAAAAGAGAACAGAGAGGACCTTGCAGTACAAGTCACCAAAATGGAAACTGTCCTCCTGGCTTGGAGAAATGGCCTCTTTGAGGAATCACCCAAAGCCCTTTGGACATCCAGTGTAGGAAAGATTAATTGGGAATGAAAATGGCAAGACAGATTCCATTTTTCCATACAATAATGACACATTAAAAATAAAAGTAAAATAAAGCAAGCTGCCACAAAATATCCCCTTTAACTAGACTCTTCATTCTCTTTATGAGAGTATACAAAAGATACAAAAAGGATTCCTGTCAGGGTAGCACAATAGAAGTGTCCACTTCATAAGTGCTTGTACAAAGAGCAAAGTGTTTTGTGAATATTAGCCCATTTTTTTTACAAGTGATGTGAAAAGGGCCCAGAGCATACGTAAGAAAGCTCCCTCCTATCCTGCACACATTCCCCAGATAAGCTACTTGCAGTAAGGAAACAACAATATTGTGTTGTCTTTAATAATTGGGATTTTTGCAGTCAATGAAAGCAATTGGGGCAAAAATTACTAAGACAAATGGGCAGACCAAGGCAGAAGAACAAATTATTTTAATCTATTTCCATAACATACCTTATAATCTGTTTAGGTGGTTACCAGGGCCTCACAAACTGTTGATCTGCATGAACTCCTGTTGTGCTTTCACACAGGAGAGTGGAAGTGGTATGTGTGTAACATGACATGTGAGCCTACTACTTCTAAATGAACTGCATGTGTTAGTACTTACACAAATTAATCAGAAGTCCTTAGGCGGAAAGAGAGAGCTGGAGATATGTGATCCAACTCACCTGGTCAGGCAGGGTCACCTAGAGCATGTTGCCAGAAACTGTGTCCAGTCACAATTTAAACCTCTTCAAGGATGACAACTCCACAACCTCTTTGGGTAACCTGTTTGATCATGCTCACAGCAAAAAGTGGGGTTTTTTGTTCAGAACGTGCACAGATTGCAGATCCTGGTGTCATGTGATGGGTTTCTCTGTGTTTTGTGTGTGTTTTGCTGCAGTGCATTTGTTTTGTATCCATTTGTACAGATGTTTCAAATATAAACACTTATGACTGAGCTATATTTAGCTTTTGCATGTGTCCTCCTGTTGTAAGTCATCAGGTAACTGTTCTGCTAGCAGACAGGACAGGAAACAGATAGTAGGAGAAAAGGTTGTGAGTTTTTGTGTGCAGTAGGTAACTTACCATCTAATTTCCAAATTTCTATCACTAATTTGCCTGGAGATTGATAATATATATATATGATCTTCTCAGTTCTAAGTTTCTTTTCCCCCTTTAAAGTTTCAAGTTAGTAAATCATGCTTAGTTTTAGTTTCACTCCCTTTTGAAAATAATGTATAGAGAAGCGATGGCCGTTTCAGAATTGAGTAGTGATAAAAATGCTTATCCTTCTTACTTGGTCTTCTATGTTGGCTTGAGAAATTCAGCTGTGGTGTGCTGGTTCTGTTTCTGACACCACCTGCTCAGTGCAGGCAGGTAGCCAGGGAGCGCCATTTCTGTGAAAAGCCAGGTCAAATTCAAGCAGGCAAGTCTCTCAGAAGTAAAGTAATAATTATTTCTTCCAATGACTGGGTCCCATAATTCTCTCAGCCACCTTTCTGAACTCCCACATCAGCACCATCGGTCTTGGAACAACGTGCTTTTTTCTTGAATCATTCTGTACTGGCAAAATTTAGAGCATTTAGCTATATTTTATTTTAGACACAAAAATGGTCCTTCATGCCAGAAGTGTGGTATCAAATTTACCATCTGTGATGAGAGTATTGAGAATATGGATTGACCTTCAGTTTGAAGGTCATGTGGAAGCACAGTGGGTTTAGTGCCTCACATATTTCTCAAAAGGTGCAAGAATGTTCTCAAATATTCTTATGCAAATAGGAAATTGAATTGCAATCTACTGCAGGGTTTGAAAGGGTGGTGCAGGTTTACTGAAAGGTACAAGAGCTCTTTGCTTGCTTGTGGTGTCACCAAATAGAAAGGGTGCATCAAATTTAAATAGGTTTCCTACATAAATGAAAGACAACTAGATATACTGCAAGGCAGCAGTATAGTACAAGTGCCCAGGGTGTTCTACCTTTTGCTTTTGATATCTGGATAAGCAAGCAGAACCTTCAGGTCTGACAGGCACCAATGCTGAACACTGTGTAAACTGAATATTTTAACACAGTCATGGACAAATGAGGATAGGAATGGTCCAGCATTTCTAAAGTTTCTTTTAAAGCTTGTAGAATTTAATTCTGTCATCTCTGATCACAAACTTTAGTGCAGGATCCCCCCAAAGCAGATGAAGAGGTGTGCAAGGGGGAAGGGGAGAACACAGTCCTGTTCACTGGACTAGGTTGATTCTGGAGGTACAGGTGATACACTCTGCATGTGAAGCCTTAGTTTCACCAAAGGAAGTAAGCATGAGAGGCATCAGGAAGAGCCAAACCCACAGCTCCAACCAAATCAGCTGAAAAGATCTCTTGCACGCCAGTCCTGATGGCAAATGGGTAACATTTGCTGCATCCTTGGCTGGACACAGGCAGAACCCCAGGTGACATAAAGAAGTGTCACTGCAGCCAGGTCCCAAGTGCTTCTGCAAGACTTCAGGAACATTTGAAAGAACATGTGGGTTTATTGCTCTTTTTACGATTCTCCTTCCACCTCATGAGCAGTTTCTCTGATAGGTCTCCTGGTGCTGTATGCTGTCTGGGGAGAAGGATCACCCAGCTCCTCCCCCTCAACACAATGCAGAGTCTTTCTGCCTTCGGATGGACTTTTGGGTGAAAGTTTCCATCTCCAGGTGCATAGGAGCCCTGATGTTTTGCGAAATGCTCTTTACTGAGATCGCCAGTAAATTCTCTGTATTTTGTGATTTAAACATGTTCCATGCCTAAGATCTGAAGGTGGGAAATTTCGTCTTCTGACAATGGTGCTAGTCACAACTTAAGCCCCATTTTTCTTTGGGACAAGTATGCAGGCCATATCTTGTGTATTCTATCTCCAAATATGCTAGTGATAGATTTAAGCTTCTGTTGATCATTTGTTTCTTGGATCCCAGCAAAGAGTGCAGGGAAATTGTTTATACTGCCTGAGGGCAGAAGAGGGAAATGGGTGATTTAGCCAGGAGCTACAGGCCAAGGAATGATAAGGAGGGAGACATTCATGTTTCCCGTATCTACTATATAGCATAAAACTGAACGTTACATCATTTCTCGTGGTAGTGGAGAAGTGAAGACTAGTGGAAGAAAATGTAAGAATTTTTGTGTGAAACTGTCTACATTTGTGTGAAATTATCTTCAGTAACAAACCATTTTGTGTTTTGTATTATTAATATGAAATTTTAATTAAAATCTTCCAAGTCATAAGTGTTAATAGTCTAGAATAGTGTTGAAACTGCAGGTGCATTTCCAGCTCCAGGAACCTGGGTTGAAGGTGCTCATGCAGAACTGGAAGATGGCCAGGAATACAGGTAGGAGAATTAAAATATCAGTTAGTGCTTTTCTGCAAAGTCATTTGGATAATGGATGGTTCTGCCTCCCACTACTGTGGCAGTTATCAACCCTTATAACAAAGCCTTTGGGTGTCAGTGAATCTGTTGAAATTGATGGAAAGCAGAAACCTGTGTAAGAATTTAGGACATGGCAGGCATTGGCTTTGCTATATTTATTGATGCAGAAAGAGGTTTCTACACACAAAGAACATATTTCATCTTAGCTCTTTTCTACCTAGAGTACTGGTAAATACTTGCTTATTCCACAGCACAGGAGGATAAAATTAACTTTAATTTAAATAGCACTGCCTTGAAGCATTTCAGTTTATTTTAATGCTGAGAGGCTATCATAATCCTACATAAAAAGCAAGGGAAGGACATGAAACGTTGTCTTCTTGGAATAAGTATTTTCCCTCTGGTCTGGCAGACTTTCTCCCTGTGAGTGGAGTCCTGCACACATTCCCACAATCAATGTGTCAAACAGAACAGAAGAGAGAGTAAGTGTGGGTGTGTGTTGTAGGCATGTGCACCTGACCTTCACCTGCCATTCACAAAGTGTTCTTTCTTTCCCTTCTTGCTTGTGTTTTCATAGGGTCTGAAGGGATGTTCTCAAGTAAGGCAATGCTTTCCACTGCCATTGCTGCTGTAGTGCCCCACCGTATGTACACACATTGCTGTCACTTTCTCTCCAGGCTCTACCAGTAACATCAATGAGTTACAGAGCAGAGCTTACAGTCACTAAGCTGTTTTAACCCCTTTGCAACTTCTAAAGGGACAAAGGTGATGAGAAATTCAAGGTAACGCTTTTTCATAGGTGATGACAGAAGTCATCATTCATTCAGCAGAATGAATGTGGAGGCCCATATACAGGTGATCAATGCAGGGAACTGCAGAGAGGAGATCAAACCAGCCAGGTGGTGGAGTAGAGGTTGATTCTTTCCCAGATAAACTCAGTTGTCTGCAAGAAGACCATGTCTATAACCAGATTAGTAACCAGAGGGAGCCTGACAATGATTTCTGACCATATGGCCAAAAGGCAAGCTTTGTCTGTATACTGAAAATTGCTGCCTCCAAATTGAGGTAGCTGCATCCAAACTACGTGTCTACTTGACAGTGACCCTGGCAAGAGTCCTAAACACTTCTGAACCCAGGCCACTCACACATTGAAATTGATCCTGCATCCTTCATGATCTCAGTGGAACAGAGCTTTGGGCAGCTGGACATAGACCCTGGGATACAGACATGTTGTGGTCTCTGCTAATGCCCTAACAATCTGTGGAAGCACCTCATAGCAGAAGCATCACTAATGTCTTCCAGGCCCTGTGCACCTACTCTGACCTCACTTTCCCCCCTCATCTCAGCAACAGACACCATCTAGAAGTACATGAAGCCATCTGTTGCCATCACAGCCCTAGAAAACACTGCAACAGAAGCCATGATATCATCATGCCTTACCCTAAGAAGAGTCAGGAAATAGATCTGTTTTCTCTCCCGTCCATGTTCCTGACATGCACAATCTTAACCTCTCCTTACCTTGCTGTGTCTTACTTCTGCTGTAGTTTTGACAAGCATTTTCTTGCTGCCCACCTCCATCCCTGCTTTTCCATTAGACTCTTCTCTTTTCATTCCCCACCTGCTTCCAGAAATTCCTGCCTGCTACTATTTGCTCTCTTCACACTTTCTGCAATGCCGGTCTGAACTACATAATAAAAGCAAATTCAAAAAATATTTCCTGTCCCCTCTGTGTAAGACAAGATTTGCATGGGCTATTGTTAGCTTTTTGAGTTACTTTGTGCCCAGATGGACTCCAGGATCCTTTGAATTCTGCACCTCTGACATTGCTTCATTGTGCTCTCTGATTACTATTGCAGCCTCCTCTGCAGCTTTTCCTGCCTCAAAGGCTCTGTCACAGCAACCAACAATTTTGTGTGGCCTCTGCATAAAAGTTTCAGCTGAGTAGTTCAGGGAAACCCACTTCTGAGTCTTGTCTTCCCTAGACTATGAACCTGTCACATCATCCCGAGGGTACCACATCTTGCTTCTGGATGATGAATGGCAGGTAGACATTCCCTCTCTGGTATGCCAGGGCTTCAGAACTTCCACAAAGTCCAGATAAAGCTGGCTCTGACCCTCAGTATCTTTGGAGGATGGCTGGGGCTTAGAATATCACCTGCCTTGACTGGAGAAGAGATGCTAAGTAACTTCCTGCCTTTGGGGTAACCCTGAGCAAAGTAGGGGTGCCTGATGCATTCAGTCTTGTTTGGGGGATCAAAGCATCCATCTGAGTTTGTTCCCTGTGCTCAGTGGGGACAGCACCTTGGAGGCATATCTGGTCATTCTTTGAAATACTCTTCAGCAGGTGTTACTTCGTCTGTTGTACTTACTGTAGGAGACTTTGTAAAGCTGCAGGGCAGCTCCCACCAGTGGGATCCCTATCACAGGACTCAGGGTACATTTAGTGTGATTCCCCTTACTCCATAACTTCTTCTCTTCTGAGGTAGTGGCAGGAAATCGTTACAAATTAGTTCAGCAGTTAGGTAATAAGAAGAGAAGTTGTTGTGAGCCAGGGCAGTTCTTTAGGGTAGAAAATAATTCCATTTATTCAGTGAAGTTAGAAGCTCATATTTTAATCTTTTTGCTTGAAAAATATGGTCATGTTCAATGTAGTATTATATGTACTAAAATCACTCAGCAAAAAAACCGTTAATTATCAGTGATGTTTTCTCCTGCAAGCAGTGTTAGGTTTTTCACAGAAAAATGAAAAGTTTGAGGGGTTTAGATTAAAGGATTTTCCATGAAATCCTGAAAAATTAGGAGTGAACATTTCTTTAATGTACTTCCAACAAACGAAAGCAAATAAGCAAAAACCCAAGACAACCAAACTTTCTGACAGAAAACTTTGGTGGTTGTCAGTACCAGAGGCCACATTAGAAGGCAAAGGTAATAAAATTCATTAAAGCAACTGATACAAATCATTAGTAGTGATATCACCTACAAATCTTACCTCTCCTCTATCCTTTGATGATTACAGCCAAAACACCAGATATTTCATCATTATGGGCAATATTGTCTTAATGGAGTTTGATCTTTCCTCATTTCTTCTGTTCCCTCTTTCCTGTTTCTTGTTTCTCCTCCTGTCACCCCTGCATTTCCTCTGCTGCAGCACAGTTTATTCCCTCCTGAAAATGGATTTCAACAGAAACAGCTTGTTATCCCTTAGTAAAAGAGTTATATGCGAGTATATTGCCCCTTGAAGTCATAAATGTGTTCCAGATTTGGAGTCTTTAAAGAGAAACTCTTTTCTCTCAGATCCACTGTTGCACTGTTGTATCTCCAGATTTAGTTAATAATGCAGATCCCATGCCTGAATAGGGTATGTTCTCATACCTACAAAATCTATGTGGTTTTTATTTTTAAAACAAAACTTGAATTCTGCAAAATGCACAGTACAAGCAGGACAGACTTCACTTACTTATTAACTCAAACGTCACTTATATGAATTAGACACAAGAAAATAATTGGGACGCTATACTTCTAAATTTGTCTCAGTCCCCAAAATGTTAGGCATGTGTCATTCTGGCAAACAGTTCACATCTCTAAACGATTTCATCTCTAAAAAACTGTTTTATCTCTACAGTGCTTCTTAGCTACTGTATGGTGTTGCTTTAAAAAAAATAAACAGCATTTATGTGGGGCCTGGGTACCAGAGCTCCTAATGTGGGAAAGCATCTCTGTTCTACAGGAGCATTTAGACACCTGCCCCACTGCTGTCTTGATTCAGTGCACAGATGATAAGTAAGAGATAGCAATTCAAAACTCTTGGTCTATTCTACATATTCTTCTGCAAAGTGCAGGAGGCCTCTCCTGTGGCATCTTCAAGGCACATACAAGTTGCTCCAAGTCCTTGTATAGTGTTTTTTTGGGGTTTGTTTTTTGTTAAAAACCCAGAAAGATAAGAAATCTATGAAAAATAAGCAAAGAGAAAATGCTGCATGCATTTCTTTTAATGGTTGTAAACACTTATTAATTTTGAGGAAATTAATTTCCTCGAGTTCTCATAAAAAACCTTTGGATATGATCACAGTGTCATAAGGAAATCTGCAATGTTCCTTAGCAGATGTTAGACAGCACATACATGGGGCGGCTCAGTCTGCCTAGCTTTGTATCCTGTGCAATCGCCTGTTACGCCAAGGTTCTTTCTGTATCCATACATCCCAATGCATTTGGGGAAAAATTTGATTCACTTCTTGGAAGTGAAACAAAGCCACTAAGACTTTAGCTTGTATTAAATCCCATTCAGTTTCTTCCTATTGCCCTGTGTACCTGCTTGTTTCACAGTACTGTGCATTATGCGCAACAGCTCCTTGGCGAATGTCTTATCATTTGGTTCCAGAAAGCTTAAAGAGATCTGTATAGTCCAACATAATTTTATCTGTTTCCTCCTACTATGGAAAAAATATCTCATTCTGCAGATTAACTAAATCCTTTCAGAAAAAAGCTTTTGCTGCTAAGTAAACCTGGTAATGGGAGAGAGAATTTTCCTCTTCATGCAGAGCAATAAGGCAACATTTTTGCATCATGCACTTTAAAATCAAAGTTCTTGCATAGAGATGAACTAAAAGATGTGAACATAAAAGCACATAATGAAGCTGTGGAAGCCTGTATTGCTTAATTAATCTACAAGTCAATACTATTTTGGCTGTCTACAGTACATCTACAGTCCCTTGTTCAAAACAGGGACAAGCATTTCCTAGAACTCCCTTGAGATAATAAGATAATTAAGACCCATACTGTTGAAGGTGAAAGAATTTAGAGAAAATCACGATTCTTACAAGTAGAGGCATAGGTGTTACAAATGTATTATAAGATTTTGTTGCTACATTGTAGACAGGGGACGGGAAGGACTGAAATACAGCAACAGCAGCCAATTTAAACACAAAGTCCATAATGTTGAAGAACTTACTTTCATACAGCATACCAAATTTATTCAAGCTCTAAACTACGTAAGAATTTAAGCACAAATGTGGCTTTGGATCACGTGTTGTACTGCTGTTCCTGTGTTTGCAATATTATTAAGTTAACTAGTGCAATGCTTGAAGGCTTGTTCTGGACGTTGTTGTTGTATTTGAATGTGTACTACATCCTTCCTTACACATGCTCTCCTGGTAATTCCCATGGCTTCCCTAGATGAAATATGTAACACAGTGTTTTCCATACCAGTTAGAAAAGATTTAAAGAAAATCACAACCAGTATGAAATGGTGCCATTTACTTTTCAGTAAATGATACAGGCATTCAGGAAAGACCACTGGAAGCAAACGCTAATGGAAGCCTTCCATAACAATCAGTTCTATGATTATTTCATTTTTAGTTCTGGAGAAATATAAAGAAAAGCTTCTTCTTCTTTCCTTTTGAAAAGGTTTATATATAAACACCCTTAGGAGTCTAAGAAAGTTTCAGAAAAACTCCATGTGTTGGATTCCAGCTGTAGAATTCCCTTCCAAATTTTCTTTACTCCTTTGTTGTGAGTGTGATCTCGATCTAGCTACCCTACTGCAAACATCTCTGTTCTTCCCTGTATAGCTGACAGAAAATTAAAATATAAAACCTATTTTCTCTAGTCCAAAAAAGCCATTTCACACGGTTTACTAATCCTGCTATTGGCAAGTCAAGCATAAGCAATGTAATGGCAAAACTTACCCAGAAACCATTAAAAATGTTTATTCATTAGACATAAAATTATATACTTTGGCTTATACCTTGGCTATATCTCATGGAAATGCTTTTCCTCTCATGTCATGCTAGCCAGTTTGTTAGTACCTCCTATCCCCTAAAATTTATTGCTTTATTATCCTTCTTTATCTTAGAAGCATACAAATTTTCCTTTGGTCATAAAAGGAACAAGTGAAATGTTATATGATATAAAGCTGCTAAATACGATGATAAGGGAAGTGCAAAGAGAGTCTGCTTAAAACTGCCAGGTAGAGAACTTGTTTGGAGTAAAAATTATAAACCAAATTAGATTAATGTATAAAGCAAGAATACCTCAAGGGGCCCTGAAGCTGCAGTAATTAATATCACTAAGTTCTCCCTAAGTACTTGCCACGATACAATTTATGCAACAGCAACTTGGATACCTACACAAAAGTCAGGCCATATTTGATCTAGGACTGCTAACTATCAATCTGTACCCACATGTGTTTAAAAAACCAAACAAACCCACAATGAAATCAGCAGCCAAGATACTCAGTGCACCATCTAAATACCATTGATCATTCACTCTTTTTCCCTTTATTCTATTGGTCTTCTTCAACTCCCTAAATCTACCTCATCAGTGTGTGAAACTAAGGTTGGGGCACCAGAGCATCTCTCAGCCATGCCTCAGACACAGACTTGCTTCTCCTCACACTGCCTGGATTCTCCTTTCACATGCTCACACATTACCCTGCAGACAGCTCCAAAATCAGCCTACCTTCCTAACCTGTGTTTCAGCTTTCTTTTTTCTGACTGTCCATGTCTGATTCTTCTCAGCCTTCCTCAATATCACTCTTTATTTTGCTTTCTCTCTGGAGAGGCCTAAACAGAAAAGAGCCTCTTCTATCAGCATTTCCAGCTTGTTGCTGGCTCAGATAGGGACAGGAGACATGGTAAGAGAAGACACACTGGAAATAGGTGGGGAATATGCTCTTTATTTCTTCTTCATGTTGAACATGTTGCAGGCCGCAGCTCAGGTAAAAGAGAGCAATACACCTGCAGCCTTCAATATTCTTAAATTGGCATTCTAATGAAGAAGCATTTTGGTTAAAATATTTTTAGCCAGTTTTCTTCCAATTAGGATTGGGTTTTATATGGAGAACAGTCTCACAAAGGATAGTCCTGTAGAAACTGGAGAAATGAATGTGTATAAGCATCCATAAGAGTTGCTGGCACTTGCACCTTCTCCAGCCTGATAAAAACTGGATCCTGATTCTCAGGAATGCTGTGGGAAAATAACTGTGATGATAGCACCCTGAACTACCAAGGTAGTGAGAATTCAGCTGCCACAATATTTTCAGTACAAATCATCTGAGAGGTGTTTTCTTTACATAATGGTTGCATCAGTATTTTGCATCAACCACCAATATTGCATATCTGCAGGCTCTTCAAAATGAGAAAAATGACATGCATACAGTTTCAAACCTAATTAATTTTAAACTGCTTTAGAACATATTTCCTAATGATAGCTACTAAGATAAATTTTGTCATAAACAGAAGCATTATTACTTTTGTTCCATAAATGTTAAGTGGCTTTGTCTTTCAATTAGAATTATGAAGCTGTGTATTCTCGAACACAATACGCTTTTGGTTCTTGACATAGTTCTGGGATAAATAAAGCAATTTTTTACAATGATGAGCTTTTACACAAATTCACCATTTTCTAGAATCAGTTGATAGTGCCACTGTCAGTTGCAGCTAAATCCCTCAGAAAAATCATTATGCATAAATTTTCTGTATACCTTCCTACTAATTTAAATGCCTGAACACAACCTTTATTAGTACTATAATTTTTTTAAGAGAGTTGCATCTCACTATGTCAAGTACTTTCTGAGAAGGTATCACAGAAATAATCCTTAAACTTTGTTTCAGTTTGTTTATACTGATTACTTTTGCCACCAAATTTTATGAAGTATTTTCCTTTGGCTTGGCATAGTGTATGTTAACTAGGAGAGAATGCAAGAGTCATTATTAAATTGCCCTTAGATAGACCAAAACTTGTAAAAGGCATAAGGAAGATAGGTGTTAACACAGTGATAGAAACAGCAGGTGTATTGGGTTTGTGCGACAAAGTTTTGGTAAGGGGGGATGGGAAGTACAGCCTCTGTGAGAAGCTCCCAGAAGCTTCCCTGTGTCCCACAGAGCCGGTGCCAGGTGGTTCCAAAACAGACCTGCTGCTGGCCAAGGCCAAGCCAATCAGCAACTGTTGGTAGTGCCTCTGGGATAATGTGTTAAAAAGTGGGGAAAAGCCCCACTGGAACAGCAGCTAGAGATGGGAATAAGAATATGTGACGAACAAATCTGCAGACACCAAGGTCAGTGGAGAAGGAGGTGCTCCAGGTGCTGGAGCTGAAATTTCCCTGCAGCCTGTGGTGAAGGCTATGGTGAGACAGGCTGTCCCACTGCTGCCCATGGAGGTCCATGATGGAGCAGAGATCCACCTGCAGCCTGTGGAAGACCCCACTCCAGAGCAGTGAATGGCTGGTGAACCCACAGGAAGCCCATGCTGAAGCAGGTTTGCTGGCAGGACTTGTGACCCCAAGGAGGACCCATCCTGGAGCACTCTGTTCCTGAAGAACTGCATACTGTGTAAAGGGACCTACACTGGAGTAATTCCTGAACTGCAGCCCCTGAGAAGGACTCACATTGGAGGAGCTTATGGAGAACTGTCTCCCATGGGAGTGATCCCACACTGGAGCAGGGGAAGAGTGTGAGGAGTCCTGCTCCCAAGGAGGAAGGAGCAGCAGAGGTGTGCGATGGACTGCAGCCCCCTTCCCCCATCCCCCTGTGCCTCTGGTGGGGAGGAGGTAGAGAATTCTATAGTGAAGTTAAACCTGAGAAGAAGGGTGGGGGGGAAGGTGTTTTTAAGATTTGGTTTTGTTTCTCATTATCCTACTGTGATCTGATTGGTAATAAATTAAACTAAATTTCCTCTAGTTGAGTCTGTGTTGCCTGTGATGGTAACAGGTGAGTGATCTCTCCCTGTCCTTATCCTGCCCCACCACTTTTCCTTATATTTTTCTGTCTGTTGTCTGGCTGAGGATGGGAGTGATAGAATGGCTTTGGTGGACACCTGACATCCAGCCAGCATCAGCCCACCACAGCAGGTTGCAGATGGAATGAAATTCTAGATAGGAGTAATTTAGAAACTGGTTCAAGGAAAAAAGAACATTTTACATCTCTGAAATAAGAGAGCTGAGAGGTAAAACTACTGATTATATGCTTAAAGCAAAAATGCTGAAGCAATATTTGTAGAACTGCAAAATGGATATTAAGTCTTTTTCAGGTCTGGAAAGTCTGAGATTATTACAATTTCACACTACAATTTCACCAGGTAGGTATAATGTGAGGAAACTCAGTTCTAAGTTTTTCTTATTCTGCTAATGACAACATTGAATGATTCTATGGATTTATGTTCTAATGGCTTTAACCCTTCAGATTTAGTGAGAGATCTGCTGGCTGAGGCTCTAGTTAAACTGTTTCACACAGATTTTTATTGTGCCTTGGATGTGTTGAAAGTCTGATCAACGTGATTCAATGGGGAAAGGTAGGAGCTTTCACCATGTTGTTTTGTTATGTTCCTTCCACAAGGCTATAAACACACAAAGGCCAATCAAGCCTTCAAATGCCCATTTCCTTCACTGCCTTGAAATCCAGACAAGCTGCTGTGTTAACATTTCTTCAGGGGAACGGTTGAACTCCTCGTCCTGAAGGCCCTCACTGCTGTCAACCAGATCAACAAAGGATGCAAGGAAAGGAAAAGGTCAGCATTCTTCTTCTTCTGGTGACATTTAACTGCACAGGTTCCTCTCCAGTACTACCCGAATACCCCAGTCAACCCCCATGTGTTGATTCTGGCTGCAATAGTTAATTTTCTCCACAGTAGCTTGTATGTGGCTATGTTTTGGATTTATGCTGGAAACATTGTTGATAACAGGGATGCTTTTATTACTGCTGAGCAGTGCTTACACAGAGTTGAGGTCTTTTCTGCTTCTCAGGACACCCCACCAGTGAGCAGACTGGGGGTGCATAAGGAGTTGAGTGGGGATACAGGCGGGACAGGTGGCCCCAGCTGACCCCAGGGATAGCCCACCCATGTGATTTCATGCTCAGCATATAAGGCTGGGGAAAGAGGGAGGAAGGGCAGGATGTTCAGAGTGATGGCATTTGTCTTCCCATGTCACTGCTATGCATGATGGAGCCCTGCTTTCCTGGAGATGGCTGAACACATGCCTGCCTGTGGGAGGTGGTGACTGAATTTCTTCTTTTGCTTTGCTTGTGTATAAAGCTTTTGCTTTACCTATAAAAATGTCTTTATTGCAACCCACGTGCTTTCTCACTTTTACCCTTCTGATTCTCTCCCCCATCCCACTGGGGAGGACTGAGCAAGCAGCTGTTGGTGCTCAGTTGCTGACTGTGTTTAAACCACGACACGCCATCACGAAAAGAAATGCAGCATGACAGGGATGGCCAGACATGACTTCCTGTGTATACAAATACCAGAATCTAATTATGCTTTCAGTTAACAAGCAAAGGAAAACTTGGGGCATAACCTTAAAGCTCTTTGTTTCTTAGCCACTTACAGACATTTCCAGACACTGAACTGGGCTTTTGCAAACTGAATATTGAGGGCTAACATTGAATTTCTGTCTCTTATGGATGCTTTCCTAATTTTGTGTTTTCCGGAGTAGGAGCTTGCCCTTAGGATCGCTTATCTCTTGGTCTTGTACTACAGCCTTTTCAGAATCCTAAATTCAGACTTGTAATCTATTTTGAAGGCAGTCTGGGGCAATTCTTCACTTGGTTTTGCTCTGGTAGCCCAAAAGCTAGAGCAATAGAGGGCCAACAAGGCATTTTTTCAGGAGTCTGCTTCGTGGGTTTGTGTGCTCCCATCTGCCTCCCGGTGACATTTCCTTCACAGGGATGGTAAATGAGTGATGTGTCTGTTTTCCTCCCTGGTGACCCCAGCTTTTAGTAGTCCCTCACTCAACACATGGGCTTTTTCCTATGCTTGAATTCCAATAGCTTCCCATAGCTGTGAATTTAAAGGTTGGGATCTGCAGCATCTAAGTCTTGTGGCTCTCTGGGAAGGCCTATGAAACTCATCGTTATTTACTAAATAGTGTCAGTCAACTGGAGCATTGCAGATACTTTGAACTTGGAGACAGATTGCAGGAGACAGCTGTTCATATCTATGTAGATGTTTTATGTGCTTTTTAACAAGGCAGCTGAATTCTCTACAAACAAACAGACTTCTTTTTTTAGCAGTGCTTTAACCCTTATCCTGCATGAGGAATTTATTTTAAAAGCTTGATTTTTTTTGCTAACATTGATTTTTGCAACTCTAATGGCTAGAGCAACTCTTCACAAAACCTGGCAGAAAACCACAGTTTGACCATGAGTAGCTACAATTCCAAACCATCAGTTTTCCTGAAGAAGATTATGCTGAAAGACCCCCTGGTTTTGTTTGAGACTTTGACTTACTCAGAGCATTTCTTTTGCCATGGAGAAAGAGACTAAGTCTGCAGGTAAAGTCACCACCATGACAGCAAGGAATGAACGGAAAACAGCTGCATTTGGCAACACGCTGGATCATGTTCCAGTTGGGTTTTTGAGTACCTTACAGAAGCCATTCTGTCTTCAATGAATTCAACATTCAGAAAAACATTGGTCAACCTTCAAGCACTTTTACAGAAACCTGTATGGCAGCAGAGAACATGCTAGAAACCCCTTGTCATTCTTAGTTTTCTAGAAAGCTGTGGGCCTAGTGAGAACAAATAAAGCTTTATTGTAACAGCGATCTCAATTTTCTTTACTGAGAGTTCAGCTCCAAGCTGAACTCCAGGTGAATCACAGGGCAAAAATGTTAGTTTACTCTATCAGCCTTCTCAGTGGCAATTTTTCTCCTTGGAAGGATATTTTACAAGTATTGATTAATTTGAAGAACACCAATACTGTTAGAATTAAGAAAACAAGATCAGACTAGATACTGATTAAACTTGTATAGAAACCTTAGAGTCCTGAATTTGTCTGGAGGGTATTTTTTAACTACTAGATATAAATAAAACTCTCTACTACTTAGCTAGGTTTGTTGAAACAAAGGAATTTGCAACAGCCTTGTTAGGTATGTTTTCTATAAAAACATCGATATTGACTAAATTGGGGAGTGAAACAAAAAAATACATCAAGACTAGCCCTAGATTGCTTCTGTCTGATGGAGTAAAACACAGTAAAAATGACTGTCAGTATCATGCTTAACATTGCATGTAATCACTAGGTACAGCCTTGTGCAATGACATTCAGGCAAATCTCCAGCACAGTGCTCTGGAAATATTCTTATAAATGCCATTCAGAGGAATGAAATACGGGTTGGAAAAGGAGTATTTCTGAGTTGATGTGGGCTTGACAAATTCTCAGTACCCTGAACTAATACAACCACGTTTATCTTATTGTCTGGCTGCTAAAACTGTGTCTCTGTCAAACCTAAATATCATCTCTTCTGTTAATGGATGACATACCCGGCAGTGAATAGAGCTTTATGATCCTCTCATAGTTTGCACAGCAGAAAATCTGTTAGCAGAGTTTCCTGAGTAACAGTGTCCATTTATGTAATGTTCAACTCCTGTAAAGCATGTCAGAGAGACAGGCAAAGAATGTGAAAGAAGCCTTGGTAGTGGTGTTGTGATATCTGTGATATGCAGCTTTAATTTCCCCTCTCTATTTGACCTGAAACATGTAGTCACACTCACCAGTTTCCCAGGTCTAATACAATAAATAGGCACTAAGCTGTGAACAGTGCACTGGACTGTTCATAAAAATCAGGTTTTGAACCAAAGGCATATTTAAAGAAATAAGTTTTCTAGGAACTTAGGATAGCCACATTTATTGTCTGTATATCCAGGTTTTGGGAGGGTTTGGAGCTTTTAGATGGAAAGCTCATGACAACTATTTCCACTGTAAGATCAAGTGTCCTCCTAAACTCCTGCCACCGATCCCCAGTCAAAGGAAGGGTAGTGACAGACTGGGGTGGGTGCACATACCCTCTCAGAGACTAACAAGCCCAGAAACTGGCAAAAAGCCTGGGATAAAGCCTTGCACAATGCTAACATGTTCAGAAGCCTATCATCTTGTATTTTAAACTTTAAAACTCTTCTGGAGCCAAAATTTTTGGAAATATCTTTTTAATCAAATAAGTTTAATCTTTCATTCTTCCCAATTTTTTCTTCTCCCTGTAAAACCATGTATTTTTGTAACTGAATTTAACTGTAATCACCCATGAGGAGACCTAGGGAGTTTTATTAAAAACAAAGTAAGGCTGGTATCTAACACAGTATTTCTTTGTTGTGATCTTATGCACTTTTTTGTGGCTGAAGGAAGGAGTTTCTAAATGAAGAGTGAAATTCAGGTTCCAGTGAAATCAGGATATAATCCACACTCATGGCAATGGGATCAAAAATCTTACCACGTCCATTCACTCTACCAAGAGCAGGAAAGCTCTTCAGCTAAACTATGTTTAAAACCAGAATTTTAATGACCCACTGCCAGAAACTCCAGTAAATGTGGAGATTTTGCTTGTACTTGCAGAAACGTGTCGTTTAGACCTTTGCTAAGGCCTGGATGACATTTATTGTCCGAGATGAAGTCCTGGAACCTTCAGAAACATTATGTTGTTTTCAAACTCTGCACTACTTTTTCTAATAATTTACTTTGCCGGGGCTGATCCCAGGACGACAGTGAAATGCCAAATGCCCAGACGGGATCTCTCAGGACCAAACCGGCACCTCTTACCGACGAGTCACTTTGCCTTGGCTAGAAGCCAGATCGGGGTTTGCAGGCTGATGCTGACAGACCTGCATTTGCTCTGCGTGATTACGGCAATTTTATTCTCAGTTATAAGCGCTGCTTTACCTGACCGTGAGGGAGCTCTCCGGGAGCACCGTTCCGCCCCGAGCAGCGCTTCCCGCCGCCCCACCCCGCGGGACTCCGCGGGGCCGGGAGGGGTGTCGGTCCCCGCTCCCCCCGGCGCAGCGCTGTCTGGGCGGAGCGGCCCCGGTCCCGTAGCGGGGCGAGCGGGCGGCGGCGGCTGCCGGGGGAAGGAGGGGGCTGGCGTCAGGCGCTGGGCAGCCACTGGCGCGGGAGCTCCCCCTCGCCTCGCCTCGCCTCCCGAGGCCGGGGGATAAAGGCACCTGGCCCGGCGTTCCGGGCCACCGGAGCGGGAAGGCGGCGGGCGAGCGGACGTGCCAGGGTCGGGCCGGGCCCCACCGCGCAGCCCCCTCCATGCGCCTCGCCGGCGGCGCCGGCTCCCCCCGGGCTTTGCCCTCGCCCGGGAACGGCAGCCGGTGGCGGGCGGCGGAGCCCGGCGGCGGCAGCAGCCCCAGTCCCGAGGCGTGGTCGGGGTCGCCGAACGGCAGCCTGGGAGGCTGGGACCCTTTCGGGCGGGACGAGGAGCTGGCGAAGCTGGAGATCGCGGTGCTGGCCGTCACCTTCGCGGTGGCGGTGGTGGGGAACGGCAGCGTGCTGCTGGCCCTGCGGCGCACGCCGCGCAAGGCGTCCCGTATGCACCTCTTCATCCGCCACCTCAGCCTGGCCGACCTGGTGGTGGCCTTCTTCCAGGTGCTGCCCCAGCTCTGCTGGGAGGTGACACACCGCTTCCACGGCCCCGACGGGCTCTGCCGCGTCGTCAAGCACCTGCAGGTCTTCGGCATGTTCGCCTCGGCGTACATGCTGGTGGCCATGACCGCTGACCGCTACATCGCCGTCTGCCATCCGCTAAAGACGCTGCAGCAGCCCACCAAGCGCTCGTACGGGATGATCGCGGCGGCCTGGGCGCTCAGCCTGCTGCTCAGCACCCCGCAGTACTTCATCTTCTCCCTCAGCGAAGTGGAGCGCGGCTCGCAGGTCTACGACTGCTGGGCGCATTTCATCATGCCCTGGGGGCCCCGCGCCTACATCACTTGGATCACCGGCGGCATCTTCATCGCGCCTGTCCTCATCCTCATCATCTGCTACGGCTTCATCTGCTACCACATCTGGCGCAACGCCCGGGGCAAGACGCGCCCGGGGGAGGCGGCAGCAGCGGGTGGCGGGCGGCGGGCAGGTGGCGGTGGTAGCCCGCGACGGGGGCTGCTGCTCGCCCCCTGTGTCAGCAACGTCAAAACCATCTCCCGCGCCAAGATCCGCACCGTCAAGATGACCTTCGTCATCGTCTCGGTGTACGTCGTTTGCTGGGCGCCCTTCTTCACCATCCAGATGTGGTCCGTCTGGGACCAGCGCTTCCCCTGGGTCGGTAGGTGACGCCGCCGCTTGTCCCCAGCGGCCGCCCCGCACGCGTCGGGGGCGCAGCCGGCTGTCCCGGGGCGCTGCCCAGCCCTGAGCTGACCGTGGGGGAGACGGGGCGCGGAAGCGGAGAAGGGACCGAGGCGCGCCCTCCCGGCCCCGGACGGGTCCCTCTCCCGCCGGGTAATAGCGGTGAGCGGCCTTGCACGGGGAGGAGAGACAGCCCTGGGCCGCCGCCGCCCTCGGGGCCGCCCCGCCGGCGCCGCTCGCGGTCCCGGACCTGGTGGCCCCGGGAGCGGCGGCGGCCGCGGCGCTCGGCTCGGCCTGTCCCGGGAGCCGCCCGAGCGGCTGCTGGGGGCAGCTGCGCCTCCGGAGAGAAGCAGCAGCCGCAGCCTTCTCATCCCGAGCAAAACGAGTAGATGGAAACCGGAATTTTTGCTGCCGTAATTTGAACCAGCAACATTTTCGTCCGTTTGAAGCTGCCGATAAGAAAACTTTCAGAAATGTTTAGTATTGTTGTGAAGCATACACACGTACATGTCGGAGCAGTTACATGAGCAGAGAACTTATTACTTCTTCGTTCCTGTATCTGTTGTCTAATGATAGGGTTGAGCACGCCCTGAACCCTTCCTCTCAGCAAGGCAGCCACCTCTGAGTAGCTCCTTTAGTCAAGTCACCGGTTTTCATGAATCAGTGGCAATTTAGATTTTGGAGATATCTGTCCTGCTGTCAGATATGGCTGAAAAAAATTGGTGAGTTTAATCACATAGATAAAAACAGGCAGCATAGTAACATATATTCTGTTTCCTCATAATGAGAGAGCAGCAAATCAAGATGTTGGAATCCAAAATTTCTTGATTTTTTAAAAATCTCCAAATTATCACTTACTGTAGTGAGAGTGCTGATTGCCTCTAATATGGGACTAAAGTCAAGCCTATAATGCAGGTCTCTAGAAAGAAATAAAGACTTGCAGTAAACAAATAGATTTTTTTTTTTACTTCAAAGGAAATTAAATCTAAGTGAACAGATGGGTATTTGATAGGTTTGTTTGAAGAGATTCTTTAAATCTGTGGAAATGCATAACACTAATTATACTTCTTTGAAGAATCAATATTTACAAAGAAAAATCACTAATAATTGATTAGACTAAATACATATTTAGAGTATTTGATCTATTAACTAGTTATTGAAGGTAGAACAACATAGTGTTTTCATGCCATAGTGTTAATTCCCGTTTTTCCCTTAAGTAAAATTTGTTCAACCTCCGAAACTCAGACTTGATGGACCATCCAGTAGTTAATTGAGCATTCAATACTTTTCAGCTTGTAGATATATACAGCAAAATTCAGTGTTATTGAAAGCAGTGGGAATTTTGCCATTGTCTCCCAGGGTCTGGATAAAAACTTTTCAGTATTTAAAGCAGGAGCTTATCAACACATGGATACACATCAGTGGAAATGTGACTAAATCATTATTTTGGATGGATTACCCCATAACTTAATCTGTCACAGCTTTTTGAAGTCTGTTCAGAGAAAGTCCCATTGACTTCAATGGCAGCCTTACATAAATAAGACCTTTACTGATTATGTTCTCATTATTCATTTCAAATGCTGCAGCTCAACTTTTAGAACTAGAATATTCAGGAAAATAAATCCAATGGTTAATGAAGCAATTGACTGAATGGTGCAAATGTTCTTTTGATGATTAAACAGCTTTCTCTCCCACTCCCCAGATTCTGAAAACACTGCGACTACTGTTACGGCTCTGCTGGCCAGCCTGAACAGTTGCTGTAACCCGTGGATCTACATGTTCTTCAGTGGGCACCTCCTCCAAGACTGCATACAGAGCTTCCCTTGCTGCCAACAAATAAAGCAAACGCTGAGTAAAGAAGATTCAAACAGCAATAGCAGGCGACAGACTTCTTTCACCAACAACAGAAGCCCAACCCACAGCTTAAACACCTGGAGAGAGATGTCCCACTCCAAAGCAACCAGCTTCATCCCCATTCCGACATGAGATAGGGCAGGCAGGGCTTGCAGTCCCATCACAGTGTTTGGGAAGGTTATAGTATGGTATTTTATGCCAGTCCAAGGTATCATGGTACCAAGGAATGACTAAGATGGTCATGAGACAAAAGTGCCACCTTGCTAGATAAGTTATGCTGCAGCATGTAAATTATTTTCTGAAAGTTATTTAGGACTTGGGCAACTGATCAGGATAGTGTGGCAACAATAAAGCAATTATTTTTTTAAATAGAATATATTTTAATTTTTTGTCTGTTTCTAAAATACTAAGTGCATTGTTTGCTTGCTGTTTAAAACTGTAAAAATAATGGAGTTGTCATGTGTTGGGGTAACTCCACTCTCTAGTGTTAATGCCTAAAACTTCTCGTGATTGTCTGATGAAGTCATGGGGAAAGAAGACAATGTGAGTAAGACTACAGTTTAGTCTTAAACATAAAAAGAAAGGAGTAGGGAAAAATCTTGCCTCTCCAGATAAGGAATGTGGTTATATAGGCTCTGAGTTGTTGGAATTCAGTTGTTCGTGCTACTCCATCTTGTAAAGGTCTAGTAGTTCTCAGACACTGAAATTTAACAGCCCCTGTGAAGGCAAATCTTTTAGTGACATCAATGTCTATATGTGTATTGTGGGGTTTCATTTTTAGGGTGACATTTCCTCTTCCCTTCATTCCCTTCAAGTTGATGGAAGTTATACAGCATATTTGTGTGTGTGTGTGTTGCTTCACCTACCTTCATTTTTTAAACTAATTTTAAAAATATATTGATAAGTATGATATACTGTGACTAGCTGAGCACCAAGAAAACTCACAATGAATACCAGAACCACTTGTTTTATGGGCAGGAATTCCATGTTTTCTTTTTTGATTTACTAAGACGTCTAGGATCAAGCCACATTGCTTGGTTGTCAAGCAAATAGCCTCATGAGTTCAGGAGAGTGTAGTCATTTGGTAAGAGCTGTAGAACCAGTATATTTCAAGACACAGATCTGAGAATCAAACTTACAAGTCTTCTGGGAACATATAAAAACTATTGTTGGTGCGTCTTTTTTTTATTATTAGTTTTATTGCCAGCTCACGCCAATATAGTCCTAAAAATTGTCAGTAAACTGCAATAAAAATTCATCACAACATATTTGCTAGTTACAAAGCATTCAAGGTGTGTTTGTTTTCAATACAATGCATGCTGAGTTGACTGTAGTTTGTTTATATGGTAAATAATCCTATCACATCTTTCCTTGCTGCCCATCTCTTATTTTGAGGTTGGGTTTTAAAGCTCCTTGAGTAAGTTTTGCTGAGTTTTTAAGTCTTGAGAATCTCTTTGAGAAGTACAGCTCCCTGTCTACTCTGTTATCCTGAGCTTGCCAGATCCTGAAATACAGGTGTTCCCCTGGCCCCCTGCAGGAGTGCTGACACAGCCCCAACTGTCTGCTGGAGCAGTGGGACACGAGCATGGCTGCATAACGTGCCTGCAAGGAGGAAGCTCACAAGCAGGTTTCTTTGTTTCCCACCAAAACCTAACAAACAAGATTGCTTTTCTAATTGCTTGAGGAGATTGCATGAGGCTTTCACTGAGTATGGTGCCCATGCCTGCCCCAATAATGGTAGCAGAAATTAATAGAATTAGATGGAGAATAAGATCATATTAAACCACTCCAGAAGCTCCCCATTGACTATTTTGGGCAAAGAATATGGAATATTATACTTAAAATAATTTTTTTTTAATTGGGGGGTTTTTGTCACTAAAAAAAATCTTTGCTCTTCTCTCATCTTTCCTCATGTTTGCTGTTGCTCAAAGCACTAGAACCCAGAGGATAGCATGGTGGAATGGCTTATATTTAACAGACTATCTTTTTGATAACCTTTAATATAAAAGTATGGCTACAGCTCTCACCAGCTCTTGGACGAAGGTTTGCGAACCTGAAGTTATATTTTAGTCCAAAAAATGCATGCAGTGGTGTGTGTGTGTTTGTGCACATTATATGTACTGTGTATATTTTGCAAGTAGATAATTCACAGTTACTGAAATTGCAAGTGTTTCAAATTAAGTACACTATACTTTGCCAAGTTTTCTGTTTGTGCTACAACTTTCTTTGTACATGAAATCTGTATTGAAAAGCAATTAGCTGTACTAACAGAATTTTCATGTTTGCATAATTGAATTATTTTTCTATTACACTTTACATTCAAACAGAAAAGATAATGAAAAAACGTGTAGAATAATGTTGAGAATAAAAATGAGCTGGGAAATGACCAATATATGTATTAAAGTGAGCAGACCCAAAGTATAAATTCAAGAGGTTTTTTCAAATATGTTACAAAATCTAGCCTTACACTTGGGACTTACCAGCATGAATTTGCCCTGAGAGGGTTCTATAGTTTCTATAATTAAACTGACAACACAATTTATCAATATTTGGTTTCCAGACATATTTTGTACAATTTTTCACATAATTGTAATGTTGGAAGGTACAGCCAGTATTTTTAATTGTTCATCTGTGGAGATTTTTTTTTTAAAGCTGCTTTGGATTATCATGAGGGTGCTCTAATGGAAACAGAAGGAAACAAAAAAATTATGAAACCACTGCGAGTTTTAAACATGGAAACATGCTCTAATAAACATTTGTTTGATCAGAAGCATTTTGAGTTTTTTGCTTATCTAGATTTTAGAGGGCCAGAAATGTATTTGGTAATACTAAATATATTTTACAAAATTCAAAATGTCTTCATTAATTTTAATAAGTTGTTTCCATGAAAAGCTTTAGGGAGTGAACAAAACTAGAATGTTTTTCTATTATATGTAGTGCATGAAGGGCAAAAGCAAAGAAGGAACATGCAGTCAGCTTTCCACTATATGCTGCTAGCATTGTTAAAACATGTAACTTAGCAATTATTTGTGTTCTAGAGGAGTTATTTTGATATTTTTGTTTTAAATATTTATCTTCTAATGTAAAACATGATTGAATGGATGAGTCTGTAGTCTGTTGTTTGTACCGATGTTACTAGAATGCAAGCATTTTAAATTCAATTCCATGGCAAAAGTGGAGATGGTACAGAAGATGGAAAGGATTTCGTTCATTTGCAAAAGAACCGTAAGTTGCCAAAAAGCTTATTTTCATTAATTTCTTCTTAAATTTGTAGGCAAACATATTGTTGGCTCAGGGAAAAAAACAGAAAAAAAAGGTTGGGGTTTTTTTTTCCCCTATATCACCACATCAAGACCAAAATCTACAAGAAGACACAAATTCTTCAAAGACAAAGGTTTTGTCTGCAGAAAATCCTATAGCCCGTTCCAAATTGTCCCGATTGAAGGACCTTGCTAAAGTGCATGACTTTTCCATGACTCTTTTCCAAGTCATGTGTATGGAAACCTGGGCAGAAGAAGGAAAGACTCAGCAGAGCTGGATGTTGTCTTAGGGCAGATACTGATGACCCAGCTTTGGGAAGTGAACACAGATCTTACAGTAGAGGTACTGCTGAAATACAGTTACTTGTTGCATAAAAAACTTACAGGGTTCTCCCAGACTGAGCTCCCCACCTACAAAAAGGACTAATTAAATACAGTGTTCTCTTCTAAAAAAGGGTCTACACAAGTTGCAGTTGTACAGTCCCTTCTGTGCATGAAAGACTGGGGAGGCAGAGAGGAATTTTTATGCTAAACATTAGTTGGAGCTGTAGTTACTCCTACAAGCTAATTTTCTATATTTTTCTTTAGGAATGGGCTTGACTGGAAAATGTATCACTTGCTACTTGGGTAAAGGAATTACAGGATAAATAAATGGACAAGTTTCAAGGTCCAGGACTCGATCACAGCTGCTCCACAGCGAGCGGTCCTGACTGGTTGAGGTAACAGTCCCTCTCACAAGAGTAGGTCCAGCTAATCTTTAAAAAGGCAGGGGACTGCCACAAGTAAGTCATGCAGAATGGTTTGTGCAGCTATGCAAAAAGCAAGCAAACAACAATCACAACTAGTCCCTGCTGAGCTTCGTTAGAGCCAGCCAGCACAGGTCTGCCTGTCCCAGGACTGTCCTGCAGAAAGCCCTGGATCCAGTTCGGTGTTAAGTGACACTGTATCACTGTTTTAGTACAACTGCCCAGTAATTTGCCATGCCTTAGTATAAACTTGCTTAGAGTAACAGTTTACATGCATATTAGCCTTGGTTCTCCATAAGGACACTTTCAGCTGAATTCTTGATACAGTCCATTGGGTTCCTTAATTTCTGAACAGCAAGGCTGTGAGGCATCATCAGGACTGCAAAGCTCTCTCTTCAGCTCTATGGTGAGAAGTCTGGCAAGTCTCTCTAGTTCTAGGTGGACCAAGATGTTGGATGTGGGTGAACTTTCTTCCAATAAGGGAAGAATCTTTCACACAATCCCAATATTCTTCCCATTTCCAACATTCATTTTTCCAGGGGGGTGGATGGAAGAGGAGGCACAAAATGCATTGGCTCTCCAGGGCATAAAGCCCATTCTGAGAGATGTGGAAGAGATAACCAGAGACTGGCAGTGACTGCCCCAGCCTCTTCCACTGTTACTGCTGTGATTGCCCCTGCCATAGTCTCTCCTGACCCTGGTAATGATGGCAGCAAGAATGGGGACAGGCACCACAGGGGCAGCAGCAGCAGACAGGGTTGTCATTAAAGCACATTAATTTAAAATTCCTTTTGAAGGGAGGAATGTGGATCTTATCAAATAAAAAAACCCACAGTGAATATTGGGAGAGAGATGAACTGGTGACTCAGAGAGCAAATAAAACATCTGATCTCAAAAGTTTTTTGAAAGTGTCAAAATACTTTCCATTTTGCAATTTTCAGATGTGTTTTATGTATTTAGAAAAGGAGCCCCTTGTCTCCTGGAACTGTAACCACATGGAGCTCCTTACAAATCTACTAACTATCTCTGCTGAGATGACTACAAGGCTATGTCTAAAAAAAGAACAAAGGTCTCTCCAAGTTAAGAATTCAACATGTGACTTGTAGGGCCTTGGCCACCCCAAAACAAATGTGTCCTGTGGGAAATATGAACAGACACAGAGTTTTCAGGGAGGAGAAACGAAGGAGTGTAAATATCATTCCCCTTCTTGGAAAGATGTGATAGTCAGGATAAATATCATAATAGTTGACTAAATCTTCAAGCTAAAAGGCAACAACCTTCCTAGTATTTTAGAAAGCTCTTGGTTGAAGATTATGTGGAAGTGAGAAGCAGTAGATGAAGAACCCAGAGGATTAGGAGGCGTGTAAGTTTGTAGCATTATTATCAAAAGGAGAAACTTGCTTAGGTGCTGCTCAAATGTTTTTCTAAATAAGAGTAATAACTGTACAAAATAGTGTAGCAAACCCAAAAAATAGGATAGCAAATGCTCTGTCCTGGCTCACTGTAAAGCAGGCAGAGCTTTGCAGAGTAAGAAATCTGCAAACTGGGGTAGGCACAGACAAATGCACCCTCTGGAATACTGCAGGTGTCAGTCACCTCAGAGGAAACCACAGATAACAACTCTCTTTATTTAATCCGGAAAAAAAAGGAAATCAAATCATTGGACTAATTTGCTACACAATTAAACTGAATAATCCTCTTCCAGAGAAGAAGCAAACATTATTAAATAGCCACCATAATATTTTCTAAATGTGAGACATTTCAGGGTTTCCATTGGAGCAAAGGAGCGGCCTCCAAGTGTTACACGTAGGGCCATAGAGTTGACGATTGAGTTCAGTAAGACACTTTGGCATTCATGTGGGTTTCATTCATTATGTGGTCCCATCATCTCCAATAATTCAAACACTGTGAGGGCAGTCAGGGCAACAAGGAATTATATGCAGTAAATAATAAACAAAAGCAAAAGATACATTTGTGTGACTGTATATAATCTCATTTCTCAAACCAGATTGCACTTGTCTTTTTCAACAGGAAAGAGCAGGGTTTTAGTTACATACCTCTGATAACCTAGTACACCATGAAGCAGATGATCAATAATCCTAAACTATGATATACAAATGTTCATTATTAAAGAGAGAGGTTTGGAGCTTATCTGTCAGTAACATGTTATTAAATTGAATTGAATATGGAAAATGAGGAGAGTGTTCTGGTTTTGTGTTGTTTCATTGTTTGGGGGTTGGTTATGTTTCTTTATTATGACAATTCCCTTGAAAAGCTATCATTTAAATAAGCTGTACTGAGATGAGATGATCCAAAGCACCATGAATAATCCCATCTTGACTCTCTCTTTCAACTTAAGATATATCATTAGCACTTGCTCTTCTGTCTCACAAATTTATGACCCAAATTTATGACCCAAGTGCCTCAATAATTGCATTTTAAGCTGGAGGACACAGAGGTGGAATTCATCTGCATGGATGTACCTACAGTGCATGTGTGTCCATCTGAGCAAGAGCGATTATTTTTGTGGCCAATACAAAACTAGTTTCTGGAGACCAGGGAGTCATCATATAGAGGATACCAAGAACACTGCCCTTATCTCCATTGATATATATATACCAGAAAACAATTTATTAATTGTTTTTAATGGCAGGTAGTCAGCTAGCTCAAATTGCTGCACATGTGCTGCAGATAGCAGTCTGCAAGTACTATAGGTTTTACTGAAAGATCTCAGTAGACACCTCCACATTACTAGTTCAGGATTTTACTTTCTTTAAGGGCAACTACAAAATATCACCATTTAATAGCATCATATTGATTTGGATGGAGTTGATGATGCTGTTGCGAACCAAGGGGGCTCATATTGCTGAGATTCTGCCAGCTGGGTGTCTTTGTTAGTCATGTCACAAGAAAGGCCAAAACCAAAATGAGCCTAGAGATCAATTTACTTCCTCACACCTGGATGATACTTCTGACCTTACAAAGAGGGAAAAATCTCTGCATCTAATCTCTCTGTGTGTCCCATCTGTGCATGCTGAACCTTTCCATCTCCTTTGTCCTTAAAGGTAGATTTGTGAGAAAATCCCTAATTAGGCAGAACTCTCAAGATACTCAGATAATACAATCCTAAGGTCAATGAACGACATAGAAAGATATATCGTATTACGCAAAGAGTTAGGATGAGGGAGGAAAAAAGTCAGGATAATACGTAAAATTCTTGGTAATACTGTGTGGAGTAAAAAGGAATAATAAGGAAAAGGAGAGTGGCATGTCAGATATGTCTGCCACATACTGCAAGTCCTGTTTTCCCTGAGAAACTACTCAATTACAAAAACTTTGAAAATATAATCAGTGTAAAATTATTTGCACTGGATGTCATCAATGACTGTTTTCAGCATGATCACAAAAAATGACACAGTGATGCTGGTCATATTTCCTTAAATGGAAAGTTAAAACAATGTAATGGCTTAGTGGAAAAACCCCAGATTTGACCTCTTTGATGAAAAAGGTCCTTTTCCCACCAGAGATGTCAGGTTCATGCAATAAAAAGGAAACTAATTCTAAGGCCTCAAAGTCCTGTACCTTTTGGCCTGGTTTGGCCAGGTTTTCCTTGAGTGTAGGGAACACAGAGAGCATGAACCAGACACCCCAGAAACCACCTCAGCTCCCACTGGGTTTGGCCAGAGTAACTCTGCATGTACCAACATGACTGAGTTCCTGTGTGTATCTTTCCATTAGAGTTTTTAAATCCTGCTGAAGGCAAGGACACAAGGGAGTGAAGAAACTCAATGGACACTTGCACCTGTGTCCTTCTTCATGAACCCAGGAGGAGGGTACAGGCAGGGTTACCTGCACTGCTGCTGGGCTGGCAGCAGGGCAGAGAACTCACACTCCTGGAACTCCTGCCTCAGGTTAGCAAGCTCTGATGAACCAGCCAGGCTCAGGAACTGGGAAACAACTTACTCCCACCCTGGGAGTACGTTGGAGTACCCTCAATGAGGTCTTCCAGACCAGCAATGTGGGTACTCACTTGCCCTTGCCTCTATGGGAGGCTGGAGATAAACAGGGTCTCTTTTAGGAGACAAGTGGTTAAAATCCTTTTCCACATGCTGCTAGCTGGGATGGGAACATCTCCAAAAATAGGGGCTGAACCTCTTCAACAATGAAAAGCCAGATCATGGAGAGATAGGTCTATAAAAATGTCTTGTAGATGAGATGAGAACTAAATAGGAGTTTTTTCTGGGTTTTTTTCTGTTTTGTTTGGTTTTTTTGTTTGTTTGAGGAGTGAGGAGCACATGTAGTAGCTGAGATTCTTCTCTGTGAGCTTGTTAGCAGGAGTTGGGAAATAAAGATCCAAATCCTCAAGCTTTCATTTCAGTGAAAAAGCCAGAGCAAGCCAACATATTACTAATTAGCAGAAACACTCACAACACATGCCAGACATTTGCATTAATCAGTTATTAAAGCATAAATATTTTAAAATGCACTTTCGTGAGACTCTGTGATTTATAGGTATTACATGACAGAAAGAGGGTACTCAGTTTTCAAAATTTAATTAATTTGAAATGAAGAGCATTTGAAACTGTTCTTTCTTAGTCTTTTTATTAATCTTCTTAACTTGAAGTTCTTTTCTGTCTTGCAATCATGTACAAAGCAAAACAGAATACTTCCATACTACAGAAATATTTTCCAAGCATATGATTATTATGCTTATCTGGCCCATAAATTACAGAATAATATGCAGATTGGAGATATTGACTTCAAGAATTAAGCCATGCAAACACACCTTCAGTTAATTTACCTTTGATCTTTTGTGTAACTATGTTTGCCGTCAGAAAGGACTCATTTCTTAATTTCAGCACTTTTCAGTGAAAGCATTTGTACAAAGAAGGACGCTTGCTCACAAGACAGGCAGCCCTGTTATGTATAATGAGGCCACAGCAGCAATGGGATAAGAAATCACACTCTGTCACAAAAGGAAATGGCTGCAATTCTGTCACTTTAATAGTGGCAGAAGGAATGCGTGAAGAAAGTGGGAGAAGAAATGTGTTATTTCTATAACACTAGCTGTGACACTTCTGTATGACCCCAAGGACTAGAGAAGGCCAGCACACAATTTCTGCCCACAGCAGGCTGTATCTGCAGAGGCAGCTCTAGCTCTCTATGTTCAAAATGTTTTTCCCCATAGGTTGGTAAGTTTATTTTTTATAAAATGCTGGCACTTCAAGGACAAAATTATCTTTCCTTTGTGGTGTGCACTCTCAAGCAAAAGTAAAACTCCAGTTTTGACAACCTGACAAAGAATTATAGGGATGTGATATGTGTAATTTTCAGTTGTTCTTGGAGCTGGGCTTGAATGAGTGTCATCTGAAGCGATGCAGTAGGTAAATATATAACCAGTAGGCCAGTCTCTTGTGTAGCTACAGGGATGACAGCAGGAAAATTGATTCTTACGCACTGAACCCTGACACTCATGATAAAACTGTGTCATTGGTACAAAGAGCAGTCTTCCCTTTAGGGACTTGTCCATTTCCAATTTGACTGCCTCAGGGCAATCTTTTAAAGTTGCTTTAAAGAATCTTTTAAAGAATGCTATTTGCTATGTTACTTTTTGTTGTATTTATTCTTTTAGCCATGCCTGGCCTAAGAGCTGAATGAGTTCATGTGTTTGTCCAAATGCAGCATTTCACTTACTGGCTTCAACCTGACTCATTTTTATGAGTCTTTGCTCAGCTGCAGCTGGGAATTAATCACTGAATTCAGTGCTTTTCTCATTCATCTGAATCCAGGTGGGATCTTATAAGACATTTTGTTTACCTTATGTTTAGTGGGGGGTTCAATCCCCTAACTAAACCAATCTCACACAATCTTCTGTATTAAATCAATTGGGGATTAAAGAAAAGAGATTACAGGAGACATTCAAGGACCATGGAAATTCTCCTTGCTTCCTACTGATGACTGTCTGGAAGTTTGCTGAGGATGTCGCTTTTGGAGTGAAATTTATGGCCATGCAGAGCTGTATTGCATAGTCCCTCTACCAGCCAGGATCTACCAGGTCACATTGGCATGAGGTGATGAGGTGACACACTGCAACTGGCAGCTCACCACAGTCCCAGACAGGACATGGCAGCATTAGTGCAATTTGTAGAGATTTGTAACAGAAATATGAAGATTTATATATGAGTTAATTATGATTGAAATATTTGTGTGAAAGTTGAGAATGAAACAGCAGAACAAAGTTTAGAAGGACAGGTCAGATTAATACTCTATGTGTGTGACTTCACTCAAAGCAAGAGGAGGAACAGACTGACCTAAAGATAAGGTGACAAGAAGATGAAGAACAGGACTGGAGCCATAAAATAACCAGATGAGTAAAGCAAGAATTATGATGGCTCAGTTGACATACTAATGTGAAAGATCTCAAACAACACCCACTTCCGAAGGACATGAAGGCAAACCGGCATCAAATCTTCACAGCAAGCCCTGACATACATCTTAGTGCTGCTGAGCATACGTGTGAAAACATGTGAATGAGTAAAAATCAGTGTAGAGATTTTGCAAATTGAAATCACCTTTCCCTTCCACAAGACCTCACAGTCAATTAGCATCATAGTAATTTACTACAGATTGGCCTTGTGGAGATGCAGGAGAAAAAAGCAGAACAGAGCACTCAGTGATGAAGCAATTCTGCTTTCAGGAGGATCTCTCTCTGGGCATAGGTCACATGTGAAGGTGTAGCAAGTTGACAGGTGTCACTTCAAGGGGCTGGACACCATATCCCACTGAGTTTGCTACCTGAAATCTGAAATATTTGAAATAAAGTGTAGGAGACTTTTGAACAGTATCCGAGTTTTGTGCTGGCCTACTGAATATTAAAGGTAATGAAAGCATAACTAATGTCAAAACAGCAACAGATGCACCATACCCAATCTTATGTAAAAATAGGATTAAAACCATTTAAGACTTCAGAAATAACAAAGACACATTGTCATCAGCCTTTCCAGTAACCTGCAGCTGTTCTGTGTCAAATTTAGTTCAAGCCAGCTGAGACACAAGCCAAATTTTGATTTTGGCTATATATGTTCTAATTTTGCTGAAAGCTGGAACCATTTTGGTCCCATAACTCCAAATTTTAGTCTTCCTTTGTTGTATAATCAAACTGGAAATGTTAGCAAGCAGTCTTTTAAATTACATCAACTTCAGAATTAAAATTACTGAAAAGGGAAGAATCTGGAGATGAAGAAGAGATGGGGCAGGAAAATTTTGGGCCATGTGACTGACCAATAAATCCCTACAAGGGAAGAAGCCTCAGAGGAAATGGTCAAGGGTGATGTAATCTTGAAGCTCACGGAATAATGTAGGATGTGACTGACCACAGCTGTTGCAAAGAAAACTTTTGCAACAGGAGTCCTTGGCAAAGGAAGGTGACCTTTGTTTTACATAAACAGCTAAAAGCAGTTGAGTGGCTCAACTGGTAGTGTAAATGTTTCTCACTGAATTCATTAAAAGAGTGTAAATGTCTCCCTGAGTTAGCCAGAAGAGCATGGGGGAGTGATTATGTCGTTCAGCCTGACACGGAGTATAAAAATTAGACAACTAGCAAAAGTGTTGTGAAGAGAACAGGCTTGAGCTGCCTTCAGGCCGTAAGTTCCTTTCCAAAAACTGGGGATGCACAGCATCATGACAATGAGTATATTAAAGAGATGGATAATGGGAGCCACACAATTAAACTGTTTACTGCAATTGCTATGTATATTTTGCTAAGTCTAACTTACAGCAGTGTTGTGAATTCACCATATTTTTATTACTCTGCTAAATCAGAAATCCCTCATAACATCAATTATCTTTAAATAAGTACATTTGACATTAAAAATTTCACCTTCCATGTGTGGAATATCTAAAAGAAGCCAGTCAGGGAGTATTGGACTCTGACAGGCTATTCCTGTCTTCTTTCAGTATTGGGCTGCCCTGAGGATGCTGCTGATCTCTGAGAAAGTGAGAAGTATTATCTTGCCAAAGCTGCAGTAACTCTTCTGTGAATGCAGTCCTGCATCCTCCTTTTTCTCAATAACCTCTGTGCATGGGCCAAGTCTGAGAAATCATCAAGTGCTTGCTAATGCATATGGTATGACTTTTGAATTGATATTTTTGCCATTGTAATATTTCTTTGCAGTATAGCACCAACAACAATTATAATAGTTGTTATTAGTTGTAGTATTAGTATTTCTATTATTATACTGCAGTAAAATATTTAGAGCGTTTCTTTTCAAATTAATGACATTTAATGTTTGGGCTCCTGGGAAAACCTGGTACTGTGTATTTGGAGATTCCTCCTTCCTAAATTTTCCTGGTTGCTGTGAAAATTCCCTCTCATGAGAACACTAAAGGCAATACTTCTGTCAAAAATCTGCTGGATTACAGTCAAACCCTTATTTTCAGGTATTTCTTTTAAATTGACAAAAGAGATGGAGTGCTGCATAACTTTGATAGCAGCCTTAGCACAGCTCATTGCATGTAGTTCACTGCAGTATACCTTAGGTGAAGAGACCGAGCTTTGAAAGCCTGATCCTACACATTTCAAAACAAGAGAGATTCAAATAACATGTTTTCCTCTTCAAGGACTATAAAAGAGGCTTATGTCCCTTTCAGGCTATGTAGTATGTAATTTTTCATTCTTACCAAACAATGCAATAAACATCATGCCCCAAAGTGCTAGGAGTTTTTCAGTTCCTGTGTGTTCTCCTAATCTCAGAGAGTATTATAAAGATCTGCCAGTGCAAGGCATAGGGGCTGTTACCTTCCAGATGGGGCTCCTTTACAACCTTTTCAGTGTGGACCAACTAGAGAGAAAAGAGTATTTTAATATAGTTTTCCTAAAACTTCTCAGTCCTTCTGCCTCTAGGCCAAATTATGACTCCCATTTATACTATATCTTTGCAATATCATTAAAGTCAGCGGTCTCTTCACTTTCATTTTTCTCTTTAGTTTAAGATGTAAAACTTGGGGTAGAAATTGCTGAATTTAATCAGTTTTTATATGTATAAATCTAAGGGTATATTTACTTACCTTACATTTTTCAAAATGAGTTTCCTTTAGAAATAGCAATCTGGTAGTCCTAGTTGAACCAGCACTGTTTGACAAATTACAAATGCCTTGAAAGCAAGTCATAAGACACTACAGAACTCTCCTCTACTCTCTGCTGTAAGGATATTTATAGCTAGAAATAAAAAATGCATGCACAAAAAGAAGATATAAATGGCGAATGATAAACAAGTGCTCAAGAGTTGAAAGTCAGTAGAAATTTTTAGATGACCCCAAATGATTTCCCATTCTTTAAAAGAACACTCTGTCTACTTTATGACTTGACCAAGGTAAGACAAAATAAAGAATGAGGCAAGCACTTTTATTGCATGTGTCAAAAACTGGGAAGGAATGTGTGTGAACTTTTAGGGAGTTTTTCTATTAAGAATTAATATCTCTTAGTTAAAATATGTCAGTCATGGGGTACGGTAGAAATTTACAGCCTACAGATATCTGCCTGGGAGGGATGTAAGTGGGAAACTTCACTGCTGGTACAAAAACACTAAAACCTTGAATTTGGAGGCCTCTATGCTCTCGTGCTGCTTTTGTTAACAGGAATAAATAGATACTCCCTATGTTGTTTGCAGTGTAGAGTGGCAATATGAACCAGGGATCCATTGGTCTTGCAGCATCTGACAACTCTCAGACCCTGGGAAGGCTCAGAGATAGACATTTGTGTACATGGGAAAACTACAATACCTAGTGCACGTATAAGCTTGAGACTTACAAAGATTTAAATATTTAATAGCTAAGTGCTTGATTCAGAGATCCTTTCCCTTCTGTAAGAAAGGTAGCGCAGCAGGAAAGAAAAGCTCAATGCCAGGTTGTCTCCTGTCTTCTGCAATTAGTGACATGGAAATGGAAAGCAGAAGGAAGGGAAGGAGGGACTCTTGTTGCCACAGCAGTACAGGCAAAGGGAAGAGAAGCAGTAGAAGGATGCAGCCTTGAAAGGGCACTGACTTCCCCTGTGTCAAGTGTGCCAAATGTTGGGGTGAAGTGGATATGAATAGTCTGTTATGTGTGTTTTAAGGTCCTGTTACCTTAAATCAGTGCAATTTCCTGGTACTGTATAGCACTGACCTGAGGAGACCCTGGTGGGCAGTGCTGTGCCCAGCTGAATTGGTAGGGGCTGACCTGCTGCCTCTGGAGGATCTCACAGTCCGGGGAGTCCTAGTTCCAGTCTGAGACCATCTTCTGCCTTCTACTACCCAGCTGAAGCTGGGTCCTGGTGCAGTACCAAAACATTTGAGGCAGGGGCTAGTGGGAGCAAGATGGTTATGTCCTTCTTGGGTTTTCCTCAGTAAAACTGGGTCTTTTGTGCAAAACTGGGTCTTTTGGGCACTCACCAGCAAATTACTCAGGATAGAGGTATCATGAAGCAAGTCACTGGGAAGCAAGTGAAGACCTAAGAATTACCTGCTCTGTTGACTATTGGCACACCAACTGTGAGTGAATCAAGTGGTTAAGAGCTGGAGATCTGCACAGGTGTGGAAGAGGGGAAAAAATCCCACATGCCAATGCTTTGCAACAGCAGGTTGTGTGGCTGGTGGCTCACTGCAGAGGTAAGTGAAGCTTACATGGCCCCTGGTTAACAGAAGCAGCCTTCGGGCTATGAGATGATATTCTTCTCAGGGTCCTCACTTGAGTGAAGAGCCTTGAGGGAAACCATCCAAATCAGTATGAGACTTCAAGAGGAATTAATCTGCTTTTGAAGCTGAAGATCTAAGCAAACCTAAAAGCCCTGCTCTTTTTAGCTCACTACTGTGTTTATTGGTTTTGGTTGGGGTTTTTTTAGCTGAATTTGTTCTTTTATGATAAATATTAGATTAACTGACTCTCCCTGATTTCTTGGGTCATGACTGGTAATAGGAAGAAGACTGCAGCACAAACATGAACTTTGCAAACTCTTACCATTAGTTTTCCCTCTACTCTTCACCCTAGGGACAGTTCATCTCTGACCTATAAGCATGGTTCTCAGCAGACAGCTAATCTGTTCTATAAACAAACTGATTTCTATTCCCTTGGGAAAAAAAACCAAATAAATTTACAGTCTATTAAATCAGTGTTCCAATCCTAAGCAGAAGCAAACAGACAACATTTGGCATATGGGTTGCTTTTCTTTTATGATCTCATGAGGACACCTCTGCAAATCATCAGCTGTTTCAAGGAAAGGCCATGCACCTTTCCTCTTTCCCATGAAGGAGAATGAAAGAGTTAAATTTGCTGTTTGAGACTCCAGGAGAGTTACAGCTTAGGACTGCATTTATATCTATTCTAGTCAGTGGGAATGTTAGAAAGGAGCAAGAAAAAGGTGCATGAGTAGTACTTTTCTCATAAATAAAATCTATGATTTACTCCCACTGAATGACTGGCAGTAGAATAATTATTTTATCATTTACTACAGTAACCAATCTCCTGCTCTGAAGTCCTCACTAGCTACAAGGACTTGTAAATTCTATTTTGATCTGGAGCCTGGAATTCATCCTCACATTCTGCCACCTACCCAAGTACTACAAAATGAGGCAGTGGAGTCCCTTGTAGGTGAAGCATGTCAGATAATCCCCTTCAAGTCATTCTTGGCACTCCACCAGCTATTTGGCTTTCAAGGCTGTAGGCACCCCACAGTTTCTAGGAAGGTTCAGAGGTACTAGATGTATGGTGCACATTCTGTGAACTGTTTCCACCCCCCTCACCAACTACAGTGGTTTCCATGACCATATATATTCCCCTGAATACAATATGATCAGACTGTTACATTATTGATGTAATATTTGATATAAGATTGAGTCTGCTGAACTAGATGAGCTGATTTTCTCATACAGAGAACTTTTCTGATTTTATGTTTTAGGCCTATTGCTACGCTGTACTATTGACAGACAACCATACTACTAAATGAGTTCAATTCATAGAAAAGTCTGTGTAAAAAAAAAAAAGAAAGGTCATATTTTTCTAATGCTATTTTGGCAAATATTCGCTAAATGTAGAAAAAATACTCCATGGAAGATGGTGAATCACCACATACTTATTATTATCTGTATTGTAACCTAAGAGGTTTAACCTAGTACCTAGCAACTACTGTAGTGGACCCCACACCCAGCACTGTGTTTCTCACCCATGAGGAGCGTTAGACACAGATTCAGACCTCCCAGTACAGAAGAGTGATTGCAGAACTCTAGATCTTCCCAGGAAGTGATGGGGTGGGACCTTTAGTTTGATTGCGAACAGACTTTGCCCAGAAAATGGCTTAATGATGGCTCAGGTTTCAGCACTACTCTGAAAAGTGCCAAGCCCGTGTTGTACGTTTCTGGGAAGTGGGCAACATGAACAGGGGGGAACAGATTTCTGCACTATACTGCCAAGATCCTGGATGCTTGATTCACTTTCTAGGATACGTTGCAAACAAATGTACTTCTTTAGGGAAATGTTGTGGAAGACAGCTTTTGCCCAGCCACTGGAGATGACAGAAGTAAATCATAGACAACCATAGATATGAACCAGTCTGCAGATTCAGATGATCAACTTAAAGAGGTGGGTCTGAGCACCGAGACAGAGCAGAGTAGATGAGGTGATTCTGAGCATCTAGAGACGTGCTAAAAGTTTTGAGCCATGAGTTATGAGCTGTACAGCCAGCTGCCGATCAAATATTCCTTGCATGGAGAAAACTTTTGGCCTGTAGTATGGAACATGCATTGAAAGGAGCTAGTGACAGGCCAGTCAAATCCCAGTTTAAACCAGTGTCCCTGAAGCTGTAGACTTTGTAGTTCTCTAAACCCAAATCATTATCTTAACCCTAATGGCTGCGAGGAGGTGAGGCAGAGGTCACCAACACAATAGGTGACCCAGATTAGAAGGGTGGCTGCAGGGCCATGCGCACATTGGCATGACTTTTGCAAGCCAGAGTCCCTGGAGCTGTCAGCTTTGTGGTTCTCTGGACACTAACCCTAACCACAACAGCAAGGGTTGAGGATGTGGTCCACAGGATCCTGAATGGCCCAGGTTTAAAATATGTGAAAGGAGTGATGTTGGTACTTGCTTTCCTCAGCACGACTTTTCCAACCTTAGTGTCCCTGGAGCTGTAGGCTTTGTGGTCCAAGGAACCCTAAGCATAAAATGAACCAACCCTAGGATCTGAGGCTGATGTCCCCAGCACAATGGGTGGCCCAGATTAGAAAGGTGTGGAAGGGGTAATGTATGTGCAGCGCTGTGATCTCCCTGACATGTCTTTCCCAGATCTTTTGTCCTTGGAAATTGAGTCTTGAAAGAGTTGCTATATGTTCCTCTCCATTCTCATATTAATAAAGCTTGTACTTTATTCTAAGTTACCTCTCAAAGAATGGGAAAATATCTTAGCAATTCAACACTTTGTGAATTTACCCTGCTCTCACAGCCATGGAAATGCACTTTCTTCCTGGCAGAAGGTCCTATATTTTCCTTTTTCTTTGGGAAATATGTATCTTCAAGCTGCATCCAGCTGGTAGAGATGCAAAATATTGTTTTCTGAAAAGTGTATTTTTACGTTTTCTATTATAAATGCCATTGGTTGTAGATTTTAAACAATCTACAGCCATAAGCTGTGCTGATCCAAATTCCTGGACTGCTTTTCTGTGATTGTATAGTTACACATCTTCTTCTGTCCTGTTTTCACCACACTGTGGTGAAGTGAAAAAATAGGTTTCCATTCAAAGTGCCAATTACATGGGAAGAAAAGGGCCCCATCAGAAGCATGGCTTTGCTCAGAACTCCAAAGTTAACTGGGAGGGACACAGATTTCTTGGTCTAATACTGTATTTCTTGGTTTTGTTTACAAAATATATGATTGTGTAATGTTGCAGTAACAAGTTTCTTCACCAGGTTTCAGTTTTTAATACAAGGCAGATTGGCACTATTCAAAGAAGCGCTTCAAAGATGAAAAGAAATCATCACTTTTATCCTTTTTTATCTTCTTAACAAATACTGAATTCTTCTTTTTCATCAAAAGGCAGTCAACTCCAAACAGCCAATAGTATCTAAAATTGTACACTGTGGCAATCACAGAATCACAGAGAATCATGGGAATTATATGCCAGAACTCTGTTCCTATATGTCTTAACAAAACTGAACAGATACTCTCTCCCCTGAAATTACCAGGATTTTTTCTTGTTATTATTTTGTTGTGTTTTAGCCTCATGGCAAAACAAATAAATAAGATGGTCATGTTGTTCTTATTGCTTCACATAATGGCAAATATTGTAACTCAGTGCTTTAGGATCTTTAATTTGGAACATAAAATAAGAGTGGTGGTACAGCAAGAAAAGCTTAACACTATTTTAGCAGTTTCTTTCATGTTTTGTATTTTTGACCATGCAAGAGTTTTTTAACTCAAGTTCATCAGTTGTCTGAGCTGCACTTACATATCTGTGGATCAACAATATAGTCTATGAGTAGGACCTTCCTGCAGCTGTTCAAGTTAGTCCATCTGGCATGCAAACAGAACTAGGACTTGAATTTGTAAACAGATTACTTCTCTATCATGTCTGAATAAATGCAAAGTTCTCTCTCCAAGGAACATTTTTTTTTGATACAGAGCTACATAATGCTGTTCACTGTGCAGAGTATTAAAAAAGTTTGGGATATATGATGTTTTCAGATCTATCTGTAAATACTGGTACAACAAATCCAGAGCATCTTCTCTTGGTCTGATCATCCCAATTTCTTATGCAACCAGATTTTCTTCTTCAGCAGTTTCTAAAAGAAATGTGAGGGAGTGAGAAAGGGTGATGTTCATTTCCCCAGGGAGCCATTGGGACACAGCCAGGTTGAGTACCCACATGTGGGAGCTGAGTGATACTCTCACATCACATAGTAGAGCCATTGCCACCAATAGCCTATTCTGTACTTTTGTCTTTTTAACCTACAAATCATTTGCTTTTCAAGACTCTCAGTCAACAGCTTTTACTTGGAGTTCTCAGAAAACTTCTCATTTTCTTTGCAAAAATTGTTCTCTCTCAAACCCTGAATTATTTGCATATCCCACCTGTCAAGCAAGCAAGTCTACTTCAGAGTTTTTTCCCTGCTGGAGAAGAAAAACATTTTCCATTTTCATGTGCATTTCTTTTGGCCAGTGTAAAAAAGTGTCTTGTGGGGTGCAGAAGTGGTGACGCATTTAGGACAGCATTTGGCAACTCTGGATGACAGTTTTCATGTTTTGCAAAAGTAAAAGCAAGGCATATCTGCACCTTCTAGCATGCAGCACATAATGTCCTTTCCTTCAGCTTATGAGCCTCTGAAATCAGGCTGTGGATGCTCTCTTAGCTGACTGCTGTCTTCCTGATCCCTTTGCCTGTTGGTGTGACTGTGGACTGGAGTGTCTCTGAATGCTTACAGCAGAACTTCCAGATATTGTTCAGCAGCAGAATTAAAAGATGTAGCAGTGGTTTTTATTCTCTGGCATGTTCTTGGGCACGCGTGTGTGTGTGGTGTGAGTGCAGGATGTAGGTGTGTATACAGAGACATGTGAAGCTTATCAGTATAGTAAAGCTCAATGGACTCCAGTGTTGCCAGAACTGCAGCGATTATCACACTTCACAGAAGTGGCCCACAAATAACAAAACATATTAAATAGAATATTACAAACCTTCCCACTGTAAAGAAAATGTTCTCAACTCTTTGTATTATTCATCACCCAGTCTTCAACAAAAATGGGAATGTAAAACCTTTGAACAAAATGTTCTATCAGTTAATAAACTGATTAAATATTACCCGTATCAGTTCAATTTATTGTAATTTTTCAGGTAGCTTGAAGATGCATGAAAATGCTTGATAGTTTAAAACATAATAGCAAAATGGTGTTTCCTGTGAAGTCTATTATGGAGAAATTTATCTGTCCTGCATGATTTACAAAAGATCACTGGCTTTCACCATTATGCAGACAATTCTATACACAAGACACAAACCCCAGCTATTAGAAGGCATATTTACAGGTACACAATAATCTGTATTTACCTCATGTTTGTAATTGCCACCCAGTCCAAGAAGCCAAGGACTTTTTAGATTAAAAAAAAAAAGTTTAATTAGGATATTTTTATGTTTTTATTTCATTGAAATGAAATTAAACCTTAACTTTATAGATCACATTATCCTTTCCACCAAATGCAACTTGAAAAAGAACCATTTTGCAATGTAATGAACCTATGATAATGTAATGAACCTTCCTCCAAAAACACTCTTACACTAGCAGTCAACTGAATTTTTTTCCTTTTTCTTTCAAACCTTATGTTTCCATTTCTACACTTTCTAACAGAAAACATGAAAACACAGTTTTTGGAAATGAGCCTCACGTTCTATTCAGCTGTATGAACTATTCAGTTGTGAGACAGGATTTTCACTGTCATCGTAAGAGCTTGAATCTTTATTTAAGGAAGGAAAATTGAGGTGCTTGGAATCACAGGTGTCCTGAACATCTGGCAAAGAAAATCAGCAATTGATGGCAACAACACACTCTATGTTAAAAACGTAGTTAAGTGGTGCAGCTGGCAGTACTGCAGCTGTTTCCTAATCACCCCTGCTAGTTACCTGGGGGGATTGCTGTGTGCTTTGGAACCACACCACAAAGCTCACATGAGCATCCTAACATGCAGTGGCTCTTAGAACTGTCTTTACATTTCCAATAAGCAGAAGACAAACTAAAAAATACCCCTGCTTGGTTTCCGTAACAGTACAAGACACTTTCCCATTAGCCCTGAATGCGGATTCAAAGCATTTTCAGATGAATTTAAAATGACAATTTAGATTGGCTATTTGTAGTGGTTTGGTCCAAGATACTTACTACTGTTTACCTTCTGTGAGATAAGAAATAGGAGAAACGCAAAGCAGGCACCAAACTAGAAAGAATATAAAGAAGTTTATTAACAGACCTAAAAGGAGGGGAAAAAAAATTATACCACCCCTTCAGAACTCTCCTCCTCCCCCCACCTTCCTCCCTTCTCCCACTGACAATGTTCAAAGACAACCCTTAAGATGTTCAGTCTGTTTACCACTTCCATAATAACCTTGTTCAGTCCATTTAGAAAGAGAAGTCTCTCTGCTCATGCCATGAAAACATTATCACAATGAGACAGCCGCCCACTTCCAAATATTGTTCAGTCCATTTAGGAAGAGGAGTCTCTCTGCTCTCATGTGAGTCCCTTCCCCCGACTTGCAGCTTTTTCCACAACTGCTTTCGAGGGTCCACTCTTGAAGTTTTTTGGGGTACAATGTTAAGGTTGAGCCATTCAGAAACAAAAGTTCCCTTCACCCATCTCTGGGAGCATTTCATCTCTAAGAACAGAGGCCCTCCTCCTTCCCTGGGAGCAAAGGGTCTTCCTCATCTTCATCTTTAGGACTATCTCTGGGAGCTTCTCTAGGAACTGAGGTTTTCTCCTTTACCATTTGGAGCAAAAGTCCTCATCGCTTCCATCTCTCCCTGTTCAAACTTCTCATGAAATTACAGCTGCGTCAGCATCTGCCTATCTCAGCGCAGGTGCTTTTGCTAACAAGTTGAACACTCCACCCCCCATATCTTCATGAAATTACAACGGGATGCTCTGATATATCATAGCTTCACAACAGAATTTCAGCTTTAAGCATCTCCTCTTTCTCTTCCCTCAGGTTTTCAGCTCTTCATAACAATAAAAGGGTTAATCACACCTCGGCCTTGCAGCTGGAATGTCGCTTATTGAAGTGGAGCATGGGGAGAGCCGAGCTGCTCCGGCTGCCCACAGCAAGGCAGTTGGGGGGGGGGGCGGGGGGGTGGAACAGGGCCCATCGGCTCCAGGATAGCCGTGGCCTGCTGGCCCCCACATGGGCCCCACAGCCACCTGTCCAGCGCTGGAAACGAGAGAGAGAGAGCTGTGAGGGTTTGTCTATTCTTAAGTGTGTGTCACAGAGGCGGTCACAACTTTAAGTGGCTTAAAGAATTGTCCATATTCAAACTGGCCAGCTGATAGGTTCTATCAGGTCCCAGAGGAAGCTGTAAGCACCCCTTACCAAGGACATCCCTTCCAGGACTATGCTTGCTAACCTATGACACTATTGATGAGATCTCTTTAAATTGTCACAAGCATTAATTTGAGTCCCCTGTTTCTCATATGCTTACAGTTTTCAGCTTTTATTTCCAAACAGAATTTTAATTTTTATCAGAGTTCTCCTACAAACATTTCAGTTCTTACTTCTGAAAAGTCCTTTCTGCACTGAAATTCCTTCATGTTATGCACACCTCTTCATTGGTAAGTTACTCCTTTTCAACATCCATCCACACATTTTATTAAGGCTGCATGCACAGTTTTGTGTTTGCTATGTGCTTTAAGAACTTATACAATGTTGCAATATTCTACCTATATTCTTCACATACATAAGGGCCTTGATTTAAAATATATTATCAGAGTTGAGTTGATACAAATTATATAGAATAATTTCTGTCAGACTTTAAATTCTCAGACATTTATTAAACCTACAGAAAACCTTCATGCAGCTACCCCAGTAACAAAAATATAAATAGCCATACAGTAGATGTTTCCAAGTGATGATGTATTACTGTGGACATTCTTTATTATGTTACATGAATTCCTCACTACCTGCCAATTTTTAATTTTTATAAACAGCTCTTTGATTTAGAAATGTGCTTCCATCTATGTCACAAAGCATTCATTCTTCGCACTGTACTGAGGGGTTATCAGCCTTCTGGGTTACATACATTAAAAACCATGAGAATTTTATAGACTCTTACACTATATTTGATAGAGAAATGCCATACACTAGACATTTTGGGGCCAAGCAGACAGGGTGTAGTGCAACTGACAACTGCAGTAATAACAAATGGGCTGTTCAAGTAGGCATTTTTGTGTGAGGTGGAGACCATTATGGTTCGTACTGGTGCTGACTCAAAGATACGTAACCCTTGGGTAGGAACACCCCCGCTACAACTGTTACAGTCTCTCTTGCAATGATTAACACTGAATGTCTGGGAGACAGAAGTGTAAGTCAGCCTTTGCTGGTTACAAAGGCAATAAGCTCCTAAAGACAAATAACATTTATTATCATTAAGATACTGCCTACAGAGCGTTATATTAGCTCTGGAAAAACAAGCTGGCACTCTGTCCTCTATGTCTATTAAACTCACTGTCAAGGGTTTATGTTGCTGTTGTACCAGGGACAGCGAGAAAAGCGGCATAGACTCCAGTCGAGAGGAAGGGGCTTTTTTTATTAATTTCCAAACTCATTTATATAACCTGGTTCACTTGAATGGCATAAGGGTATTTGACCTTTGACCATCCACCTCTTAGAATGATTGGTTAAACCCTAAAACACCCATTTCAAAATATTTCTCCAGTCAGTGACATAACAAACTGCATAACAAACTGCAGCTGCAAGATGAAAGTATTGGTTTACTGTTCCCAGCCAGCGTGCATGTGAAAGCAAGACTTTCACATGGATGCTGGCAGAAAGCTGGAAAATTTCTCTGCGATCAAGCTTTCAGCATCCACAGGTTTAACTCTCTTTGTCTGTGTAATTCACTGCCAAGGAGCCTCCAAAAACACTCATTCAAATTTGAAGACGTATTGAACTAGAAATATCAGTAATTACTTTATTTGTAGTTTGTTCTAGTCCTCAACACAGCTGCCTGTTTCTTGCAGAATACTTCAGCTGGCTGTGTCAGTCCATCCAGAATCCATTGTCATGATTTTGGTTCCGCAGACAGTTTTCTGTACCAGTAGGGACCGTTTTCCTCAGCAAAAAATTAAGAGGTTCTGGGGCTCACAGGCACCTTGGCACCTGCTTTCCCCTTTAGATCTGAGGCTGAAGCATCCTTAGGTAACACATAGGATGTTCCTCAAGCATGAGTTTAGGAATCGAGCTGAGTTTTATCTGAGTTTAGTTTACCTGCCTGTCTACCCCATGGGGTCCATATAAATGAAAACATACAGACTTTGTTTCCGGACAAAATTGTGGTTTTACACAGAAAGATGAATCTTGGGGTGAAGATAATTAAAACCCCATTTTGCCACCAGGAAGAGTCTGAAAACTCACACCCATTCTCTCTGGGTCTCCCACAGTCACTGGTAGGAGCAGGAGTTCTGAGAAGTGGTGATGGTGCTGGGGAAGGCCCATGTATCCATCATCATGCATGTTTCTTGGACTCAGTCTTTGCACTGATTATGACCCTGTTGAGGGTTGGTTTGCTACCCAGTTGAGGTGGTTGGTTTGGGGCCAAATAACGCTGGAAGAACAAAGACAAGAAGACTGGAAGAACAAAGTGGCCCTGAAGGAACACCTTGATCTGTGTCAGTATTTGGACACTATGAAGAAGACTTGTGTTTGTCTCAGTGCTCAAAAGGAAAAAAACAAAACAAAAACCCCACAAAAAATTCACCAAACCAAATCAAACCAAACAAATCACAGAATAAAGCAAGAGATACTGTGTTTTCTCAGAAACTGCCTCCCTTGCCTCCAGAAGGCCCAGCTCGTCATTACACTGGCACCACACTTGTGGACACGTGCTACTACTGCAAAGCTCTTGTGCTTCTGAAATATATTTTATCCTTTGGAGTAAAATCATTTTTAAAAACATATTTATCCTATGGGATAAAATAATCCAGGGTTTTGGAAATGCCAGTTGCCACCTGACTTGCCTGTGACAGGCAGCGGGTTGGTAGCTTTTCAGGCATGGATCTTGTGAGGGGTAGGAGGCAGGTGACACCTGCCATCGACGGCCCTCCACACAGCTGACCGAGGAGGCAAGGGATGCTGAGGGGGGAGAAAGCTCCAAAGAAAATTAAGCAGCTCCTTCTCTCCCCAGTCACGGAGCTTGGGCCAGCAATCTCCCAGGAGCGAGGCCTCACACTATGACGGGCCTCAGCAGCAGCAGTGGCAGCCACCCCACACTGGAGCAAAAACCAGAGCCATTGGTTTCCAGGGGTGTTATTCAAAAACACTGTGGGGGGCTGGCTTTCCAAACAAAGATCTTCCTAATAAACTAAGAAAGCTACTCTTCATCCGTAGCATTTTCCAGGCACAGCTGAAATCACAATGATCCCTAATGTTTATGTCACATGGCACATGCTCACTCTACCATATTCAGATGTGCATGGAACCATGATTTTGGATATCCGTACAGTAACTGTCCACTCCCTGTAGTCTTTATGTATCTCACAAACAGCACATGTAAATAACATATTGATCTCATCCTGCCCACTACCACCCAACAAGAAATCTATCCAGCATGAGCCATTTATGAATTACCTTTCTATCTAAGGCTTGTCTTCCTTAGATTTCTATTATTGGCACTATCTTTACAAGAGAGAATTATAGGCTACCTAATGTCAAAGCCTGATCCTTTAAGATCAAAGTATTTTCTTATTTCACTAAAATTTATCAAAATTAGTTACTGATCACTGAAAGCTCTTGAAAGTTTAAGAATTATCAATCTATTGCAATTAAACTCCAGCTGGCTGCTTAGAATTTAGAAAAATGGTACCTGTTTCAGAATATATATTGTAACTAACTGATTCACAGGGGCTTTTTCACACCGTTTCAAGTGGCTGGTCTTGCCAAATGCTGCACCAGCCTTTCTGTGGAACTGCAGGTATGTCAAATACCGCTTTCTGGTGGAATAGATGTTTTATTGATTGATATATGTTCTATACGTCTGAGATCTTATTTCCCGTAGTTCCCATTTACTCTTGATATTATCCAAATATTGATTTAAATTATGCACTGCAATAAGTACAACAATAGACCCGAGGCTGGGAACATCTGATTCACCAATCAATTAGATATCTCTGCATTTTACAGCTGGGGAGAGAGACATGCAACTAACACAAAAGGACATCTCAGTGTATGCTGATAAATGTGTGAGCATTGCCAAATAACTAATTATTTTATCAATTTATGAAGCATAAACTGAGGAATGAATTCTTGATATTTGAGCAATTACTGATCAAGTTCAAAGAGAACATGCAGAAATTTCCTAGGGTGCTGCTTTTCCTTTCTTGATTCCTTATGTTAAGAGGCTGTCTTTGCAGATGTGGGTGAGTCAGAGAGATTTTTTCAACAGCTAAAGATTTTTTTTTTACATGGACACTGAACGTGTCTGGGCTGCTTTAAAACCAAAAGCTAATGATGTTGAAATCAGTAGGTTTAGAAAGTGGGTTAAACCACACCACTCGCTGCCCCCTTGAGCACTCCCTTGCTCAGCCATGTCATAGGAGCAGAACATTAGACAGATACAGGTTCCAGCTACTTCAGCATCCTGTTCTGGTCAGTAGCAAAGGCAGGTGACTAAGATAAGCAGAAGAGCAGGCAAACATGTATTGATCTCTTCCCAATGTGATCCCACATTGCTTCCACTGATCTGTAGCTCACAGGCCTCTTCACTTGGTCTCATTACAATGATTTAACCTCTTGTCTACACCTTTTGTTTCCTGCTAACGTGGTCATGTTCATCAACGCACCTGGCTCATTTCAGCTTGCTACCCCTGCCAGGTGACACTCACACAGCCTAATAAGCAAACAGTAGCAGGAAGAGGACAAGGAGGAAGGGGAAGGAGGAAAAGGCCGCGTAACATAATGAGGAAAAGTTCTCAACTCATAATTGTTCATTCAGAGGCCCTGAAACAGGATTTAAATATTAAAGCTCATTACAATGATACTGGTAGAAAGCTGTTCCACCAAAATCCTGCTCCCAAAGGAGTCTTGTGATGAATTACAGGGAAAAGTGCACTGATTCATCTTCATGTTCTTGTTCCACTTCCAAATCATCAAAATAATTATTACTGAAGCAAAATGCTAAAAAAAATTTGGAGGGGGCTATAGAGAAGAATTATGTGCAAACTATGATGAACAGAAAGAAATAGTGGTATTTAGTTAAAGGGTTATAGTTTGCCTGTCTCTAGACTACTTACTGACATGCTTCTTTTCAACTAAAAACATACTTTCTTTCATATGGATTAGTAATAATCTTTTATTTCTGTCTGCTTATAAAATAATTATATAAACACAAGCAAAAGGAATGATGTTTTAAGTGATATTTCTTTGTTAATTTATAGACTGCTTTATTTGTCCATGATGCACACTGAGATAAGGCTCACAGTTGATTTGGAGATGCTATACCTAAATCCAAGAGTGGTCTCAACAAGAAACTGAAATAGCAGATCTTTTCTGCTTACATGTATTCCTTTTCACTGAGTTTTTTAAAGATCATGAAACAGCTATTGCCGATTACAGTAACTATTGCTCTTACATTGTAATTTTGGCAAGACATGGTAGGGAGCCCATGGCTAAATAGTGGAAGGCACATATCTGACTTGACACAAAGAAAAAAAAGACTTTCCCTACCATTTCTTAATAACTATGTGACCCCAATTTAGCAATATTTGGAATAAAATTATTTGGTGTTTTTGTTTGTAAATTCTCCCCTCTTCTTTACACAAACAATCCTCAGGCCAAAAATGTTTTGCTGCTTAAAGAAGAGCAAACAGAATCTAAGACTGTGGCCTGGAATAATTGCGTCAGTCAGCAGGGAATAGACTCCTTCCACTCTTCCCTCTTGAGATTGCCCTTAAAAGCTGCTTATAGTCCTAACCACTTAAGTAGAAGAAAGATGTAAGTACCCAGAAAGTAATGGAAAGAGCAACAGGGATTAAGGGGCTGCAGAGATTAATTTACAAAGGACTATTTTTAAAGCATTGCACTTCATAGACATGGTTTCATCCTCTGTGGAAGTTCTCTACATCACCACCCTGTAGTCACCTAGGGAAAGCCACTTCTCTTGCCATAATCTGTAACCTGTATGTGATCCTCCCATCAGTTTTGGTGGGGTTTTTTGGGTTTTTTTTGTTTGTTTTGTGGGGTTCTTCTTGGTTTTGTTTTTAGTTGGGTTTTTTTTGGTTTAGTATGGGTTGGGTTTTTTGTTTGTTTGGGTGTTTTGGGGGTTTGTTTTTGTTTGGGTTTTGTTTGATTGTTGTTTTGCTGTTGGGTTTTTTTGTTGTTTTTTTTTTTGCTTTGCTGCATCTCTGAAGTGTATAGTATTTGTAGGTCCTGAACTTCAAGGTGAGTGACAAACAGCTGGAGCCACAGGGCAAAGTTCACATATGAAAATATGAAAATGTGCCTGACTACCTCAGAAACTCCTGGCACAGAGATACATTTGACTGTGATGCAGCCTCCCAAAGGAAGCAGTGCAAATTTTGTAATTCAAAGTATTTTAAATAAGACCAGACAATGCTTGAAGGGAGGTACTCCAGCTATTTATATTGTGAAATATCCTTCACAGCCTGGTCTCAGAGTGCTGAACCAATAACTACAAAATAAAATTATCAGTGCTTATTCTTTAGGGAATCAGTATTTCTTTACTCTTCTCTTAAGTGCCAAGATACAGACTGAGGAGTGAATTTCGTATCTTAATTCACAGCACAGGGTTGCCATATGCCCCTGTCTCCAACTGACCTGAGTTAATAACTGAGGCAAAGCAAACACAGCACCCTGCCGCTTCAGACCTTAATGCACTGCCCTCAGGAACATAACCGAAGAGCAGGTTAGTGGAGACTGCAGACATGGCTCAGGATGTTAAATGTGAATGAAGCGAACTGTGAAATCAGTATGTAATCTGATGGCAAACCAGTGAAAAAACAGCAGGACTAATGGTACAAATCTGGTAAAAGAGGAACTGTTGTATTTTGACTGAAGATGCATCTAAGATACACTGCAAAGCAGAAATATTATAAATAAGCATTACCTGTACCACAAACCCTGAAGGAGTTCTTTATAGGGTTATTGCTCTTTTTTGGGAAATTACCTCAGCACTGTGTGGTTTTGTAGGCAGTAAAAGAAGGCACTTTTTAGAAATGGACCTATGCATCAAAAATCTGAAAATCATAAGCCAAACAACCCAAACATTTTGTTCTTCGTGATATAGGCAGTAACACATGATTGAACTATGGGACAAGAGACCACCTGGCCTGACTTTTTTGTTTATTTGACTGGCATAATGAATCTACTCTTTGATTTTAACCAGTACCACTTCAGGTACATGTTTTTTTGAAAGGAAGGATCACAAAGTGAATTCTCATTGGAACACAAGGTGAATTCTTCAGACTCGGCTTTTAAATCAGTTACTATCAGTGGATAGTCTGCAATAGGCAGTGTCCAACATGCAGAGGCTTAGTGAAGACACCATGATTACAAGTAACCAGAGTTGGTCACTCTTTAGAAGTATTAAAACTATACAAAGAGCTATACAAAAACATTGTTTCTGTACTTCGGTACTGGTGCTGTTCTTCAGGTTCTGATTTTCTTTTGCTTTTCCTCGTGAAGAAGACTGAGACCAAACTGAGGAGAAAAGAGCAGAGTGAGGAAGTGCAGTAGGTTTTGCTGTTCTTGCAAACTCATGCTGCTGCACATTTTATGATCATCTTATAATTTTGCTCCATCCAGGACTGCATTCCCAGAATGGTAACTAAAAGAAGAGAGAAACAGAGCATAGGTGGCAGCCGATGCCTCCATAAGCTTTACTTCTGTGACTCTGGTCATTGACAATATTTACAATAACATATAACAAAAATTGTTGATACTAAAAGCATGAAAGACTGAAATGGGCAACCCCAGGAGAAGCTCTTTCTGTTCAGCTTTTCAAAGAGCACTTTAAAAAATCACAGACGAACTTCTACCCTGCTGATGACAAGCAAGAAAAGTCAAGAAAATCAGCTACTGTCTTGCCAGACAAGGAAATCTCTCTCACCTCAGTCTTCAGACCTTGACTGTTGGCTGAGCTGATTCCACTCCCTGTGGTAGCACGGTTTTGCACCAAGCTCTGCTTTAGCACCAAGCTCTGCTTTAGCACCAAGCTCTGCTTTAGCACAGTTTAAACAGGCAGTGACCCATCTGGATCTTGAGAATTCATTGCAACTATTGTCATGCTTTAACTCTGGCTGACAACCAGGTACCGACAGCTTCTCACTCACCACCGCCCCCTTCTCCCCACCCCGGGAATGGGGGAATGGGGAGAGAACCAGAAGAGTAAAAGTAAGAAAACTCTTGGAATGAGATAGAGACAGTTTAACAGGTAAAGCAAATGCCACACATGCAAGCAAAGCAAAACAAGGAATTAGTTCATCACTTCCCATGGATAGGCAGGTGTTCAGCCATCTCCAGGAAGGCAGGGCTCCATCTTATTTGACAGCTGCTTGGGAAAATAAACACCATCACTCCAAACATGCCCCCTTTCCTTCCCCTTCCCCCAGGTTTTATTGCTATGCATAACACCATATGGCATGGATTATCCTTTGGTCAGTTGGGGTAAGCTGGCCAGCTGTATCCCTTCTCAAATTCCTGTGCCCCCTCAGTGTCCTCACTAGTGAGGTGGTGTGAGAAACATAAAAGGCCTTGATGCTGTGCAAGCACTGCTCAGCAGTAACAAAAACATTTCCATATTATCAACCTGGTTTTCAGCACAAATCCAAAATGTAGTCCTATACTAGCTATTGTAAATAAAGTTAACCCCACCCCAGCCATCCCAAATACCAAAATGACATTCAGTTTTTCCCCACATGGCACGTGGGCATGGAGACAGGCCTTTCACTGTTGCCAATATCACACACCATTGTGGATGTAGCAAAAGTTCAGAGCTCACAGCATGCATAGCTGGTCCCTCACTCCCTCCAAATTTTGGAGATTAAAAGTAGACATTTACAAAGCAGAACTGCCCTTCTCAGAGGAGGAGCTCACATAGACTGTGCATCCAAAATCAGATATCTCAAACAAGTGAGAAACCTGCATCCTAAAAACACCTTTTGTTGACTACAAAAAAATCCTAAGGAAATGCTTAGTTGCAGGAGTCCGTGCCATAGATTTCTACAACTTCTGTAAGACCGTCACCATATGTCCACAAGGAAATTATAGTTCAATGAGCAGCCTTGAGAGCCCTTGCTAATGAACAAGTAATAGTTTACCTGCGGGATCTGATGTGAGTAAACAGAGCTGTGTGAAATCACTCTTCTGTGAAAATCTGATGCTCAGACATGGGCAAAATTCAAAATCTGTGATGTTTCACTCCCCCCTTTCTGTGAGGTTACAGAAGATCTCCAGAACTACAAGGTTAACAACATACTGCTGGTTCTAGAGAGCAGTTGTAAATAAAATAACTTATAACTTCAAAGTACAATAAATGATAGCTTGAAAAAAGCAGGGATTTTAATACATATATGATAACAGTTTTTGCCACTCTATCTCTAACCCATCCCACCAGAGAGGAGTCTGGGGTTGCGCAAGGAGCTGGAAGTGGACACTGACCAAAGGGATATTCCATACCATATGGCATCATGCTCAGTATATCACATAGACAGAATGCACCCATATATTACATAGAAAACATGGAAAAAGAGAACGTTGTTAATACTTTGAAGGACTTTGTCATAAAAGCAGTAGAAGCATATTGATAGTTGAGGATAACCTGTGATTGATCGGCTCATTCTGACTATGCAGTTAACCTTTCAAGAGGAAACACAACACTTTTCTTGGAAAATTATGGTGCACATCAGGCAGCATCCAGCTATGGTGCATAGTTTGTTATGCCACTTTCAATAATATTTGTCCATCTATTTTGTTATCTTTTCTGCCTGCTTCCTTGGCAACACGATAATATCTTATGAGCCAAGACTATAAACAGAAATTATAACTTCTGATTCTTTGGGCTAAGGGGCATTAGACAGCAGACGAATGGTGGTCCTATCAGGCTGGTTTTTAGCAGAGGGCGGAAGCTGTATACAAGAGCAGAACTGCCCTTTGCTTGTCCTTGATGGGAAAAAGGCGCCTTGCATTCAAAAACTCACAGCTAGCTAGATACTATCATGATATTGACTTATTTTTAATCTTTTTAAATCCAAGCAGGTTAAAATGCCTCCAGTCTTCCTCTAGCCTCCTCCTCTGTCTGCAGCCAGGGATTGCCAGGACACAGGGTCTGACAAGGCACACTACTGAATTCCCTAGGGTTTAGTTTTACGTCTTTTGTCACCAGAGGTCAGAATAAGCCAGAGTCCTCATAAACCCTGCTCATGATGCAATACTCACATCTTCCAGGTCTGATTTTCCATATTTTTTTTCCATACGTTTTTGTGAAGTGGTCCAGGTAATGTTCTTATAAGTAAACCTCATTTGTCCATAGGTAAATAGTTTAAAATTGCTGAGGGGACTGATTCCTTTGCATTAGCAGAGCATGTAGAGCTGTTTAAAAACCACTAACCAACCATCCTGGCTTCTTGTGTTCCCCTTACTATTCTAATTACGTGGAATGGGAAAGTGACTGATAATGTACTCACATAAGCCAAAAAAATTACTTGTCCCAGTTAAAATAGTAAATTATTCTCTACCATCAAAAGGAGGAGACATATTTTTGAAGATAGAGTGTTCTGGCTCAAAAAACCTGCAGATTCTGAATATACTTTCTCATTTCAGTGGAATTTAAACCAAGGTGGCAGATCTTAATTTAACCATTAGAGGTCAGTAAATCCCAGGTTATTCATCGGTTTGTTGAACTAAATTTTTGAAAAAAAATAGAAACAAGGTAAGAAAAATTACAGCATCTCTGGGCACTCGGGGGAAATACTGGTTGAAATAGAGACTTGGAATAGAAATTTTAAATGTAAAATTGCAGTTTTCAGCTGAATATGAGCACAGATGAAAAATAGTCCCCATCCTTCAGAATTTGCCTGTGTTCTCTTTGTAAGCCTTATTTCAATAAGTTCAACAAAGATTAAAGCAAATGACTGTCCAATATAAGACATGGAGTAAAATCAGGGATCAGAGGGCTGGAGCTAGAGAACACTTTTCTTATACATGGACGTGTAACTACTACACTGTGCTGCACAATTACATTCTTGCATGCTGCTGCCCTCTCAGCCCAGGGACTTGTCCTTCCTGCTGTGCAGCAGCTCAGCTGCAGTGAGAAAGGTGCAAGGAAATAATGACTTCTGCACACATACTGATCAACAGGAAAGTTATACTGTTCTTCTAATATTACTGCCACTAACAGGAAATTTTCCTAATCTAAATAGAGTAACCGCACAAGATTTAATAATGTCTGATCCTAATAAATGGAACTTAAATAACATATCTATTGACCAGCTAAAACTAAGTTTTCTTTCTGATCTCCCACTAGAGAAAAATTTGGGTTAATTTCTAACCTGAACCTGCTTCCTCCAAAGGGTTTTTGGTATCTGATTTTCTATTAGTCTGTCTGAAGCTAATTTGATGTACACTGCCTCTGATGATTCCTCAAATTTGGTAAACAACTCTTCACATTTTAATGTTCCTGGGTGCCCAAGTGCTAACCTGCAGTTTGGAAGCATCCCCCTGCTCTGTGTAAGCACATCCCTCTGGACCATACGTCTCACCATGATAGATTGCCATGTTACCTGATATGAATCTTGATGCCTAACTCCTCAAGTATTTTAAAGAGAGGGAATGCAAGCACTGGTCTGATGAAGTGCGTCCCTTAATGTGCATTCACTCTCGTTGTGGGCACATGCCAGAAGAGGAGACCGACAAGGGACTTTTAATCACTTACAGGGAGACTATTAGGCTGCCAATGTTATCCTGTCAACAAGACAAAAGCTAACCTGAACAGAATATTCTTGGTGAAAAAGTGTTTTTAACACAGTATTAAGGCCAAGGTGAAGCTTCTCTAGAGTTGCCTGCAGTCCCGTGTCAGACAGTCTGATGTCCAGGTGAGGTAGGCCACTCGATGAATAGATGAATAGACACAGAGCAAAAGCAACGATCAAAAGAAAAACAAAGAAGCTAAAGCAAAACACTTGTCTAGCCCAGCAAAATAAAGGCTGGGGATAGTTGTGACAGTTGACTATAAATACACTGATAGGAGAGTGTTGAGGAGGGAGACAAGCTATTCAGGATGAAGAACATACCTGCCACAGAAACAGATGGGTATAAATTGCCTGTAAATAAAATTTAGGCCGGAACTCAGGAAAAGATTTAAAGATCTCTCTAATGCCTCTATTTCTCTTGGGCAACAAAAGATTAATTTAAATTTAGATCTTTGATAATTTAAAAAATGACAAGATATGATTGCCCATGAGAGAAGGGGACTGGAATGGGTGATCCAGCAGGCCTGTAGGTTTGTTTGCTAGCCAGACCCCTTCAAAAGCTCTTTATAAATACATCTCAAATAATGGCTCCATAGGGTCTAGTTCTGCTAAGAGAATCCCTCACAGTGATGAAATTAAAGCTTCCAGCTGCTCATTGACAAGTGATTGCCAAGGCCTGTGTACAAGACAGTATGAGGTGACAGCTTGTAGGTCATGTGAGCTTTGTGTCAGCACGGAACACCAAACTTGGATGGGTGAAAAATTTATGGCTATTTGATATTTGTGTTGAAACGTGGTCCTGTGATGAAGGAATAAAAAAATGACATCTTCTCTAAACTCCAAAAGCAGACAGGCATAGAACAAGGTTTCTGCCAAGCCTGTGCTCAGCACAGAAGGGAAAGACATTGAGAATATGTTTCAGCATGTGCTCAGAAGCTTCTTCTTTTATTCTGAAGAAATAAAACTGAAGCAATAAAACAAACGGAAATGAATCCTGTGGTTGGGGATTTGAACTCAGGCTGGTGAGTCAGCCTGTGGCATCCAGAAATAGTTTTCTGCTTAAAAACAAAATGTGTGTCAGCAACAGGGTCTTCCTTCTGAGGAGAGGCAAGGCCACTGCACTGCGTTGGTGACTGCAGCAGTGGTGGGACAAGGAAAGAGTTTGTCATCACTCCCAGGGAAGCCAAAAGCAGGTAGGGAGGGGCTTCCATTATGCTGCAATAGCAGCATTATAATGTCTGTCAAAGACAACACACCAGCAGATTTTGTTCTGCAAAAGTAGATGAACTTCATGTTCTTCTGTCCAGGTTCAGGAACAGTCCAATTTATGCACATCTTGTGTGTTCAATAATTCTTGTTAATGTCACTGGTTTAGGTCTTTCTGTAAATGATGTATCATTCTGTGTTAATAGAGAAGAATGCTGCAAGACTGTCAAAATAATAAACAGCTAGGTGTATGTGACATTTTAATAATTCTCTTCCTTAAGTATCATGGCCCTTATCATCATCCTAACTCAGTGATAAATTATTACTTCTTTTATTTCCTCTAATCAAGAACTCTGGAACTAAATAATTTTGCTTAATGGGAGCAGCAAAGTTACTTGAATAATACAGATTCAGAACTCAAGTCAGATGTCACTTTTGAACAATGTGCTATCTGGGTCAAACTGTGGATAAAAAAAGGAGGAGTGGAGACTGGGGGAAAAAGACAAAAAAAACCCAGAGATAGAAGCAAAAATTTAATCTGTTTCAGTTTAGAAGAGAGCACATCACATTAAAAGGCTAGAAGATAAACACATCATCAGCTCTGTTTTCATCACTTAGAGGAGATATTTTAAGAACATAAACTAAGTAGGAAGTTGCCATGTGGCTAATAAGGAAGATTGGATGAAATAAAAACACAAATAGCCTCAGGAAAAACCTCATGATATAAACTGATGACTACAGCTAAAAGCTGCTATTTAAACATTTTTTTATCCATGTAAGAGCTATCATGTGTTCTCCATGCTGCAGTATTCACCATGAAGGTCATATTGGAAACAAAGCATATTGACCTGAGCCTATGTAAGAGACACATTGTAGAAGCAGAATAACGATTTGGTCCCTGCACCATGCACTGAGGCTGTGCACCTCTGAGCACAAGGCAAACCATTTCTGACATCTCTCTGCAAACTGCCCAGTCCTTCTCCCAGTGCTGGGGTGTGAGGCAAGCTGAGGGTCCTGCAGGAAGAAACTTTCTCCCGGTGTGCAGCAAATGTGATTCCCTGGGCACTGCTTATGTCCAACTCTCACTATGCTGGGACATAAGAAGTCCCATAGTACCATGTAAAATTATGAGAGCAGATCATAGCAGCAAGAGCTGAAAGCTACTATTCATACCAGCCTTCCTATTGATTTGAAAGCAATTATTTGCCTGAGCAAGCCCTGCTCAACTGAGAAAGGGGTTACAAAGTCATGGCAGAGACTTTTAAAAGCTCCTATCAGTCACAGATGTGTTGTGAGTCCTGTGCTCTATTTTCATGAGGTTCTTACAGTCCTGAGAGTTTAACCAAGTCTTCTCTGCCCTCCTGTTTTAGAGTTATTGTATGTAGCCAAGGAATTGATTCCTTGGTGTCTTTTAGAAAGATTTGGGATGTCACTAAGTTTGGCAAGCTTTCTAGATGGTCTTGAAGTAAACAGCCCTGCCAAGGCTCTTTGCTACTAGCTAGCCCTTGACATGGTTTCATAAATCTAGCTTGGACTTGTGAGGGGCTGGTAAGAGGAGAGGTCTGTGTCCAGCTTGGCTGCTGTTCCCTGAAGACAAACCAGCCCTTTTCCAGAGTGCTAGAAGAGGATAATGAGCTGAGAAGACTCCCCATTTCTGGGCTGCATGGGCTGCACAAGGTACTAGGACTGCCTGAAGGTAGACATGGAGGAGATGCCATCAGCTTTGATAAACTGAGAGAGAGGTGGCTAAAGAGGCAGCCCAAGCACTGGCTGTAACCACAGCAGCCTTGTCAAACAGACATCCAAATTGCAACCTGCTCAGCTCTGGGCACAATTTAAACTGAATGTGCTGTATCTGAACTGTAACTGGCCATCAGTTTGTCCATCCTTATAGTCTACAGACTGGAAAGAGCAACAGTAAGCATTTTGTTACAAGCAAAAATTAGTCTTTAATCTAGGAGGTAAAGTCTTGAGAAGCAATTTCCAGCATATGATTCCTAAATATTTACAGCTGTAGAGAGGTTGAGCAACTCAGTGGACTGAGATTGTGCAGGCAAAATTTAATTCTACTCAGCTTCTAGTTTAGTACATAACTTTTGGTCAGCCATTTACTCTTTCCACTCTTCTTTATGTGTAATGGTACAGTGGTAGGACCCACAGTTCAGGGCATGCTCTGATATTCAAAACTATAAAGGTCATATAACTGCTGAGCATCACTTGTGTTATATCAGTTATATTACCTTAGAGACTTGAATGGTGGTGATGACAAACCCTTAGTAATAGGAGTATTACAGACATTGGCACATCTATAAACATAGGTAAATCTTCTCTTTGTACTTTGTCCTCAAGTGGATCACCAAAATCAGTCTTTTGCTTCACACATATTAAATAACCTATCCTGTATCTTAAGAATTTGTGGCCATCAGTAGCACAAATCTTCTGCAAGAGCTTGCAGATGGCATGAGTCAAGCATGACCCAATTTGCTTTTTTCCTGTCTCTTTCAAGGGGTACAGGTCTATATGCTGAAATCATGAAGACTCATTCTCATGTTGCCATATTTTCTTTTTCATTCATGTACTTTGCTGTATTGGGTGTCATTAACATTTATAATACTATGAGTATGTTAGGTCAGTAATGAAAGTGTTCAGAGTTTCCCCAGCTACTGTTCATCACCTAACTAGCACTGAAATATGAAGAATGTATATGCTTGAGCTTTGCCATTTGTTTTTAGAGTATGTTGGTTCTCAAAGAGCATGATGGAAAATTTTGCAGGATCAGTGTCTTAGGTGATACCTAGAAAGACAAGGGTCATGTGGTCCTCCAGCACCTTGTTTTCCAGCTGTTGAAATGGAGATGCTGATTTTCATTGAAAGAGGACAGAAAAAATTGCCTTGACAGTAGGAGAATGGCAGAGAAATAATGACAAAATCACTTAGGAGCTATTTGCACCCTTGGATGCATTTGAGATGCCCATAATACATTCATTTCATTAAAATGCACGGGTTTTTTGCTAAGGATGAACTGGGTGGAGATAAGGTGTTTGTGGCTGAGGCAAGGACAACACTAGCTATTCTCACAGCTAATTGCAGTCCTACCACTGCAGATCATAAAAAACCAAATAATCTTTAATCATAAGGTTCTTGTACTCTATTTGAAATGTTGGGGAAAAAAGAAATACAATTCCTACTATTAAGTGAAAATTAAGTATGCAATATGATTTTTGATTTAGGAAGGGACCTTGAGTGGTCTTCTAGTGAGACCAACCCAAAGGAAAAACAGGTCTTTTAGGTAACTGCTGACAAACATATGTCTTACCTGTTCATAAAAATCTCCATAAATAAAGATTCTCCACCCTTCCATTGTAAATTTAGATTTGTTTTCCCAAAACAGAAATTTAGAAGTCTGAACTAATTTCACTGGAACAAAATTCTTTTGTCAGAACAAGTTTCATAGCAGTGATCCGTGCTCTCTCACTCTGCTCTCTGGAAGAAATTGCTTGCAGCCAAGAGGCTGTCCAACCTCACAAACCCCAATGTTGTCCCTCCTAGCACTGGAAAGACTCTTGACCACAGTAGCCCCAGTATACTTTGTGATCATTTTGTAAATTCTACCAACACAGCGCAATTTTTTCTGCTGCGATAGAGATTTTGCAGCCACCGTCATATGCCACTGGCCCCCCCAGGTCCCCTGAGAGGAAACTGATAGACCAGACTCACTATTCTTCCATGGAAGTGGCAGTCTGTGCCCAGTCTGTGTGGTGAGGAGAACCTGCTGCAATGGACCTGACCCTTACTGGCAGAGGAAAGCTCACACATGCAGGGCTGTAGAAAGCCTCACTCACAGACCACGTTTTTTCTTTCTGAAGGAACAGCTGTCACCAGCCATTTCCTTATGTTTTTGCATTTAGGATGTTGAAAATCCCGTCCAGGAGGCCTAAAGAAGTTCACAGGTATGGCTGTCTGAGAAAGTCAAACTTTCTGAGCCCTGATGCCCATCATACTTATTTATGAGGCCCTTGTACCTAGAATCTGGCCCACATATTTCAGGTCCTCATCATCCATTTAATCCCTTGATTTATCTTATTTTAATAGACATTGAGGTGTAAGACATTTAATTCTGTCTTATTCTTCTGCTGAGATTCATACCGGGATGGAAAAAATGATGCATTTTCTCCTGATGTGTAAGTGTTACAGCTGACTCACAAGTGTTCCTGCTCCTCCAGGTCTACAGCTGTCCAACTCTGACTTGGAAATACAGCAAGATTTGGGAATGACCCTTGCTTATATACATAAGTAATAAAATGTCTTAACTTTAAAATACTTGCCTTTGTGTCATGTCCCCCCCACCCCATTTATTTAGATCCTTCCCTTTTTCACTCCCACAATTTTTCAGTCATGAAAGTCTTGCAAACAATTTCAAGCAACATTCAAAATACCAGCTTTTATCACATCTCTTTATCACAGCTGTTGATACAGCTTTTCTCTCATTTTATTTTTCCTTTTTGACCTCATGGAATCACAGAGTAGAATCACAGAATATGCTAAGTTGGAACGGACCCATCACGATCACCAAGTCCAACTCCTGGCCCTGTGCAGAACATCCCAAGAATCCCACATGTACCTCAGAGCATTGTCCAAACACTTCTTGAACTCTGTCAGGCTTGTTGCTGTGACCACTTCTCTAGGGTGCCTGTTCCAGTACTCAATCACCCTCTGTGGGAAAACTTTTCCCTGATATTCAACCTAAACCTCTCCTGACTCAGCTTCACACCTTTTCCTTGAGTCTTATCACTGAGCAAAGAGCAAAGAGCAAAGAGATCGGTACTTGCCCCTCTGCTTTCCCTCATGAGGATGTTGAAGACCACAGTGAGGTCTCCCCTCAGTCTCCTCCAGGCTAACATAAGTAACCTCAGCTCCTTCTCATACAGCTTCTCTTCCAGACCCTTCAGCATCCTCGTGGCCCTCCTTTGGACACTGTCCAATAACTTAATGTCTTTTTTATTTTGTGGCTCTCAAAACTGCACACAGCACTCAAGGTGAGGCCACACCGGTGTGGAGCAGAGCGGGACACCGGTTGTGTCTGGCTGACGATGCTGTGCCTGATGCACCCCAGGACACAGGTGGCCCTCCTGGCTGCCAGGGCACTGCTGACTCACGTTCAACTTCCCCTCGAACAGGACCCACATGTCCCTTTCTGCAGTGCTGCTCTCCAGCCTCTCATTTCCCAGTCTGTGCATACAACCATGGTTGCCCTGTCCCAGGTGCAGAATCTATCTCTTGCCCTTGTTATATTTTGTATGGTTGGTGATTGCCCAGCCCTTTAACTTTTCAAGGACTCTCTGCAAGGCCTCTCTGTCCCTGCGGGAGTAAACAGCTCCCACAAGTTTTGTGTCATCAGCAAACTTACTTAGTATTCCTTCCAGTCCTGCGTCCAGCTCATTAATGAAGATGTGGAAGAGCACTGGGCTGAGGATGGACCCCTGCAGAACCCCACCAGTCACAGGTCACCAGCCTGATGTCACCCCATTCTTTATAATTCTTTGTGCCCAACCTGTGAGCCATGCTCACTCATGGCATAACACGGTTATTTAGCTCTATGCTGGACATTTTGTCCAGAAGGATACTGTGAGAGAGAGCAGCGAAAGCTTTGCTGAAATGCAAAAAATTACATCTACTGGCTTTCCTAGATGAACTAGGAAATCAGGTTCAACAAGCAGGATTTTCTCCTCATGAAGCTGTGCTGGCTGTGACCAATGACTGTGTTGTTCTCCAGGTGTTTTTCAATACTTACCAGAGAAGTCTTTTCCACTTTACTTTGCACTAAAGTAAGACTGACAGGGCTGTAGTTTCTGTGGTCCTCCTTCTCTAGAACAATTCTGTGTGATGAAAGAGGAATGCATTTTCCTCTGCTGCCCCTCTTTTAGAACTTCACAGATGACCCTGGACTCACTGCACTGTAAAATACAGGGAAGCAGCCAGAGATTGCTTTAATTAGGGCTCCCTGTACTTCCCTCTTATTTCTCATTATCCCCTTTCTTTGAGGCCTTTACAGTCTTTTTTGTCTTCTTTATTGTGTTTGACCTCTGCTCAGTTGATATGTCTCTGCTTTGATCTGTTTCAGTCCCCATTATACCTCTTCTCTCCTGCTCTCTCCCTTAGCACTTTCTTTCTCCCACAAGCATGCAAAGAAACCCTCCCATTGCCAGCACTTTTAATCCCTTTGGCTTCCCCAGTTCTTCTGAATATGCTCAAGGCCTGGGAAGACAGTGGCTATAGTTATGTCCCCAGCGAAGGACCTGCAAAAAGCCCCAGTGTCCCAGGTCTGCTCAGTGGGGACCCCACTGGCTTCTGTTTATTGCTGTTGGCCTTTGGCCAGCCCAGCCCAGCCCGTGGGCTCACTGGCAATGCTTGTTCTGGTTGCTCCAGGTGGATTGAAGCATTCCCCTGAGGAAAGCCTGGGGACTGGAAGAGCAGTGTGCCTGCGTGTCTGCGAGCACATGTCCATCACTACCCGGCGTCAGCCCCAGCTCCTTGTGCAGGCTCCTGCATCCTTTTTATTGCTAAATTGCCATTTCCCTGCTACCCTGAAGGGGCCTCTGGCTCCTGCACATCCGGCTGGAACTCACTTAAGTCTCCTCCGGCATGCCTCCATGTTTCCTCACCAATTCGGGGGAAGAATAGCACTTAGTGAATGGCCCATTCACGCCCGGGTGGACTCAACAAACCACACAGAAAACACGGAGGTCTCCTCTGCAGAGCCACTCAGCCAGGAGCACCCGAGTCAGCAGGAGACTCGAGGCACCACTGCTCCTGCTCAGAACTGGGCAGCCACCACTGAGCATGGGTTGGCATGGCAGGCTGTGCCAGGGCAGCCCCTGGCTGTGACGAGGCCATGGTCCCCATGGCTCCCTGCAGACCTGGCAGCAAATTAACAGGCGGCAATGGCCTCTGAAAGGAGACTTGTGCTTCTCCTTCAGCTCCAAGCAAGGAGCTGGATCATTTCCAAAGACAATGTTATGTGTACCCATCTGGAGGTTGTGTAAATAAATCGGTTCAAGGAAATTAACTGGGTTTTATGAGTGTAGAAGCTGCAGCTTCTTCTCTCTGGACCCTCGGCAAGGCAGCAATTGGCTGCATCAGACTGCTGTGCTCCCTGTGCTGCCCTTGGTCTGGGCAAATCTCTCTGCTGCCCAGGAAAAAGTGCCAGTAGGGCCAGGGGTTTCAATCATTCATACATAATCGCTGGGGAGCATCTGTACCTTGTGTATACAGGATCTTTTTATGCTTAGTTGTATGTAAAGAATTTGCATCCCTCGAAAAGGCTGAGACTAATTTTAAGCCTCTCTAGGTGAAAGTTTATATGCTTTAATAGCATTTTCTGCTGGCACTGCTGGTGGTGGCCCTGGTACCTGGGTTCTTATGTGGATAGAATCACTATTACCTCACATTTTAAAAGGTGCTTTGGGAAGTCCCCAGCATGGGAAAACAGCTGAACATAGCCATGGTGCCCTTATATTGGGCCCAATATCCCAGGCCGTTCAAACAGCTGCCTTGTTTGCCTATTTTGACAGTAAAAAATGTTAAGGTAACATAATCCTGAATCTGTTTGGTTGGACTGGTGTTTACCTTTGGAGTTCTATACATCATGTTTTCATACTACACACTTTTTCTTAATTTAACTGAACTTCAAATTGTGGCAAAGGAAATTAATGTTTTAGATACAATCTGTCACAAGAGTGGGATGAGGAACTTTCCTTTCCAAGCCTGACTGGACTTCTGTAAATTTTAGCAAAAATCTCTTTTCACACTTTCATTTCTAAAACTGAAACAAGGTTGTTTGGCTGCTTGCCTCACAAGTCTCAAAGGGCTTTTGAGGCTGAAAATTATTTCCCACTCTTCACTCCACTTTCCCACTTACATATTGCTTGGAGGCTTAGACCATCAGAGATGTTGAGGGGACTCTATTTTTCAACAGGGATCAAGTTGGATAGGCATAATCCAGGGCATCAGGGAGGGCCAAGTTACTAATGCTCCCAAGGCTTATGACAGTAACTTGATCTTGCCTGTAAGTGTTCCCCGTTAGTACAGTTCAGCAAGGATGTGTGTACCTCCAACACACACATTCAAGGGTTACATGTATGGGTAGTTGCATAAATAGGAAGGTAAATGGGGTTTTGGAATATCCACGATATTGCTGCTATCCCTCCGGAATAAAAAAACAAATTAGTAACTTGATCTTGCTGTCATTACATAGGTAAGAAATTCATTAAAACAGTGTGACTAATCCTGTGATTAAGGACTGCACACAAGGTTTGGGGCTTAATCTGTTCTGAGAAAATCCCAATTTAACAGGAGTAAAATGATCCTAGGACTAGTCTGTGAGAGCTGATGTTTAAAGCATGTGGAAGAAGAAATCATAATTAATTAGTTTTGAGGGATATTTTCTTGTTTAGGTAATTCTATTATACATGAAAAGCAATTGCATCTTCGACTCTCCTGTTGTAAAGTAATGATAGTTTTTATTAGAAAATTAAGATCATCCGAATGCAAGGCTCTTTCAGGACAGCACAGTAATTCTGAAGCATGAAATGAAGAATATGGTTCTTTGTGAAAATGCAGTGACAGGGAGGGGATGCAGCGTCCCTTTTCAGGAGTCACATTTAAAGGGTAAGATTAGAAGCGCATTATCTTGATGCGGGATTACAGACAGTCCACTTGCGCAGCTGGTGAACTGGCACTGAGAGGAAGACAATCTGCCTGCTCTTGAGCTTCTAAGCATCAATAACATTGCAATGTTTTCAGCTGTAGGACAACACTGGGGAAGGGCCTTACTGAATTTTAAAATAATTTACATGTATATGGGTGTGTCTGGGTGTGCCTGTGTCTCTGTGTGGTTATCTTTTTGCTATTTCCAGTTTCTTAAATATTAATTAAAAAGTTTAACATTTTAAAATTTCCTTTGACTCTTACTTTTGAATGTCCTTCTTTCAATGTGCTTTCGAGGAAGGGAAGGAAGAGGGAGCTGAATAAACATCCATAGCTGGGTCTTGTTTTCAGAGCAGTGCAGTATGTTCCTGCAGGCCGGGTCGAAGAGGAAGGGTGTCTGCTGTGTTTTCTCAACATTACAGGGTGTCCAGACTATTCAGAGGTAATTCATTTGTGGGAAAATGGCACATTTAGCCCATCCACATATACTGAGTGGGTCCAGAAGATGAGAGCACAGACTGATGCAGCCAGCATGCCTTCCAAGTGGGATGAGGTGATCTGTGAACTGAGCCATTAGACAGCAGAGTTTGCCAACAGTTTTATGAGAGCATCATGTGCTACCTACACGGCTGAGACAGACAGACCTTTGCAAGTTATTTCTATAAATAGCCTGAAACTTCTAACCAGTTTATAGCCTCGGTCTCTACAATTATTTGTATTTGTGTTTGCAGGTACCTAAACTGCTCAAATAGAAGTTGTGTGTGCCATTAGGCATTTGCAGGCCCAGTGCTTCAAAGGTCAGGTGATATCTGAGCTAAATCCTTACCCTGGTTAGCCTTCACCACCCATCCCTAAACATATACATAGAAAATACAGCCATTCAGAAACTAAGGAATCTGGTTTAGTAGAAATGCCCAGTGTTGAAGCTGCTATCTTTTGAATTGGCAGATTTGGAGTATTTGTTGGAGATTTTTTTAGAGTGTCGCTACACCTTTGTAAAAGTGCGGGTCCCCTATGATGCAATGTCTACATGCAGCATCGCAAATGCTACACCAAGGGCTGGTGTAGAAGGTAACTAATAAACCAGCACCAACAAAATAAGAGTTGGCAAGACAGTTGAGATGGTCAACTCTTCCTCCTTTTGTCATAGAAGAAGTTTTCTCTTTTGTAGCCCCTTAATATGTACATTCCATTAACAAGGTGCTAATGAAATGCACCTATTTTCCCAGGTAACAAGAGATTGGGCGAGAGGAAATGACCTCAAGTTGCACCAGAGGAAGTTCAGTTTGGGTATTAGGAAAAAACTTCTTCACTGAAGGGGTTGGAACAGGCTTTCCAGGGCCTGTTCCCAGGTTGAGTCACCATCCCTGCAGGTATTTAAAAGATGTGTAGATGTGACACTTGGGGACATGGTTTAGTGTTAGGTAGACTTGGCAGTGCTGGGTTAATGGCTGGACTTGATGTCCTTAAAGCTCTTTTCCAGCCTGAATGAGTCTGTGGTTCTATGATTACTTTTTATTTCATGCACCCAAAGGATAATAACCCGAAAATACTATTAGTAATGAGAGCATGTTAGAGCTCGTAGCCTGTCACCACTCGAATTCCTTGCTGTCAGTTTGGGTTGCCCACAGACAGGCTCCCAGCATGTTTATAACCCATAAAGGGAGTTGTAAGATATCAGAAGGCATATTCATAATCACTTTCTTCCTGGTGCCAACTGGGAGCATAATAAAAGATGCAAAGAAGGAGCCCACCAATTTCTTATTGCATTCAGTGAGTTACAGAGAAATTACACTGAAAGTCAGACTCCAATAATAGCTAATGTCTCTGCTGAGCTCCAAGCCTATTTTGTGCTTGCAGTTTCACTGAAATGGAGTGGCTCAAATAATTGCCTAATGAGTCGGGCCTCCGAGGAGCAGCATTTGACATCCTGGCAGGCAAAACATAGCTTTAATTGTCAACATTTTACAATCTGAAATTTCAAATGCTAACCGATCATTTAAAAGCTGCTGATCCATCCTGATAAGACATATATTTTTCTTATGAATGGTATTTCTTTTGATCTTTAGTTTTTTCTTGATGTATCTCTCTGCAGTTAACAGGGGCTATCACTTGTTTGCTCTGGTTCTTGGTTGGTTTCTTTTTCTGGAGTGCTCCATCTGATTCACCTCTTATCACCCATCTTCTCTTCTCTTGAAAATGCAACTTGTATTTGTTTAATTGTTGGCCCACAATAAGCTGCCTCATTATTCATCCATCACTATCATCAAGCAATGTAGAAAAGAATAAAAAACAAAGGGAATATATCTTTAGTGTTATTTGATGTGCCTGAGTCTAGTTATAAATAAAGACACAAAAGGGAAATATTTTGTGTAAAGAACCTGAAAATTACAGAGCTGCACAGATCCTGTTATATATATCAGGCAGAAATTTCTTCTCTAACTCCAGGGCTTTCATATGAAGGAGAGATTGAATTTGCTTTTCTGTATTCTCTTTGCTTCCCTAAATTGGATACTTTTGGTTGCCTTTTCTTCCCTAGAAGAATTGCTATCTCTCCCAAACCTCCCTGATTTTTTCCACTTCACTTGACATACAGAATCGTTATCATTTCTCCTTTGGCTATTAAGCAAAATCTATCACTTACCAGAAGCAGTTTTTGCTAGAAGAAACACCTGAGTCCTTTCTCCTCATTTTTTTGAGTACTATCGTAGAAAACACAGTTCATCTCAGTGTAAAGCCTTAAAGGCAAATTTTGAGCTTTTCAGCTCGCCCAAGGCATGGTGAAGGCCTAGCTGCATCGTCCAGGAACAGGCCAGGTCAGGGAGCAAAACTTATCAGCAAAATCAGGGCAGGTTTGAAAGCAAGGCCACGTGCATTAAAATTTGTTATGTGACTGTCGCAGCATCCAGTGCTACAGCTGAAGGTTGGGGCCAAAACCTCCTGTCTGTGCTCTAGGAGACCTGATCTGACACTGTCTGCCAGACGTGGAAATGTTTCTTCCCAGCTCCAGAGGGAACACAGGGCACCAGACAGACCTGGCTCTGTTTAGCAGTACCAAACTCTCATCTATTCTCCCCATGAAGAACGTCCCCAGCCCAGCTGCAGCATGTCCTTAAGAGCATGGATGCACACAAAGGATGTGAGTGAGGAGCGGGTCAGGCTCAGCCTCATGGGAGCTGCAGCTTAGGTGGACATGGCTGTGCCTCATAGCAACCCCCTAGCTGGTGCCCTGTCAGATCTTGAGCTGTTTAGGGCATTATGGCCAGTGAGAGCTATTTGAAAGCTATCTAATGAACAAATCTTTCGCCCCAGGGTGCAAACAGGTTGTCACACAGCTCACAGCAATGGTAAGCAGGAGTGCGCATGCTCTCCCTCCAAAAGCACTTGCCTCTGCAACCTAATGAAGGGAATGCTTTCTCTCTGCATGGTACCACTCACCTCTGACACCCATCAGCAAATTCCCATGACAAAATGGCTACCTAAAATACTATAGAAAATTATCAGGAACCACTGAGTGAATAGAAAAGTCCAATCATGCTAAACGTGTAGTGAAAGCATCCTTACACCGGAACATGACCTCTGAGTTAATGTGCCATCAGAATGAAAGGTGCCATTTAAGGAGCAACCAAGCACTGACAATTTCTCATTTTTGCAATCAAAAGGAAGAATCTTATTAGCCTGCTTACTTAAACTAATAAGATGGCACAAGGAGCAAATGGAAGATGCTCCTAAATGATTCCTGTTTGGGTGACATCTGTGTCCTTCTGATGACACCACTCATGGGAAGGCAAAGTTTGGCCTCCTATCTCATAACAAAAGATCACAACGGGCCTGAGGAGTGGTTTACCACTTGTAGGCATTTTACTCACTGCAATTACTTCTCAAATGCTTTATCCATTCTGATAATGAAATGTTTGACAGACTTGCCACTCTTGAAACACATTTTCACTCTTCAGAGACTAACCACAAACCTGAGCCTGGCATGACACCTCTGAGCTCTAGTCACGCACTTCTCGTCAGTGGGCAGTTCGTGGAAATGCTGACATCTGACAGCTTGGAAAAACAGCATCAATAGCAGAATTCACATTTTAGCAAAAATTATTTGAGCAGCCAAGAACTACTTCCCAAAAAGTGTGAATGGCGAGGATGTGGCCCAAAACACAGTGCTGTAAAAAGGCATCTAGAAATTCAGCAGGATACAGTTTAATTTCAAACTGATCATTCCCATCTATTAAGAGCTACATCTTAGAGAAGAAAAAACACTGTGGTATAAATCCTTTTTATCTAGAAATATTGGATTTGGGATCCAGAAAGGATTTGTATTTTTTCACACAGATTTTTGTGCTTGTTTGTGTCTGGAGGCAGCAGCTTTAACTCTCTGCCTCCGCAGGTGCTGCTGGGAGGTAAGACAAGGATGGCAGTGGTGCTAAATTACAGGTGGTGCTCACCTGCATCAACTGTGCCTGCAGCAAGTGGTGTTCTGCCATCTGCTCCCTGCCATGGTCACTCTGATATCCCTGCTGTTGCTGTAAATGAGGATGAAGAAAGGTGGTCCTGTTTTAGCTTTAACTTCAGTGGACCAAAGAAATTACTTAATTCTTGTAGCCTTGAGCATGAGAGTTTAACTATGGCATGTTGAGGCAATAGCAATACCATAGTGAAAATCCTATTTTCTCATTAAAATATGGAAGATGCATCTTCCCCTGTGTAAGAAAATCTCTCCAGCTGCTTTTCTGTACTAAGTGGAACTGTTTAGAAGGTTAAATACCAAATTCTAACCCAGCAGGAATTTGCTGGTCTCTGTATTAAATGATTCCTTGCTTCTTAATGTTGTACTTTAACAATCTTTAGGAACAAGATTCCAAATCTGAGTTGATTTTACCTATTTCCCAATGCTAATCAGCTATTCAGAGCCTTGAGCTAATGGCCTCAATCCTGCAAGCATTTGCCACACTTAGTTGGCACTATGGCAAGTCCAAACAGTTCAGAATTAGTAGTCACAAAATTCATTTTCTAATAACAGGATAAAAAAACCAGACAAATCAAAGCTCTTACAGTTTGCTGTTTTGTTGCTGAAATAATTGCTTGGTTTTTAATAAAATTTTGGAATCTCACATAATTTGAGATTTTCAGAAACAGGGTCAAAGAGAAAAAGTGTTCAATACTTTGCAAGTTGGAATGAAATTCAGAGTTGATAATAAGAACAGCTTTGTTCTCACCTATGACTTCCAGGGTATTTAGTAGATTATTTTTTAGTAAAAGTAATTCTACACATTGCCATTTGTCTAGACTCAGGCAAGAAGTAGGCATCATTTCAGCATTAATTTTTGGCTTTGGATAATTTGTGTTTAGACATTCTGCTGAATCAGGGACATGGAAGTGTCCCCTGTTATAAAAATAGTAAAGTGACGTGACCATTGGCAAGAAACCACTCTTGTGTTGATGAAAGCTGGGAGGGTACAGTGCAGTTATGGTGTTATTGTGTTGTATTTTAATAAGATACTTCAGCACCATGCATGTAGTTATCCAGGCTCAGCCTTGCTACCAAGTGAATAATCACCACTAGTAACAATTGAGGAGAATCTCCTTTGTTAGTCTAAGATGTGCAAAACTGGGAGCCTGCCAAGGAAGGAGGATGAAGGTGACAGAGATGTCTGCTTGCAGATCTAACCTGATATCCCAGAAGGGACAGTGTATGTTGAGAGCCCAGTAGAAAACCTCTCCCATTAAACGAGCCCCTGGGAAAGCTGTGAGTGAGCTCTTTGCTGTGGGTATTGGGAAGGAGGGGTAAGGTTTGCTCTCCCCAGCACCTCCATCTGAGGGCAAAGGCTGGGGCAGAAATCAGCATCTGGAGAGGATGGGGTGGCCAGGAGACAGGACTTGGCAATGACTGCAGCTTCCCACTGAGGAGGCAGTAATACTTGAAGAAAAAGAGTACATCTCACACAGAGAAGTGAGAATGTTATCAGGCACAGCCTGAGCCAACTAGTAAAGAGGCGGATACTGCATGTTCTGAAAACAGAGCACTAAACCCTCCTGGGAATGAAAAGGGACAAGAAAGAAAGGAGTGGGATGACTACCTTGGAGGTCTGTATGCTAATATAAGAAACATGAAAAACTAATTGAAGAAAAATTTAATTCACAATCAGAATTACTTCTTAACTGATTTGATAAGTGAAAAGACATGATACATTTATGATTTATTCTGGGTAAGTGGAGAGAGAGAGGCACGTTTCTGAGGTGTGTATGTGGTTGCGTCTGTCTGCTATGAGCACCATTAGTCTTTGAGCGTAAAAAGGAGGGGAAACAGCCCTGCTGCAATGGAGATTGTTATCTGTTTCTCCAAAAATGAAAGGCTCCTTTGGATCTTTTTTCTGCCGAGAGAAGAGGGGTTGGTCCAGAGGCTGAAGGGAGAAGGCAAGCCCTGTGACAGGGATCATAAAGAATGGTATTCCTGACATTGAGCATGAGAATAAATGAAAAGCAGTAAAATAAAAATAAAGGATTTGAGGAAATAGAGCATCAGTCAACTTGAGACTTGAGAGAGAAGAAACACCGGAGGAAAAAGGAAGTTTAAAGGAAGCTCTTGAAAAGGTAGCTTCAAAAAGACAAGCACAGATTATTTCCTACAAAGGAGATAGAGGAGGTGTAGTAGTAAGAAGCCTCTCCTGCTAACTCAGGAGTTTTTCAGTGACCTGAAAATTATTTGACATTGAAAGTAGGTCAAGTTACTAGGAAGATATATGTAAGAGTAGCACAAACCTACAAGGACAAAATCAGAAAGGCCAAGGCGTAGAATACGATAGAATTAACACAGAAGGTAGCACAAAAAAGAACAGAAAAAATATTTGGAAAGAACATTTGCTAGAACATGAGGACAAAGAAAAACACAGTACACTGCTGTGAGCAATAGTAGTAGCTTTCTGTATATTGGCTGTACCACTGCTTTTGTCTTTGCTTCCCAAGGGAGTCTTATAAGCACATTAAGGAAAAAGTTTTACTGAAAACACTATGAAATTGTTGTACAAGTGACTGGAAAACTACATTTCTAGAGAAAAGGATGAGTAAATCTGTGCTAGAGTTTCTCCTGAGTCTGGTATTATTCAATATTTAATGGTTTGGACATTAGACAATGGAGCTCTCTTGTACAGGACACAAGCTGGAGGATGCAACAGGAATTCTAAATTATTTTGAAAAACTGAAGTAGTCTGAAATAGATAATTTAGGTATCAAAAATATAAGATGGGAAATTATGGAGCAGACAACTGCTTTTTGTTAAAGGCTCTGGGTGTGGATGACCTGGGTCGATGCTGTTGCACTGCCATGACAATGTATCTTCACAGCAGGATGCACAAAGGAGTTGTATGGAAGACACATTCTGCCTTTGCTGTGACCGGTAACATCTCAAAGCTGTGCTTTAAGAAAGATGGGACTAGGGCAGAAGCAGAAAGATAAGGGCAAGGGTCCACAGTCTCAGGGGCAAGACAGAGAACACTGGAGCTCTGAGGCAAGAGAAAGCTGAGGAGAAGTGTGATAAAAGCTTCGGCATTTGTAGAACTGTTCTGCAGACCATGGATCACAGGATGAGAAGAAGTGGTCTCAAAAAAGTGCCAGATGGAGTGCTTATGTTAAACAATAGATTTCAAATAACCTAACACCATGGCTGTCTGTGTTCCAGGGAAGCTGTAAGCTGTGGGGATGGCGGGCACAGACAGGGGGGTATCTCAGAGGCAGATTAGACCAACCTCTGCCAGGGACAACTTGGCAGAGCTGAGCCTGCCCTGGGGCATGGGGTGGACTACATGACCCCTCAAATACCCTGCCAGTGCTGGTTTCCATATTTCTACAATGATTTTAAACATTCCCTGCAATGAAAATGGTTGTCACAGAGAAATTTCATGATTGACATTTTCTCCGTGAAATTCATAACTGCATTAGTAACAGGAGTGACCAGAATACCTAGTGACTCATCCAGACAAAAATATCTTAAGGAGCTGAAAAATGAGAGCACTTAACATCATCTGCTTCAGTCTTGAGGGGACACAGGAACAGATTAGATTTCCAAATGTTCCACATGTTAAAATGGTACATTTCAGACACAAACAGTATTTCTGTTATGCTGATATTTCAAAGATGAGAAAATATTTATCATTCTGAATTGAAAGTATTGGATTATCAGGGATCATTCCAGTTAAATACAGGTTATAATTAGAAAATACTATAGTCTAAGTATCTACTCTATGTGGCTTTTAGATCTGTAATGATCTAAAAGTGGGAATCCTGATTCTGCTGCACCAAACCCACCTCAAAACAGTGCTGCCTTCAAGCTCTGAGACAGGCCTGTCTCCCATTTAGGACTAGGTGGAATGGTGGTGGGCAAGTACCGATAATGAGCTAGTTGGTTTTGTGCTTTGATTTAGACCAAAATCTTATTTGATTCTCACATGAAAACTTGGTTTAAGCAAGAAATTTGTTCTGATGTCCTGTTTACTCTCTATGTGAGAAAAATATCCCCTCTTCCCCTTTGCAGTTATGTACATATGCACATAGTGGCACTTAAATGCTAACACAAAACATTTTGATAACTCTCTGTAATAAAGATCCCCCTGAGTGTGGAGAAGGCAGGAAACTGAATTGACAAATCAGTAGACTACAGCTGAAAATACATCTTGGACTTTGATTATGTGAGCAGCTCCTATCTGAAAGAATGGATTTAAAAAACAAACAAAAAACCCCCAAGCTGAGACAGACAGAAATCATGCCCCTGCCTTACTGCAGCATTTTACTACAGGGAAATATTATTATCATGATTATCTATACCAAAGCCAAATGCAATAGCTTACGTAGTTGCAACAACTCAGATAGATTCTCTCATTAGGAAATTATCTGGAGAGTTGGTTTAGGAAATGAAAACCATTGTATTCACCACCTATTCACATTCTCTTTTCCTCTTGTCAGCTGTGTAGACGGATAAATTCAAAGATAATCTGTTAAACTCTATCTGCTACAAGCCCAGATCTGATAAAAGCAGGGTGCATTTGTAAGTTTAGGCACAGCAAGTATTCCCTTTGATTTCAGCAGACTGCCTGGTATATAAGGATAAGTGTAATACAACTCCTGGTACAGTTAGGTCCTCGTCTTTACTGGAATGGAGAATAAAGCCTTTTCTTCCCAAAGAAAGATTTATCACTGATCGTAAACAACAAGCTAGCCTTTTATTACCTTGTATATTCCCTGGCAAAAAAGATGATCAAAGGCTAGCAGAGGGCCAGGATCACTAGCTATAGCCATGCACTTTATTTACAAGGTACAATGTGAGTAACCTAACAAGAAATCCCCCACACACACTAAGAGGAGAATCACTGTTTTTTACTGAAACTCTGGTTGGGAAATTATTCCCATCAAATAGCTCTTCAACGTGGAAAAAGGGCATACTTCCTTCTAAAACAGACTCTTGCCTTGATGCTTGGCTAGGAGCAACCTCAGGATAACCTTCATTTCTCAGATGTGGAGGATGTGTAATATGTAATATGGGGCCAGCTGCTCAAGGAGCTGCGACACGCGTGGCAAAGACCTGATCACCTTGGTGTGGGGGGTCCTGCCTCAGGGGGGCAGGAAACTCTGTGACACCCAGGGCCCTTCCAGCATACATTTCTGTCATCTTGTGATGAACGCTGGAGCAAGAAAGTTAGTTTGAATCAGATCCACGAAAGAATTAGCTTTTGTACTTGCTAAAGGTTTGTGTGTAGGGCCTCTTAACAAGGTTATGAACTTCCCAGGATGACGGTGCATGTATCTGCACTTTGAATAAATGCCCTGGGACTATTAGTCTATTCCCTGAACTAGAAGAAAACATTTGCTGATTGTTGTGCAGATCCTAAGGGCTTTGGACAGCAGGACACATTTCAATGATTGTTTGCTGTTGGATTACTTGTGGTGCTGCCAGCATCATTGCTCGGTGGGGTCCAACCTCTTGCCAGGTAGTCAGCAGGAGAGGATAAAGAAATGTACAGTGTTATCTTGGCCTCTTGAACCATTTGCAAAGAAAAGGAGTAATACTCAGCCAAGAAAGTTTGGCTATCTTTTAAGCCTGATAAAATCCTGATGAAACACGGGTATTAATTATTAATACAAATGGCATCAGATAGCAAAAATTCATGCATATAAAATTGACTTATATTTACATTTGAAATGTTTTTCTTTTCTCCAGTATAAAAGTTTGTCTTTAATGGCCTATTAGTGCTTAGTTAATGCTGCATTAGCTTATTTTTAATGTACTGAACTACCAACAAAGAAATCACAATCCAGACATTACCTCAAGAAGCAAACACTGAAGAAATCATGCATGGCAAAGAGGTGCTTACTTTTTTCCTTTTCACAGTCTGTCTCACCAAACAAAATTAATTAGAATATTAGAAATTCAGTCTATACAATAATGGTCATCACATTAGCGAAGATCATGTCAAAGATAATTTTGTAGTGCAATAGCAAGGGAATTAAACCAGCTATTCACATTAACAATAACAAGTATTCAACAGCTAATCACCTATGTATCATCTGAAATTCTTCCTCTGAATGAACATTTGAATGTCTCACCCCTTTTTTCTAACGGGTTTTCCTACTCAAGAGAAAAAAGTAAATGTAATGAAGTTCTAATGCAGTACCTGTAGCTTTATTTGCAATTTTGCATACAATCTTTAATTATTCAAGAGAGCTACACATAGTTGATATAAACACAATAAACATTTATTTAGTTGGTGGATAGCTGATAGCCTCTAGATTGAACTATATAGGTCTCCATAGAGATGGTTACATTAAGGTTATGTGACTTAACTGCCTAGACTGATGTAACTTGTGCTAGTAGGAACTTGAATAAATGAAAACTCTAAGTGGCAAGTAATGTCAGAGACAATAGGTATGAAATAGTTTTCCTCCACAAAGCCTAGAAGTAGCCATATCAAAAATTAACAATCCAGGTAAACTAGTGTGTGGGCTGAGGCAGGGAGGCCAGAGAGGTGCTGCAGAGCAGGAACACCACACCTCCTCCACAATGATACCCTGGATGGGCAGCTTCCAGTCAGTGACTAAGCAAACCAAGAAAGCATAATCCAGTGGAAGTAAGATGGTTTTCTGCCATACTAAACAACTGTATATGAGTAATGTAGATATATGTATGCTTTACTCCTTATTTGCATGCTTTACTCTTTATTTATTTAATGAGCTGTATGCTCAAGATTTTATAAACAGACTTTTAAGTATATTAGTTCTTAATGTTTGTTTCTCAGGGGAAAGATCCTTTATTTCTCCTCATTTATATTTTACATTTAATTTTTCCTGTATATCTGTGCTATGTCTTAAATTATTCCCATTAAAACACAACCTTTGCTCATGAAAGGTAGGATGCCTGTGACTTAGCTTTAGACTCATAGATTTCAGTATCTTGCCCGGTGTCTGTGTTCCCTCCATTATCAGCAGAGAGGCCTCTCCCAGGGGCAACTCATTTGATTTATCTCAGATGCCTTCTTCAGATCGCAATGAATCCCTCTGTCATGGGAGGGCTTATAGCTCTCTGCTTTGATTTTAGAGAATGCTTGTCGACCTCTTGTATACCCAGTGCCTGGTTTTTAGAGGACTGAAGTCAGGGGAGCTGGATTTAATCTCTTCCTGCAATAATGATGTTCCTCTACAGAAGTGGTAGCTTTAGAGGATCTTCCCATGCAGTTGCTGAAATAAGCTATTGCTTAGCATATTTGAAATAAGCGTATTTGCTCAGAAGGTGACATGCAGCTAATTTGCCCTCCTTGGTTTTCCCTGGCAGATTTGGCTTGATAGAATCTGTGTGGTGGTCAAAACCCTACCATGGCAGGGCTCTGATCCTACTTGAAGATTTCTTCATTGCCCTGACTACTAATGTCTCCAAACAAACAGCCTCATGCTGATACAACACAATGTGCAAAGCTTCCAGTAAGTTATTTCTGTAGCAAGCACTTCTCTCTGGAGGAGCTGGCTGGGATCTCCCTCAATCCAGAGCTTTTCCAAATGCTTCATTTTCATCACTGTGCCACATGCACTGTAACAAACCTCATGGCCTTTTTCAGAGGGGGAGATGATAATTAAAATTATAACCTAACCCATGTAATGAATGGGCTCCCCTGGCTGGTAAACAGTGATTTCTGCCTGGCAATAGCAAAGTTCTTTACAGGCTTCAGGGCAAAATTAATTTTGTGCAAAGGTGCAATATAGGGTCTATAGACGCCTTAATTTCCACTCTTGCTAGTTATATAACATTTAAGGAGCACTTCAAATGTGCAAAGCTCCTGATCTGGCCTTTTGACTTCCACTGACTAATTTAGGTTCAACATACTAAATTTTAAGGTCATTGCAAAATACAAAGAAAATCTAAGAATAGAAGTCAGTTCCTCTCAGTTTCTAAACCTCAAGGCCTTATGTGTCCTTATATATAAAGATATTCACTTCCTGTGTTGAAACTGTTCAACATCTTCTGTAGAAGCTTTTCAGATCTTTTTTTAAAGGCACTTCTACAGATTTCAGAAGGTTCTTAATATCTTAGCATTTTTCAAATTGATTTCTGATTACTTTCTCCCTAATTATATATTCCACAGCTGCAGTCTTGACAAGGCAAACAGCAGGAATCTGCTCATCTTTGGGGTCCCTTTACTCTCAGAAGGTGCATTTCATTCATATAGAGATGTAATTAACAACCTTCTGGCTTCTCCATGCACAGCTTCTAACTGATCATTACCAGAAACAACAGGTTGTTCTCTTTAACAACAATTTCATTTGCACTTAATTATGCTCTATTAGGTGACATTGAAGGTGACGCTAGGAAAGGTGAAATAGTTCTGTATTGATTTAGTTCAGTTGTTTCTAAGGAGGTGGATTGTGCTGGATGTGCTGGAAACTGGATGTTTCCAAAGACGTATGTAGTGCCTCTCCTAAGAAATGGGAAGCTGTGTGGTGTTTGCTTTCACTGTAACCAGAATGTTCTAAACTTTCTTGTTTGCAGGGATTTACTCCAATTACCTTCCTCTAATTCCAGGTGGGATATTTTCTCCAGCCTCTTATTTTCCTAAGCAAACATTACTGTATAACTCCATTGGAAAGGGTCTTCATGCTAACTTCCAGCTGATGATAACTTTCTTCAGTAAAGATGTAGCTAGTAGAGATGTAAGCTACAAAACAAGGTTTCCTTTAGAGCAGTTTCTGTCTTACTTTCCCTTAATTATAAGTAATCCCACATCTCTTGGAACATTATCCAAAATGCTAAAGTCAGTGTCTTCCCATCAATGTCAGTGGCCTTTCTCCCTCTCAGCTAGTGACTCAGTCACTTAGTACCTAAAAAGCTGTGAAATAATAGAATTTGTATCAGCATGACATGCCTATCATTTGCTTGTTACAGCATCAAAGACTTAGAGAGCCTGGGGTGGTGCAGAAGCATCCCATCGGGCTGCTGGAGTCTGCCTGCTTTGCAACAGGAGCAGTCCCTTGCCACTGCTCTCTCTTCAGCTCCAGCAGGACTTACTTTCCTGAGGTACATTTGTCCCACCAAAGCCACAGATTTTTGCTATTGATCTTTGATGTCATTCACACACTGTACGGTGTGTGTTTAGTGGAAGGAGAAGCCGAACTGCACTCAAAGGTGTACGAGCATCAAATGCAGCTGCAGAGGTACAGGATCTACTCTTATCTTCTGGTTCTGAAACACTACTTGTTATGTGTTAGTCCCCATTCCCAAAGATAAATAAAATGGCAAACCACTTTAAAAAGTAGTTACACTGAATATTGCTGTTGCAAGAATAATTTTTAAAATGTATCAGAAGTGTTTGGACAGACAAAAGAATCAATATTTTTAATGATGTGCATGTGAATGAGAACTCGGGAACAGAGCAGACTTGTACTGGGAATAGTCATGCTGGAAAACCCAGTATAATGAGTGAAACAGGAAATATTTTCCCATATGAAACAAAGAAGAATTCTTTCAGAGTTTATAATCCATCTCTTTTTACTGAAGTCCTTTATCAAGTGCAGGACTGAGTATTGCTCTGTGCATCAGCTTTTACATTTCTTCATACTATTTTCAGAATAACCTGGAGTTAATAAGTTAAAAAAATAAAAATCTGTTATCCTTTTTCTTTTTGTGAGCTGTGGTAGCTCAACAAAGGAATCAGGAACAAATTCAGAGGCTTCTTTCACACAATGTAAGTAGAAGCTTTATTCCAGCTAGTTCTCATCTGACATTTACTTCAAGTACTTATCTCTGGGAGCATAACAGGAAGGAAACTATAAAAATACATTTGAGGATCTTATCAAGTTAAAAGTGGTCAACAAAGAATAAGCCTCTGCTGATACTTCAGTGCATTCCATAAACTCACCCTGTCGGTGAGTTGTGTTTTCCCCATACCAAAATCACACACTGTTCTTGAATTTAAGCTTTAAATTTATAGGTCAATTCTCCCTGTTACTTTCCTATCACTCTACTTTTCTGTAAGGTTCAGAGTGATAACTCCTCCATGTATTTCAAGGGAAGAAAATCCATCTAGTTCATTCGTAGTAAATACGTGTTGAACTCCAGTAGACCCAGCATATGTGCACAGAAGAAGCAGAGTTTCACAGTGCAAGAAGTCAAATCAATTGAGACCCTGTTTCAGAATTAGAAAACAAAGATTTAACTCATATAAAATTCAGTTCTAGTGGCATTTGTAGAAAGGAAATGGAAATTATTAGACCGCTTTAATGACAACAATCTTTGTATGGCACAATCACATGTACGTGCTTATATTTGTATACTCCCACTTCTTGCTCACTTACCTTATTCTTTGTGTGGAAAGAGAACAACCCACACTGTAACTGTGCACTGCAATAGCATTGTGTGAAGGGCTAAAATCTGTGGTCTAGTAACCACTCTGTGGCATGTGGCTGGAAAGCTGTGAGTCAGTCTTGGTGAATCTAGAAGACTTAAGGGAGATGGGACATGGGTTCTGCACCTTCCACACTGACTTCCTACCCTCTGGCCAGATGCAGCCTAGCTCTGACGTTTGAGGGAGAGGTTCTACACAGCTTTTAAAGAGTCTGACAGTGAAATGAAAAAACATGATTCAAGCACATAGGTGTCCAGTTTAGGGTGACTGAATTGCTCTGTGCCCTCTCTCCTCTGCACTAGTAAATATCCACTGACTTCAATGGAAATTTACATACCCACAGATTGATTCAGTTGACAAACAGAGGCATACAATGCAACTCATGTAAGATGCACTAGCTTGGAACAGACTTACCTACCTTTGCCTCAATTGTGCCTAGGGAAGTGCCAGAGTGCTGTTAACTGATGATGAGTTTTCTTTTCAGTGCAGAGCTAGGTACTGAGGTTTCAACGCAAACCAGATGTAGGTGCCACACGAATTTCTGGCATGACTGCTGAGCTTTGTAGATAATGTTTTTTACTCATTTTATAGAGTAGAATGGATATGACATGATATTTTACAGTGACTTAGAGACAAATCCCTGCCCCAAGAAGCTTAACTGATATAAGGAGTTTAAAATATATTAATTTCCATTGCTTGTGGGAACCTTAAGATGTATAGCTTTTGCTTCATTTTCTACCCAACAAACCCTTATTTTTGTCTAAAAGCTGACACATAATGTGCTACCAGTTCCTGGAGAGCAGAAGCTAGTTGCAGCCTGCATTGTTGCAATGCACTATGTAGATCTATCTGTCTTTTAAACACAAGTCAGGTGGTGGAAAGTTGTGGGAAAAGAAGTAAAGCAAAAGCTGGACCTTTAGTGGAAAAAAATCATGAAAGTGACTGCAGAACTACAGACAGGAGCTCTCACAAGCTCGTGCAGGCTGCAGTTCAATCCATTCCTGTCCTGAGCCAACAATCCTCTGCAGTGTCTGCAACATTCATTACGTACAGTTTAACATGTGCAGAGCCATAGGAGGAAAGTGCTCTTTATTCACCTGAACAGCTAGAGGGGGACTCATCATGCAGCATGTTACTCTAAGGTCTGGGTAGCAGTTAGTTTTTTAAAGAACTCCATAAATAGACCTCCTCTTCAAAGCCATGAACAAAGTACATTGTGGAGGTACAGAACCCATAGAGGTTCAATTCAGATACACAGCAGAAGGCTTCAGCCAGCAGCAGCCTGTCACAGAACATTTCTCATGTTTGTCAAAATCACAAGAGTATTGTAACTAAAATGTGAATTTTCAACTTTGTCATACTCATAATTTGACCCAAGGAATATTTACCTCTTCCTCACAGCAACTTTCCTCTGTCGTCTCCTTCTTAAAGCTAAAGTAGACAAAATATTTCCTGTTCAAGTACCCAAGCATTCAAATTACTTTAAAAGTTAACACCTATTTTAAGCCACTTGCAGTTCAAGAACCCAGGGTTTTATCCCACAAAATGCTAATTTAAGGTGAATTGAAAGTTTTCATGCTTCAATAGAAACAGAAAGCAAGTTTTAGGAGACCAGCAAACTTCACAAGCTTCTGACTCCATTATTCTGGACTGGAAACTGCCTACAGTCACTTTCACCTTCACAATAACCTTGAGAGAAATTTTCAAGCTGATGATGACTGTATTTTCAGAATATTTTATACAGAGAAATTGACCTTTCACCAAAGCACAAGGCAATCACAACGTAAGCTGTAGGACACCCCCACTGAGACTATGAGTACATACCCTATTACCTTTTTGTGTAAGTTGGTATAAGAAATTAAAATCTGATAAGTAAATAAAAGGAATCTGACAGCTATCTTCTTTATTTCATAAGTTAGTCTTAGAAAGACTCTTTCATCTAGTCAGGACTTAAGGGAAAATATTCTAAATTTTTTTGTGTCTCACTAAACTCTTATACTCTGAGCAAAACTGCATTGATAATTGTTAGCATCTTCTGACAACAAAATAGAGAAAATATGATGTGCCTTCATCTACCTACACAAAAAAGTAATGGCCATAGAAGTGCAGTACTGCATACCAAATGCTCACATGAAATTGCTCATAATCATTCTCCCAGAATCATTAACATTTTGAATAATTAATAAATTCAAGAAAATTACAATCTGTTCAAAGACAATCCATGAAAAAAGCCTAAGACTGCCAAACAAGTTATTCTTCATAAATTAATGCTCTGCTGATGCAGTTACATTACATAAAATGAAGCAGTCAACCCTTTAAGAACCAAATGTTTCACTACCCTTCCTAATGGGTGGCAAACGGGTGAAATGAAGCACACAGAGAGAACTAACAAAGGAGAAACCTTGCAGTGACAGGAGATTATCCTCAACATATATCACATTTCCTATATTGGGAGTGCTGCAGTTCTTTCGAAGTAGAATAACAAAAAAATAATAAAATAAGGTAACACCAGAGCAAGAGGGATGCTGAGACCTGAGTGAGTGTCAGTATGAATTTTCATTAGGCACAGCTGGAAGGTCTGAGAATGTGTTGTGTAACCAAGTCTATGAAAATTAAACAGTGTGAAAACTGCTGACACAACAACTGAGCTGCTTATACCAAAGGCAGCCCCACAGCTGGTGTACAACAGCACACATCCCTGCACAGACCAGTGGACACCAGTTGATTCAGAGGTCATCCAAGACATTTTTTTAAAGAACCTTCAGAGACTGAAAAATGGGCAGAGTTTAAAATTGCCATAAAAATTGCAGGTTTATAAACTGCTGCCAAATCCTTTCTTGTGTATGAATGATAGGCTTTAATGAAATGTGGCATTTTCTTCCACAATATACTATAAAAAATATCTGGTGAAATAAAGGTAATATCTGAGAAGCTTTCATCCTCCTGGTCTTTTGTTAATAAAACACAGACACTAATCAGATGTTGCCTTTTAAGTATAAATCAGAGCAGAGATCCACATTCTTAAGGGTATTTTTACAGTGCTTTGTCCTACTGTCAGATATTAAATGTGTGCAATCTGTAAATGAGTAACCGAATATGCCCTGGGACAATTTCAGTGTGTTCCTATTTTTCAGATTTCTACATCATTTCTGTAATTCAGATTTAGATTCCAGATTCCAGATGTACCTAGCTATCATCCCTGCACTGGCTTTATGCATCAGAAAAGTAGGTATTTGCAGAGGGGATCGGTGTGTTTGGGCTGGCCAAAGAGCCTTGTCATCTCTTCACTGCCTTGTGAAGCTACATCTCTGTAAAGCTCATCTGGCTTCTACTGCTTAGAGAGGGATGGATGGGGTAGAGAGGTGTTGAAGTGGCTGCCGCCCCCGTTCCTTACATCTCTTCAGCGGCAGCAAACACATCTCCCAAAGGCCGTTCCCCCTAATCTAGTTCACTTTCCATGTGAAGTTTGTCCTGAGACTTGACAATCCTTCTCCACTGGGAAATGTCCTGGCCCACACTCAGATCACCACTCCTCTATTGTGCCTGTTTTGCTGAGAAGTCATCAGGGCTCTGTGCTGTTTGACAAGCTCACAGAACAGAGTTAGGAGAAGTTCTTAGGACTCTGGTTCTGCTTCCAAATCTTTAAATAAAGTAAATTGACATCTACTTTTCATTCCCAAAACATACAAAATCATTTTTGTAGTGGACTTTACCCTTTACTAATAAGATTCCACCTAAAGTTATTTCACCAGAACAGCATCAAATGCAGAAAATCCAAGAAAGATCCCTGGCTTTTTTCCCATCAGATATCAGTAGTTAATGATTTTATAAATTTTTGCATAGTTGTAAGATAAATGGTTGATTCTTCCAAGAGAAGAGAGCTTGCAAGTGTTATGCCTCCAGGTGAATGGAAACTTAAGCCACATCTTGGTGATCTTCATTCCTAATAGCCATGTCTGCACTATGTCGACCTGCTGCAGAGGATCTGCTGCCACACATCATGGCTGTCTTCATGCTTGTGCGACCAGATTTCTTTCCAAAAGCAACCACTGGGCACAAAGGGATGGTGCACACCAATGCAGGATGCCACCCTACAGGCCAGATGTTGTCCATATGTGTACCTCAGCAGATTACTGAGGATCACACTGTGCAGCAAGAGGGACAAACCCAATGTACCTGTCCTTCATCTGGAAGCAGCAGTCATATAAGAAAGCACAGAGAGATAAAGGTGTACTTTAGAAGTTACCAAGTCAAAGATTCAAAGAGCTCCAGCAACCAGCTTGGGCACTGAAGAAAGTACCACAAACCCAGCAGTGCTTTAACGTGGGCACTAGTTAATAAATTAATTAAGTTAATATTACCTGAATTTAAGAATTACCTTACTAATTATCTGAATGAAGGCTGAGGGAGTTGGTGTTTTCAGCCTGGAGAAGGGAAGGATGCAGGCAGACATTATAGCAGCCTTCCAGTACCTAAAGGGGCCCTGCAAGGCAGATGGAGAGGGACTTATTACAAGGGCCTGTAGTGATAGGACAAGGGGCAGTGGCTTCAAACTGCGTAAGAGTAGGTTTAGATTAGACATAAGGAAGGAATTCTTGACTGTGAGGATGCTGAGACACTGGCACGGGTTGCCCAGAGAAGCTGTGGATGTCCCATACCTGGAACTGTTTGGGTGTGGTTGGATGGGGCTTTGAACAACATAGTCTAGTGGAAGGTGTCCCTGCCCATGGCAGCAGGGTGAAACTAGATGAAGGATGTCCCTTCCTACCCAAACCATTCTGTAATTCCACAATTCTGTGGCTATCCATATAAAGGAATCATCTTTACCTCGTAGCATTCTTTATGTTAGTAGCTTTCCTCAGCACCTATCATCAGCAGATAGTTGGTGCCTCCATGGCCCAGAGACAGCCCATTGCTGTTGCTGGAGGCTCCAAGCCTAAATGCTTCCTGTCTGCACTTCTCACTGAAAGGGATTTTCCACTCTCCACTCACCCCAACCATTTAGCACAGAGATGATAAGTACAAATAACCTTGAGGTGGTCAAGTGTTTCCTCACATAAATACTTTTGTGGATTTGAATTTATAAGGAAGCCGTTTACCAGTTTGTGGTAAAGGAGGTATTGGCCTGTTGAAAACAAGCAAATAATCAGGGTAAGAAACATTTTGTTCTGCTGTACATCTCTCTCTTCATACATTGCCAGGAGATGGTAATGAGCAGTGAGTCATGAGCAGAGTTTCACTGGAATGAAAAACGGCAGAAATAGAACAGAAAGTACACCCTATCCTTTCAAGATCTCCCATCCCATAAACACCAGAACTTCATTAATTAGGATTTGAATGTAAATTATTGTGATTATTGCAAATTAATGCTGGGAACCAATCCAACAGAGTTGTCCAATAGATGTCATTGAGAATACCAAGGCACATATATATACTTTTCCCCATATTGCCACTGGGATCCTGATCTCCATCCATGTCTCCCCAGTATGTGCAGGCTCCTGGGGAGGCATTTAGCATCATGCCTCCAGCAGCTGTGAGGTAAGGCATTGGAAGAATGAGGTGCAGCAATATTTAGGTTTATTCCAAATGTAGCAGACACATTTCTAATTGTTCTTAGATAAAAGTATCCAATAGGTGTTCCGGGAGAACTCCAGGTAAACTGGAAGTATCATCACCCGAAGTTATTCTCATTATTTGTGCTAAGATAGCAACAAGAGACCAGTGATTCAGGATGTCAGAGACTGTCGGAATAAACAGACAGTCCCTTCTCTTAGCTCTCCTTTCTGCAAAAAATAAACTGTACTGGGGTCACTGTATGAAGGTCATGTTCTGTCTGCAAGGCCCGAGGAGACTGGGAAGCCCTATAGGACAGCCTTCTGCTTGTAAAGCCCATGATGTTAGAGCAGATCATCCTGGTTTGGAAGTAGGCATCCCTGCTTCTAGAGATCAGGTATTTTCTTGAAAGTGTCACACTGATCCTTAACAGCCAGTCACATCTGAAGTGTTCCTTGGGGCAGCAGAAAAACAGGCTCTTTCCCTTTCCCTCTTCTCTGCCTTCTTTATGTGAACTTTTTTTAGCAGCAAGTTTTATTCTGTCCATGACAATCCTTCTATTGCCAGAAAAACTTGACCTGTGGTTATCACCTGATTTAAAAGGAATGAACAAAATCTCCAACTTCCTTATGCTGTCATATGCATGTATTTTTGTTCAAATACATCACTGACAGGACAGTGAAGTAGCCTGAGTTTTCTGCAACACATCTTCCAAGTATGCTCATCACCCTGCAAGGCATCCTTCTATTACAAGTGCCTACGAAAGCTTCCCAAACTAAATTTGTCAATGTCAGGTTCCCCAACTACTTATATGGCATTTTATTCGGTCTTGTCAGGACTCAACCCCACATCACTATCTACTTCACCCACTCTTCCCAATCTCTTGCACCTCAATGCCCCCACCTAAACTCCGTATTTTTTCATTCCTCCTCCTTTAGCTATGCTTCCACCAACCAGGACCCTGTCCCTTTTCATTCATGCAAGGCAGGCTGCTAGTTCTCAAACCATAGTCCTGTCCTCATCCTGATCCAGACCACATCTGGCATCCTGGACTAGAAGCACAATTACAGGCTTCAAAGTGATGTATGTGTGAGGCAAGCACAGCCACCACGGCAGCTCAGAGCTCTGGCTGTGCTGGCTTGCCAGTGGATGGAAGTGCCTGCGTCATGTCTCCTTAAAAGCCCATATGCAGTGAGCTGGGAGAGGTTGTGGCCACTGCTTCCCATTCAAACATTTCATGTAACACTTGAGCAAGGTCTAGAGTGATAGTTGGAAGAGCCACCAGCATGTAGTCTGTATTTCCTTGCCTGCAATGAACATCTGGATGTGATCTGAGAGGAACCTCTGCTTCTTAACTCTAGGTTGTGATTACTCCCACCTCTGAAGAGGTAGGCTGAGAAATCCTACTCTGCAGCTGACCTACTGTTCACCAGCATGAGCAATCTTATGAGCTCATAACACATAGCCAATGACAAAACACAACAAATTTCATGAAGCTTTACGAGAAGCCGGTAGGATCAGTTCAACATCTGGTGGTTGGTCCTTTGAGCAAGACATAGTGTGACTTATGGCAGGTGCAGCAGCAGAACTGTGTAACCTCTGGCTCACATCTCACTGGGGCTGCCAACCCAGGCTGTGAGAGCAGGGCTTGATCCCAGTGCCACACTATAACCAGGAATATTCTTCAGCCATCCTGAATAGGCATCTTTGGAACTTGGATTTCCAGCCAAGATGCTGTTTGGAGACACAACTGAGAAAAACTAATAACTGAGGTAGCAGAGAAAGTCCAGTTATCTTAATTTTGGTCTTTTCATACATTTTACCTGCAAGACTTGCATCTTGGATTCATGATTTTTGGGGAGGTTCAGTCCAAAAATTTTTGCAGAACTGTTTAGAAATTCACTAAAACCCGGAAAGAGAAACAAGCTGGTTAAATGGCACACTCCAAAAATCACTCATTTGTTGTGACATAAGAGATGCAGATTCTTTCAAACTTGAGTTTGAAAGGATTTGCATGTCTTCATCAATGGCATCACCATTTTGATCCTACAATTATCATTATTTTAGTATTACTAGGATGATAAAAATTATAAGCATGGCATGATGTGCTGTTAGTGTGATCCAGACAGCCATTAGCTGGTTCATTGTTCTAGTTCTCAGTCTCAGTGTTTCTAATAGTTTGATTATAGTCATGGATTACAATAGCATGCACACATCTACACAGCAATCAGAATTACAATAAATTTGAAATAAGCCTTTAACTACACTATTTCAGACAGCTGTTTTTTTACTTTATATTTTGCTTCAGAAGAAATCATTAATATCTTTCATATAGGCACACTCTCTGTGCTGTTATAATGCTGTTATCCAAAACAGATTACAGAAGCAGGCTCATCAGCTGAACAATCTTGGTCTCATAAT